>NW_021604578.1:12637591-12700091 GCF_004785775.1 Grammomys surdaster | reverse complement strand
CCTGAAGCAGGCATATCATGATGTCACTTCCATTTCTACAATCGTAATGGCTAACTCTATCTTGAGCTTGTCATTTTTTTTTTAAGGGAGAGACAGATAATAGATAATCTTTATTTTTTTGTTTAGATGATTCACACAGCCCGTCAAAGTATCAAAGGAAGTACAATGAAAACACAGTAGTGTTCATTTGCCTGCCATTTCTCCTGTAGGTTATTTTTGGAAGCTTAGATACAATGAATAGATGTATTAATCTCAGAAATTCTAGAACTTTCATTTCATTGTTTTCTACATTTTACTGTGAATGTTTTCAAATATCCAAAAATAGAACTAATTGCAGGGAAAAGCCATATAATCATCACTTAGAGTCCAGAAATTAGCATTTTAATCTCTGTGCTTTATTAAATATGTACCTATTTTTCTTTTATACATCCACCAATTCAAATTGTTTTGATGAATTTCAAAGTTCCAAATATCAGTATACTATTTTCAAACATTCAAGTATACATAACTATAGTACAAATTTTCTTTTTCTTTTTCTTTTTTTTTTTTAGATTTGGTATCAATTTTTTTTCTTTTTGTTTTGTTTGTTTTTATAAATAATTCATTTTTTCTCAAATAGTAATTCATTCACACAGGGGTTATAAACACAGAAAGGCAGGATGGGGGGAAGGGAATGACACTAGAGTGTGGGTGTTTGGGGAAATACAGATATCTTTCAGAACCAGGTATTGGCTGGGTGAAGGTCCAGGGGACAAGTCACTATGACTCTGCCTATGACTCGATTGTCCTTATCTAAGTTGGTATTGTCTGCCAAGGCTACCTATCTACAAGGTCTATGGCTACTCAGGCTTATAAATTTCCACAAAAGCTGCCTGTTGAAGTTAGCTTATAGCCATCTGTTTCAATGTTTTTCCACTGAGACCCAAGACTTGGTGTTAGTACATGTATGACAGGCCTATTGCTGATTTTAGGCCTATGGCTGATTTTAGGCCTCCAGTGTGTAAGCAGGGCTGCCCCTGACATCTCCTCCCTTCTCTAAGTATAGAAGGGCTGTGGCAATTCTAATCTTGTAAAGGCAGGGATAGAGGCCTGACCTCCAGTAATTGAAGGGGACCTTGTAATGGCTCCAGTCCCCCTGTCATTGTCCAGTGAGGCATGAGGGCCATACCCATACCAATGTTTTTTTCTGGAGAGGGGATACTTTTGACATCAACCCCTATGCAGTCAGGCTTGTCCCTCAGGGAACCCAGAGAGATATTTTATCTTTTATTGATATTGCCTTGCAGTGCTTAGCCTCAGAGCCTAAGCAAGAATTCAGATCGCCATTCAGAGGGGGTTCTGGGTGGCCCCTCTCTGCTTGGTCTAGGGGCAGAAGTCCCCCCTTTCAGGTTGGGTGGAGATGGGTTTGGGAACCCCCTGTGTTAAGTAACAACCTCATCTTGAGTCTCGTGGTCCTCCATAGCCAACTTATGATAATGTATCTGAATATGTTTTGCTACCAAATTATTTATTTGTTGTATCACAGAGTTAGTCAGCCTATTTGAGGGCCAGGAAACAGTAGAAATAAGCAAAAAGAACCCAAATAATGGTCCCAAGATTGGAGGAAATAGGGGTGACAACCTTAGAGAGGCTGAAAATCAATTCTTGTACCAGCATTCATCTGTCTCTTTCTCTCTCTGAATTTTCTTAGGGCCTTCACTGACCTATTTCATGCTCTCTTAAACCCTCCTTGTCTCCTCTATGTAAAAGCAACATTCTTCTTTAAGGGCTGTACACAGTCAAGAGCTGTACACAGCCTTTTCTATTGTAATAGAGTAAATCAAGTCCAATAAGGATCTTTGAGATTTTAGGAGGTCTCTTCAGACAGTGAAACGAGGGATTTCTTCAGATTAGTGATGTCAATCTCTAGCTGTTTGATGTTTTGTCAGTGGCCCTTCAAAGGTCGGAGTAGTATAAGTTCTGAGGCCAGCATCTGGATTAGAACTTCTAACAGCAGACGTCACGGGTGATCCATTTTTACCTAGAAAGGAAAAAGAAGGGAATTCTCAGGGAGATTTCTCTTTCTGGATGTAAATTGTTATTCATTGTATTTATGGTTGGGCCTGGCTTTGTGGGGGTATCTATTTTTTTCATTAATCTTTTTTGGTAGCCGGTTAGCTGTGCCTTCTGTGGTATCAGACAGGCATATCAACTCTCACCCCATGAGGGAACTGGGTCTGGGCCATTCCCTTTAATGGTAAGAGGGTCCTTCCTCATGTCTGTGGCAAAGTTTTGTTGGTCTCAGTGGTGCCAGAGGCAGTCAGCAGCAGATTTGCCATGAGCTTTCAGCTTTAGAGAGATAAAAGTGAACAAGGCATGATGGAGAGTATTTCAGGGGGACTCCTTCTGAGGGGGTACCGTTCTCCCTCTTTTATTTTTAAAGCCAATTTTTCAGAGTTCTTGTAAAATCAGGGCAGAAGTGCCAAAAGTTGCTCCTTCCACACTCAGAGAGTCATGAAGACCCTATTTAAGGATATATAAATCTATATTAATAATTTTTTGTCAAAGGACTGTTATAGCACTGCCGACAACTAATCAGACTATATAATATATCGATTAGTAATAGCTTTTTCTACTTTTTGTGAGATTTCCTCTCTTTTGTCAACTAATTGTTGAGGAAAATTAGGATTTACATCTCTCTTGAGACTATTGAACAGAGACTTAAATTCTTTTGTGGAGAGCTTAAAATAGGATCTTAGCCAATTAGCAACTCCTAGAAACTTTTGAAAATAATTTAAAATAAGTAAACTCTCTCCTTCTCTCTTTTTTTTTAGACCCTTTATCTGTGTGGTTTTTTATTATTGGATATTTTATGTATTTACCTTTCAATGTTATCTCCTCTCCCATTCTCCCCCAAAACCCCTTATCCCATACCCCCTCCTCCTATTTTTATGAAGGTGTGCTCCAAACATCCTCCCATTCCAATCTTGCTGCTCTCGAATTCCCCAACACTAGGGAGTCCAAATATTCGGGGACTATGGCCCTCCACTTCCACTGATGTCTGACAAGGACACCCTCAATTACTTATACAGGTGGAGACATGAGTCCTTCCCTTTGTGCTCTCTGGCTGGAGGTTTAGACTTTGGGAGCTTGGGTTAAAAATTTTGATACTCCTTCTAGAAAGAACCAAAGCACCCACACTTTGATCTTCCTTCTTCTTCTTGAGTTTCATGTGGTCTATACGTTGTGTCTTAGGTATTGTGAGCTTTCAGACTAATCCACTTATCAGTGAGTGCATACCATATATGTTCTTTTGAGATTGGGTCACCTCACTCAAAATGATACTTTCCAGCTCCATCCATTTGCCTAGGAATTTCACAAACTCATTGTTTTTAATAGCTGAGTAGTACTCCATTGTATAAATGTACCACATCTTCTTCGTCCATTCTTCTTTTGAAGGGCATCTGGGTTTTTTCCAACTTCTGGCTATTATAAAAAGGTTGCTATGAACATAATGGAGCATGTGTCCCTGATGTATGTTGAAACATCTTTTGGGTATATGCCCAGAAGTGGTATAGCTGGGTCCTCAGGTAACACTATGTTCAATTTTCTGAGATACTGCCAGACTGCTTTCCATAATGGTTGTACCAGTTTACAATCCCACCAATAATGGAGGAGTGTTCCTCTTTCTCCACATCCTCGCCAACATGTGCTGTCACCTGTGTTTTTGATCTTAGCCATTCTGACTGGTGTGAGGTGGAATGTCAGTGTTATTTTCATTTGCATTTCCCTGATTACTAGGGATGCTGAACACTTCTTTAGGTGCTTCTCAACCATTCGAGCTTCCTCAGTTGAGAATTCTTTGTTCATCTCTGTGCCCCATTTTTTTAATAGGGTTCTTTGATTGTCTAGAGTCTAATTTCTTCAGTTCTTTGTATACCTTGGATATTATCCCTTTATCAGATGTAGGGTTGGTGAAGATCTTTTCCCAATCTGTTGGTCGCCTCTTTGTCCTATTGACTGTGTTCTTTGCTTTACAGAAGCTTTGCAGTTTTAAGATGTCCCATTTGTCAATTCTTGGTCTTAGAGCACAGGCCATTGGTTTTCTGTTCAGGAACTTTTCTCCTGTGCCCATGTGTTCCAGGCTTTTCCCCAGTTTCTCTTCTGTTTGTTTCAGTGTGGCTGGTTTTAGGTGGAGGTCCTTGATCCACTTGGAATTGAGCTTTGTACAAGGAGATAAGTATGGATCAATTTGCATTCTTCTACAGGCTGACCTCCAGTTGGACCAGCACCATTTGTTGAAAATGCTGTCTTTTTTCCATTCAATGGTTTTAGCTCCTTTGTCAAAGATCAAGTGACCATAGGTATGGGGGCTCATTTCTGGGTCTTCTATTCTATTCCATTGATCCTCCCACTTGTCTCTGTTCCAATACCACACAGTTTTTATCACTATTGCTTTGTTGTACAGCTTGAAGTCAGGGATGGTGATTCCCCCAGAATTTCTTTTATTGCTGAGAGTAGTTTTCACTATCCTGAGTTTTTTGTTATTCCAAATGAATTTTAAGATTGCTCTTTCTATCTCTGTGAAGAATTGAGTGGAAATTTTGATGGGGATTGCACTAAATCTGTAGATGGCTTTTGGCAAAATGGCCATTTTTTCTATATTAATCCTTCCAATCCATGTGCATGGGAGATCTTTCCATCTTTTGAGATCTGCTTCGATTTCTTTCTTCAGGGGCATGAAGTTCTTGTCATACAGGTCTTTTACATGCTTGGTTAGGTTCACACCAAGGTAGTATTTTATATTATCTGTGACTATTGTGAAAGGTATCATTTCCATAATTTCTTTCTCAGCCAGTTTATCTTTTGAGTAGAGGAAGGCTACTGATTTGCTTGAGTTGATTTTATATCCAGCCACTTTACTAAAGTTGTTTATCAGGTTTAGGAGTTCTCTGGTGGAAGTTTTGGGGTCACTTAAGTATACTATCATATCATCTGCAAATAGTGAGATTTTGACGTCTTCCTTTCCAATTTGTATCCCTTTGACCTCCTTGTGTTGCCTAATTGCTCTGGGTAGGACTTCCAATACTACATTAAATAAGTAGGGGGAGAGTGGGCAGCCTTGCCTAGTCCCTGATTTTAGTGGGATTGCTTCCAGTTTCTCTCCATTTAGTTTGATGCTGACTACTTGTTTGCTGCATATTCCTTTTACTATGTTTATGTATTGACCTTGAATTCCTGATCTTTCCAAGACTATTATCATGAAGGGGTGTTGAATTTTGTCAAATGCTTTCTCAGCATCTAATGATATGATCATGTGGTTTTTTTCTTTGAGTTTGTTTATATAGTGGATTACACTGATGGATTTCCATATACTGAACCACTCTGCATTCCTGGGATAAAGCCTACTTGATCGTGATGGATAATTGTTTTGATGTGTTCTTGGATTCGGTTCACTAGAAATTTATTGAGTAATTTTGCATCAATGTTTATAAGGGAGATTGGTCTGAAGTTCTCTTTCTTTGTTGGGTCTTTGTGTGGTTTAGGTATGAGCATAGTTGTGGCTTCATAGAACGAATTGGGTAGTAAACCTTCTGTTTTTAATTTCCGTGGTTTCTGTTGTTATGTCACCCTTTTCAGTTCTGATTTTATTAATTTGGATACTGTCTCTCTGCCCTCTGATTAGTCTAGCTAAGGGTCTATCTATCTATCTTGTTGATTTTTCTCAAAGAATCAACTCCTGGTTTTATTGATTCTTTGGATAGTTCTTTTTGTTTCTATTTGGTTGATTTCAGCCCTGAGTTTGATTGTTTCCTGCCATCTACTCCTCTGGGTGTATTAGCTTCTTTCTGTTCTAGGTCTTTCAGGTGCCTCATCAAGCTGCTAGTGTATGCTCCCTCCAGTTTCTTTCTGTAGGCACTTAGAGCTATGAATTTTCTTCTTAGCACTGCTTTCATTGTATCCCATAGGTTTTGTTATGATGTGTCATCATTTTCATTAAATTCTAAAAAGTTTTTAATTTCTTTCTTTATTTCTTCCCTTATCAGATTATCAAGGAGAAGGGTGTTGTTCAGTTTCCATGTGAATATGGGCTTTCCATTGTCTTTGTCATTTTTGAAGACCAGCCTTAGACCATGGTGATCTGATAGGATGCAGGGAATTATTTCAATTTTTTAATATCTGTTGAGGCCTGTCTTGTGCCCAATTATATGGTCTATTTTGGAGAAAGTACCATGAGGTGCTGAGAAAAAGGTATATTTTTTTGCTTTAGGGTGAAATATTCTATAGATATCTGTTACGTCCATTTGGTTCATAACTTGTGTTAGTTTCACTGTATCTCTATTTAGTTTCTGTTGCCGTGATCTATCCATTTCTGAGAGTGGGGTGTTGAAGTCTCCCACTATTATTGTGTGAGGTGCAATGTGTGCTTTGAGCTTTAGTAAGGTTACTTTTATGAAAGTGGGTGCTCTTGTATTTGGCACATAGATATTCAGAATTGAGAATTCATATTGGTTGACTTTTCCTTTGACAAGTATGAAATGTCCTTCCTTATCCTTTTTGATAGCTTTAAGTTGAAAGTCGATTTTATTCAATATTAGAATGTCTACTCCAGCTTGTTTCTTAGGGCCATTTGCTTGAAAATTTGTTTTCTAACCTTTTACTCTAAGGTAGTGTCTGTCTTTGTTGCTGAGGTGAGTTTCCTGTAAGCAGCAAAAGCTGGGTCCTGTTTGTGTATCCAGTCTGTTAGCCTATGCCTTTTTATTGGGGAATTGAGTCCATTGATTTTAAGAGATATTAAGGAGAGGGTGTTGTTTCTTCCTGTCATTTTTGCTAATAGTGGAGACATCGTTTGTGTGGTTATCTTCTTTTGGGTTTGATAGAAAACGATTATTTTCTTGCTCTTTCTAGGTTATGATTGTCCTCTTTGTATTAGAACTTTCCTGCTATTATCCTGTGTAGTGCTGGATTTGTGGGAAGATACTGTGTAAATTCGGTTTTGTCTTGGTTTCTCCGTCTATGGTAATTGAGAGTTTTGCTGGGTATAGTACCCTGGGCTAGCATTTATGTTCTCTTAGGGTCTATATGATATTTGTCCAGGATCTTCTGGCTTTTAGAGTATCTGGTGAGAAGTCACGTGTAATTCTGATAGATTTGCCTTTATATGTTACTTGGCCTTTTTCCCTTACTGCTTTTAAAATTCTTTCTTTGTTTTGTGCATTTTGTGTCTTTATTATGTGACAGGAGGTATTTCTTTTTTGATCTAGTCTGTTTGGAGTTCTGTAGGCTTCTTGTGTGATTATGGGCATCTCATTCCTTACGTTAGGAAAGTTTTCTTCTATAATTTTGTTGAAGGTATTTATTGGCCCTTTAAGTTGGGAATCTTCACTCTCTTCTATACCTATTATCCTTAGGTTTGGTCTTCTCATTGCGTCCTGTATTTCCTGAATGTTTTGTGTTAAGAACTTTTTGCATTTTGTGTTTTCTTTGATGGTTGTGTCAATATTTTCTAAGGTATCTTCTGCACCTGAGATTCTTTCTTCTATCTCTTGTATTCTGTTGGTGATGCTTGTGTCTATGACTCCTGATTTCTTTCTTAGGTTTTCTATCTCCACGGTAGTCTCCCTTTGTGATTTCTTTATTGTTTCTACTTCCATTTTTATGTCCTGGATGGTTTTGTTCAATTCCTTCATCTGTTTGTTTGTATTTTCTTGTAATTCTTTAAAGGATTTTTGGGTTTCTTTAAGGACATCAACCTGTTTACCTGCGTTCTCCTCAAGTTTTTTGATAATGTTATTTATGTCCTTCTTATAGTACTTTTTCATCATCATTAGAAGTGATTTTAGATCTGGTTCTTGCTTTCCTGGTGATATGGGGAGTTCAGGACTTTCTAATATGGGAGAACTAAGGTCTGATGATGGCAAGTACCTTGGGTTGCTGATGTTTATGTTCTTGTGCTTGCCTTTCACCGTCTGGATCTCCTTTGTGCTATCTGTGCTGTCTCTGACTGGAACCTGTCTTTCCTATTATCTGGGTTGTGTCAGAACTGTTTGGGCTGGGTTTTGCTGCTGGGTTTAGAGCTGAGGCCCAAGATCTGCTCAGTGCTCATGTGGAAACCGGAAGGGTCCTGGGTTTCAGGTCAGGAGTGGATTGCTGTGTCCCAGTGGGTCCCGGTTGCTCCCTGATTGGGGCAAGTATTGCCACTTTCTAGTCTAAGGTACTGCTTGGGTTTGAGCTCCTGAGAGCCCCACTTCCTCTGGGTTTTGTGAGATTGGATGCAGAGCTGACTCCCGGGATCTGTAGAGTGCTCGGGCTCAGACTGGAAGGAACCCACGCTCCAGGTCAGGAGTGAATTCCTGGGTCCCAGTGGGTCCCGGTTGCTCCCTGTTTGGGGCAAGTATTGCCACCTCCTAGCCTAAGATACTGCTTGGGGTAGAGCTCCTGAGAGCCCTGCTTCCTCTGGTTTCTGTGAGACTAGGTGCAGAGTTGACTCCCTGGATCTGCCGTGTGCTCTGACCCAGACTGGATGGAGCCCGCACTCTGGGCTAGGAGTGAATTCCTGGATCCCAGTGGGTCCCATTTGCTTCCTGTTTGGGGCAAGTGTTGCTTTTTCCGTTACCTGGGATGCTGCCTAATTTAAAGCTCCTGGAAGGCCCTCTTTCTCACGGTTTTCTGAGGTTGGGTACAGAGCTGCCGCCTGTGACCTGCTCTATGCCGAGCTTGTCATTTTTGAATGTTAATGAAAACTATAAAAATATAAATATGTCACCATTCTGAATTTTTATGAATCATAGCATATCAAAAGCATAGACTTTTGGAAAGAACTTTTAATTGCCTCATAGAGAGAAAAGTACATTTAAAAAATATAAAAAATAAAAGTAGAATTATAATTTAAGACAGTTGTATATAACTTAAGGACATTTATGTCATCATAAAATGTAGGATTCATTTTGCACTGGAATTTTAGACAAGGAATGACATTTGAATTTGATTTCTTTTTTTTTTTTTTTTTTTTTTTTTTTTAGCTCTCCCAATAGGTACTGATGTTTGAATGTAATATAAGGACAAGAGAAAACACCATTCAGTTCATTTGAGTCTGTTTATATTGCTAAAGTAATGAAAAAAAGGAAAGATAATCATTTAACCGGTAATATTCCAGCTGTTTAGGGATGCTTTGGGTTCTGCAAAAATGCTTTAAATAGAGAATGTGAGTCCATCCTTCCAGAAATCAGAAAGTTCTTTATTACCATGCATGTTGGCTTAGGATTAGAGTTTTGGTCATAAACAAAGAAATTTGCCTCCACTCAAAGGACTGCTCCCCAAGTCAACTGAGTGAATCTAGCAAGCAAAGTTTTACAATTTTCATTTAAACAACCATGTTTGTGAATACAATGTAATAATAGGTAAATGAATTAGCAATGTGTCCACTTACAATAAATGTTGCAGATTAAAATTAATAGGCTATGGAAGCAGAGAATCTTACATTCAAATCCTGGTCTGCATTTATAAGGTGCAAAAACATTGGCAAGCCAATTTCCCTCAACTCAAGCTACCTTTTCAACACACTGATATAAAAGTCTTCAATGTTAAACTATACATTACCAACAAATACAGCAAATATGTATTAGAAAATATACTTAAAATGAAATGTTCCAAGCTTGGTGTGTTGAATGCACTTGTAAGCAGGAAAATGAGACAATAGAACTCCAAGTTTGATACCAGCCTAGTCTACATAGCAAAAACCTGTCTCAGAAAAGGAAATGAAACCTCAAATCAATCCATAAATCTTTGGACAAATATTGAATATTGACTAGGAAGAAGTTTTACTATAGAGTATTGCAACATAATATGCTACACATCAAAATCAATTCATGAAGCGATAAAACAAAGTAAAAACAATCCCTATCCCCTTCATCAGCCAAATAGATACAACTCATTGTAGTATGCCCTCAAGGTCCTATCATATAGGACCAACAGTAGTCTAGAATAAGAGAAGTTAATAGCAACATCTATTAAAGAGTTCAACCTAGATTAACCTGGTAGTTAGAGCCACCTGTGATTGCTTTAGCCAAAGGAAAAATAAACTCACATGTTTATGGTAAGAGGTATATATACAAATTTGGAATAGTGGGTCATAAAATTTAGCAGGTAGCTAGATATGGTGTAGCAGGCCTGTTAGTCCAGCATGAGTTGAATGTTCTACTGATTTACAGTTAGCCAATATCTCTAGAAGATTTCAAAAAGAAGTTAAGCTTTCTGCCTTCTAACAGGAATGACTGTTATGTTTGTTGATGGTTATACTTCAAAAAGATGGTCCATGTGCGTGACAAAGAAACTCTTGAGACTTTAAGTTGACATGAGAGGCTTATTAGCTCTCTCAAAGATTCATACACAACTCACACATACCACAGAAATTTGAAACATAAGGGTATACAGGATCTAGCCAGCTATAGACTATATTTTTATACAAATCTACATTATTACCTAGAGATAGAGAAAGCAGGAGCAATCTGAACTGTCAAGACATCAACATTCAGAGAACAGCTGCTGAGCATGATGGGAAAAGCTCAACAAACTGCATCCTCAGACAATTTGCTGGAGGCATAAAAGTGTCAACTCACATGAAGTTTCAGACTACAAATTTCTTTAAATGACAGGTAAATCCAGGCACCCTGTAAGAAATTATATTGGTTGACAATCTACAGTTTACAGATACCAAAATATACTGTGAGTTAGCAAAGAAAAAATATAACCTAAAATATATTTTCAACATTAATAATGAAATTAAATGAGTAGCCAAAAATAGGCATAGCAAAAAAAAAGGTGGGCATACTTTTCTGGCATTAAGTAAAAGTACTATCAGAATTATCAAATGTTCACACAAGAACAATAGAACAATAGTTTAATAGTTAGAGGATGCCCATCCTTCACGCATACACACACATACACACACACACTCACATGGATATATATATATATATATATATCCACTGAGTCCCCCATACAAAGTCTCAGTAGGCAATGCTCTTTAGATATAGCACAAAAATAATATATAAGTATGAAGAGAAGGACCTTCTAATTTTGTGATACTTTTCAAAAAAATCACAATGAAAATAATAATCCCTTGACGTCAGCTACAGTAAACTAATTACTGAAAGGGTTAAGATGCAAATAAATAAAATTCCACATTTATAAAAAGGATAATAGTTAGAGACAAAACATTTGAAACTGAGATATCACAGTCAACCCTAATCAAGTGGCTGACCAAAACTAAAAGTATAAATTACTGAACAATTACAAAAAGTCAATGAAATTTCAAAAGAGAAATAAAAACCGTAAATAACCAGTAAACTTTAACATATATTGTAATATAATAACAACAAAAACTTTCACCCTACACTGTTTGGGAGTGTTCACTAAACGCCAGCATCAATGTTATACTTGGTACTTAAACAATTGTCGCTGTTTTGCTTGGAAGCAAAGACCAGTGGGAGCAGCCAAGGAGCTCTCAGTTGTGATACCAGCACATTTAAAAGTAAATTGCTTCTAACTGAAAACACAGAATAATTTCCTACTTTGTGTTGACCTGACCTATCTTTGCAAGTACCTACTGACGGCCTTCTTAGGCTTAGATAGTCCCTTGTTTCTAGAAATCTACAATCTGTGTGAGCATTAACTTTTTCATTGTGAAAGTGAAGAACCACATATAAGACGGGTTGATTTTCACTGGCTTGAGAACCGCTCATCATCAATTCTATTAACTAAGCAAATAGGCTACACATCGGTTGTGAAAATCAAGGGCATCATCTTTATGGGAGGAAAATCATTTCATGCTCCTTACACATTGGGACTAGAAGACTTGGTTCCCTTTGATCATCAATGCTTCTTGAATTCTCAACCCACCATTCTCTGTATTTATATGACTATACCACTGTAATAATCTGTAACTGCTGGGAAGAAGAATTTTAGGTATGAGTCTCACTAGGCCAATTAACAATAAAGTGTAGTTGAGAGACATTCCTCATGTACATGTTTTCTGAAGCAGCATCTGTATAATTAGAGATCCCAACCAGCAGCATAAGTATCCCTGGGAATCTGTAAAAATGTAAATCCCAGAATTTGCTCAGACCTTCTGAATAAGAAGCTTAGGAGTGGAGCCCAGAATCTGGAGACTGACAAAGATGTGCAGTCACTTCGAGGATGACTGAGTCTACTGTATGAAACTACCACCAGTTTATTAAGCTATCTGTAAACTGTAAACCTTCAACCAATATTATTTTCTTCACTGTACCTGAACTTATCTCTTCTTTTAAGAAATATGTAGTCTGTAAATTCATGTGAAGTGACATGTCTAATGCCTCCAGGAAATTGGTATACTGCATTTAATCTCAAGCCCAGCATTCTTTCAGATA
The DNA here is from genome assembly GCF_004785775.1 of Grammomys surdaster. NCBI lineage: Eukaryota > Metazoa > Chordata > Mammalia > Rodentia > Muridae > Grammomys > Grammomys surdaster. The sequence continues at coordinate 12,687,702 of NW_021604578.1, read as the reverse complement.
ATGTCTTGACAAGCTGATGTGACCCTGCCTCACCCTTTCCCAATGTTTAATCTACAGATGCCCAGGACACATTGTAAGGAATTCTGATGTAAGAATTTGGGATAAAGTCTAGGTATCAGCGTTTTCTGCCCAACATATAATAAGAACACACATGTGCATCCCAGTACAGGGACATATGACTACATCTCTTCCTAGTTTATAGGGGAGTAGAATGCTAATGTTCTTTGAGATCATTGCTATTTCAAGGTTAATGATCTGAATGTAGCAGAAAAAGATTGGAACATTTCTGATACTAAGTGCCCAAACTATTCTTCAGAACACTGCCTCATCTCCTTTTCCCCCTTCAGATCATTAGATACAGACTGACTAACATGAGTGAACAGACATAACCACGACCCTTAAGCCCTTCACCACCAAGCTTCACTTTCAAGCTTTTATACATGAGTCTAGGCTCCAGGAAAAGCATCAATATTGTGTTATTACTGTGAGCCAGAACGGTAGTTGGCAAAAGGAGAGTTGAAGACTGGTAGATTTTAAATCAATGATTGGGCTCACTGCTCAATGCACAGCAAGATTCCCTAATGTTAAATGCAGCCCACACTCAGGACCACCTCCAGGAATGCTGTTGCTTTGAAGGGAGAATTCCCATCTTGCCAAATTCCACCCCCTCTTCTCCTTCAAGTTCTTAGAGTTCTCCACAGGAAAGAACCTTCCAAACATAGAAATCTGCCCTTTACCCCTTCTCTCCCCTGTTTGCCTGCTGGGGACCCAGTATCTGTACTGTGAGATTACATGCTGCCAAGTTGATCTTCACAGCTGTATTCCAAAATCATCTGGAGACACATTTTGTCATTGCTGTTGTTCTGCCTAATCATAGGCTCTAGATACAATTGTAACTCTCACAATTCCACATACAGGTCCATCATTCTTTCTTCCCATCACCAACACTTGCTAATGTTTGAAAACTCAAAATTCTGAGTTATCAAAACTACATGTAGAGGTGTATTGTGGCTTCATCTACATGTTTCAGGAGCAAGTAGTATGTTTTACAAATAGAACACAAGCTAGTTCTACTGTTAAAATCTACTCTGTGTCAATTCAAGTTTACATGAAAAGTACTTGCCCCCATATCCTAAAATGCAGCTATCTTTGAAAATCTTGCTTAAAGTGCTAATTAAAATTAAATGAAAAATTGGACTAGTTCCTAATCTAGTCTGATAAGTAAATCCAACATGACATGCTGAAAGTGACCATGTGACTGCACAAGGATAGGGCAGCCATTTCCAGGCCAAAGCAGTATCAGGAAAAACAAGCAACTTGACCTTGAAGATCAAGTCTCAAAAATCATAAATACATTTTTATTGTTTTATTTTACTTTTTGCATTTAGGTTGATGATCCACTTTAAACATGTGTGTGTGTGTGTGTGTGTGTGATGTATGTGCATGAATGTATGCTGTGAGTCCCTGTGTATGCACGTACAAAGATCAATTCTCTTGCTGTTTCCCTCTGTATTTTTCCACTTGAGATAGCATTTTTTTTTTTTACGGAATTGAAAACCTGATATTGCAGCTATGCTGAATAACCAGTATGTTCCTGGGTTCTGCCTGACTCCATTTCCCAAGGATGGGGATACAGTGGCTTGCAGCCATGCTTGGCTCTTTTATGTGAAGACTGTCAATTAACATCTAGGCTTTCATGCTCAGACAACAAATATTCTTACCTACAGAGGCATCTTCTAAACCTCCAGAAAATAAAGCTCTGTTGTTTAAGCCATCCCCATTGGCACTTTTTGGTGACAGATTTTGGGAATGATGCACTGGCCATTTTCCATGGCCATATTTTCCTACATCCTCAAGCTTCCCTCTTCTAAGCATCTCTTTATCATAGTGAGGCCTTGATGTGACCAGACAAAATATTGACAGAAAAGTAAACTCAAGTTAACAGAGAAATAGGAAAGACAAAATCTAAAGAAGAAAAACAAGATCAAGCAAGAAGGTGAGGATGTGCAAAAGAAAATGTCAAGGCAACACACAGCTAATCTTGTCTTAACAGGAGTAATCCAGGGCAAGAAGAGATCAGTGGGAGAGAGTATACATCAGGCCCTTAAATTCATTTGTTATGGATTATAGTAAGAGGTCCAGAGATTGTAATATGGGTGTTAGGAAAGGAAGCAGCTTTTTACAATCATTTATGGGTCTGAATGTGTTGAGTTCATATACTGAAATTAGGTCAAAACAACACAAGTTAAAGAAACTCATATTTCAGCACATAAAAAAGTCACTCTCAACATTCTACATTTGAAAGAAATAATTCCACAATATAATATTGTATCCTGAAGGGGGAGCAGGACTCAGAAAGGGAAAGGGAGCACTGGGGACCCTCCCCAGCCTTCTACTCACCAATTTACTCACAGCGATGTTGTCATAACCCTAGGCTATGTGCTTGATGACCCTACCAACATGGCAACATCAATTCCTGTATGAGGTGTTTTTATTTGACACTGTCTTGTCTACTAAGCAAGATATCTCACTCACAGACACTGAAGACAGATATCTCACCTTAAGTTCCCTCCATTGATTCTAGAGCTTTCTATCAACAGTGGTAGGGAGTCAGGGTCAAAAGATGGGGAGTAGATAAGGGACAGGTTGGGAGGCTTAGGTGAATGAATGATCATTGAATTGAAATTTTTACCTCTTCCCTGTTTTCAAGAAAGAATGTCTCCCAAATTCCTGTTTTTCACATTTATGTCACTTGAGCTTTTGAAATCATAGGCAAAAAAAAAAAAAAATCCTTTTCAAAAACCTTGAACCTGTCCATTTTACATACATTCAATATTAATATGCTCAATAATGAGATATTATTAGTAATATCAGCAAAATATATTTCTCTCTTCATACAAAATATTTTCTTATATGATGAGAAAAGAAAAAAATCTAAAACAAGCAAAGTAATTCAAGAAGAGACAGACAGATGATCTGGGAAGAAAAGACAAACATAACAAGGAAGGAGGGAAAGTGGCTGCTGTTTGCAAGAGAAAACTAGAAGCAAGCAGCAGGTAGGGTTTAGTGTGCAAGCCTCAATTTTCTGAGAACAAGCTCTCTACAAGAGTAGAGATGGTTAGCATGGTTGTCCAATCAGATCGGATCTATGACAAGCACATATTTAAGAACCTCATGTAATTGTACCTCAAAGACATGTTGAACAGGAAAAAGAGTCATAACTGGATAGGCTATATCAATGATGAACATCTTACATACAACCCCACTCTACCCATAGATAGACCAATTGATCTGTAACTGACTTTACATAGTTTCCCACTGTGGCTCAAAGACATTTACACAAATGGTTTAGCTAGGTCACTAGCCTAGCACTAATCTTTGGCTTCTAATCAGAATGATTTCTACAGGATTTGAGTCCTTAAAGGCAAGAGAATAGGTAAAGAAGTTATTAAGTCACAGTGTAACTACCACAGTGAAATCTAACTTTTGTTATCCATTCAGTAGGAAGAGGAAATCCTCGCAGAAAGCATATATTATTGCTTCTGTGCTTTCTAAAAGCCAGGTGAACAAGGCTAAGCCACAAAACATCACCTTTGATTCTGCCCTAAATGTGAAAGGCAAGTCAAATCTGTATAAGCCACTAGTATTTAAGAGAGGGCATCAACAGAATGAAATATTCCCCATCTCCACAGGCCTCTTCCTACTGCACTTTAGGTCATATCAAAGCCTTTCCATTTGTCTATTTTTCTTTTCTTGTCTAACTTATTAGGGTTGTTTTCAAGAAACCATTGACAAGATTAATTTCATACGTGTTTGCTCTATATTTATTTCTAGTTATTTTACTAATGTTTTAATCTATTGTAAATATTTGTTGTTTTTAATTGGCACATGGTAACTGCATATATTTTTGGATATAGGGGATGTTTTGATATGTGTATACAACGTAAGGATTAGGTCAGGGTAATTAGCATGTCCTTCACCTTGACATTTAGCATTCCTTTATGTCATGAACATTGAAAAGACTCTAAGACTTCTATTAAAACATTCAATTAATTTGAATTAATTTATGTCAACTATGGTTGTTTTACTTTGCTATAAGACAGAAATTATCCCTCCTGTCTAAATGCATACTCTAACTGATGAAATGAGAGCTCAGTTTAATTCTCCTGCATGAAGATAAGATGTGTCATAAATTGGTGTAATGTCAATGAATTCTTTAGCCAGCAAGACCTAGGTCCAATGGATATTCCTTTATGTTTTGTCGTATAAGTTTAATGTTGTTTTTATTCTATTTTTAATTAACATTTTAGTAATTGTACATATTTATGGGAAGCAACATGTTTTATACATGTATATATTATAAAATGATTAAGTCAAACTAATCAACATATTCACAACTCAGGTGTTTATCATTTCTTTGTATTATGAGCTTTCAAAAATCCTTTCTTTGGTCATTTTGAAATATAAATTAACTGTATCTGCTATAGTTAGCAGAAGAAAATCAAGATTTATTCCACTTATCAAACTGTAACATTATATCTATAGCCATAGTTTTTTCCTTGATGTTGCTGGTGGCAAAATATATTTTAAAGATGAAATACCATTTTATTTTGCATATAAGCTATCTTGAAATAATTCACATTTGGGTTACTTGAATACATTGGCTATTTTGAATGGTTTTTAGCATCCTGGTTTCAATTTCTTTAGGTACAGATTTATTTCTGGTACTATTGGTTTATATTACAAGGATCAAGAGGAATTTTTTCCAAAATATTTGCAAGTCATTTCTTAATTAAAAGACTGTGATAGTTAATCTTTACTGTTAACTTATTGGGCTCTAGAATCATTGAGATATATATTTGTAGGAAATTATCTTGATTAAGTTAATAAGGATGGGAGCACATATCCACTATGGGTGTCACCATTTTGTGAGCTAAGATCCTAGAAAAAAATCAAGTAGAAAGTAACATAACCTCAAACTGTGAGCTAAAACAAACTGCCTTACATTGCTTTCACTGGGGCATTTTATTACAGTAACTGGATGAAAACCTGATACAGACACAAATGTCAAGGATTCAGTAATAAACAGCCCTATTAAAATATTAGAAGACTTGAATAGGTAGTCCCAAAAGAAGGCATACAAATGACCAACAAATAATCTGAGAAATCTGTAACATCTCCAATCATTAGACAAATATAAATTAAAACAGCAATAAGATATCACCTTGCATTAGTAGAAAGGCTTCGATCATAAAGGTCATAATGATAAAAGTTGATAAGGACATGACACAGGCTTTGAATGTTCCCAAACTTAGAAAATGTTGAAATGTGTAAATTGCAAGCATTTGGAAAACAGTATGAGATATGTTAAAAGATTGAAAACTGAAAATTTCAAAAAAGGTCTTAATCTACTTTTAAACATGAGATATATTTCTTTTTTATTTTTATTTGAAAGTTAAAGTTAGGTCAATATAGTCTTCCATTTTTCTATGAGTATTCAAGTCCTGCAGTACAATTTATTTATTAAGCTACCTCCCATTGAATTCCCTTTGACCTTTCACAAAAGTTATAAGTTTTCATTGTGTCTTTGTTGTCTCTTGGTTCTGTGTTCTGTTAAATATGTTTATTCTCTCTGCCAATATCAAACACTCTTACTACAGTGCCCATCAAGCAGTTAAATTGCATGAACTTAATTCTCTTACCTATTCTCTTTCAAAAGTATTCTCTCTGCCCCAGATTCTTTAAAATCTTTTTAGACTGTACTAATAATTGCAAGTTTATAAGTTATTTTGGGAGATATATGCAGAAAGCTGAGACCTCTCATTAAAAAACACAGTATATAGCTCAATTTCTTTTATTTCTTTTTTGTTTGTTTGTTTTTATTTATTAACATCCCAAATGCTGCCCCCTTCCTAATTCTCTCTCCCAGAGTTCTTTACTCCATTTCCTCCTCCCTTTTGCCTCCCAGAGGGTGCTCCCCCTTGCCCTTCAGGCATTCCCCTTCCCAGGAGCATCAAGTCTCTACAGGATTAGGAGCACCCTTTCCCACTGAGGCCAGTCAAGAAAGTCCTCGGCTACATATATGCCAGAGGCCTCAGATCAGCCCATGTATGCTCTTTGGTTAGTGGCTTAGTCTCAGGGAGCTCCAGGAGGTCTGGGTTAGTTGACACTGTTGATCTTCCTATAGGGTTGCCATTCTCTTTAGCTCCTTCAGTCCTTCCCCTAATTCTTCCACAAAGATCCCCTAACTCAGTTCAATGCTTGGCTGTAAGTATCTGCATCTGTCTCAGTCAGATACAGGTAGAATGTTTCAGACAACAGCCATGCTAGGTTCCTGTCTGCAAACACAACATAGCATCAGTAACAGTGTCAGTGTTCAATGCCCAGTCGTGGGATAGATCACTGGCTGGCCTTTCCTTTAGTCCCTGCTCCATTCTTGTCCCTGCATTTCTTTTAGACAGAACAATTTAAAGGTGGGTTGGTGACAAATTCCTCCACTCAGAGCCTTGTATATCTACTAGAGGTGATCTCTTCAGGTTCTATCTCCACACAGTTGGGCATTTCAGCTAAGGTCACCCCCGTTGTCTCCTAGGAGCCTCTAACATTCCAGGTCTCTGGAAGCTCCTCAGAAAACTGGAAATGTTTCTACCCAAAGACCCATCTATACTGCCCCTGGGCATATTACCCAAAAGATGTCCCAACATACCACAAAGACACATGCTCTACTATGTTCATAGCAGCCTTATTTGTAATAGCCAGAAACTGGGAGCAACCCAGATATCCCTCAACTGAAGAATGGATATAAAAAATGTGGTTCATTTATGCAATAAAATACTAATCAGCTATTAAAAATGAGGACATCATGAATTTTGCAGGCAAATGGATGGAAGTAAAAATATATTGAGCTCTATTTCTTTATGAAAGTCCGAATATAACTTTGGACATGACTTGATGGATTTACAGCTAACTACTTTTTAAAAATTAATATAATTGTAAATATACTTTCCTCAGCTGCTTATTATGTAGGTTTGGACCCCTTGCTATCTTCGTTCCTTTTTCCAGTCAAATTTCTCCAATATTCTTTGAATTTCTGATGACACAAATGAGTATATAACTACTGCATCCCTGGTCTCCGAGGCTCTGCTCATCTCTCATTATTGCTTGGGTTGGCAACTCTCACTGCTCCACTTTCAAGGTCGCCAATGCTTTCCTGTGTGCTCCATTCTTTTTTACTTGCCCACTGAGTTTTTTCCAATTATTCTATTTTTTAGTTCTAAAACTTCCACTGGATTTCTGTTTTCATTTTCTACTGAGACTTTCTGCCTACCATCTTTAAGTATCTCGTAATTGCTTGTGAAAGCATTTTATATTTGTTTTATAATTTTGTGACATATCCTTAATATTTATTTTATCCTGACTTGTGTACTATTGATCATCAGTTTGAAATCTTTCTATGTCTTGGTCAACAAGTAATGTTTTATTAAAATCCTGAAACTTTGGATCCTATCAGATTTTAGATATTATTTCCAACATTCTCTTTAAGCAATGCTGCCGTTCTAGTAGGGGAAAATGTATAACCTCTGTACTATCATGGAAGGCTATGGTTCCCACTCACCTTCTATTGATTCTGGCTAGAATCCTTGTTGCCACTGAAAAGAGATTATGAGTCCAAGTTGTTTCCACTAACATAACATAGCTTGTAGACACAGCTTCGATGCTATCTCCACCTGGATACAGGAATAGGCAATTATCGTGGGGTGCCTCTAACTAACTCCAGGAGGGAGGGAGAGACATCTTCATTATTACTGAGATAAGGACGTGAAGACAGCCTCTATACAAGGTACCATCTGATCCTGAAAATTGATGGTGTAGAGAAATATACTTTGCCATTGCTCACCTGGAACACCCCACAGATGCATACTTGGCTTTCTCTACACTGCTTCATGGGATAAATGGGACAGTACGAGTACTTCATTGCAGCTTAGACCAGAAAGGATCCAAGATTTTAATCAACCTTTAGTGGGAGGAAAAGAAGATAAGCATTTTTTGTTGTTCTTCTTCTCGGTATTTAAAATCAGTAGAATGGTCATTATGTAAGCTTTTTTCTGTTTTGTTAAGTTGTGATTTTTGGTCCTTTGGCAAAAGAGAGCAGGTTTTTATTAAGATTATTGCCTGCAGTTATTGGCAGTTCTGTACTGCTGACCTGTCTAGCATTCTCACAATAAATAAGGTGGAATGAAAACCTAGGAATGCACCTCTGTGCAATTCTTCCAGCCTTAAGATCCCTAGCCAATGAGTTGTCTCTCTGATATAAAGCCTTCTAATATTTGAAATTCTCTCATAGGATAACCAGAGCCTTTGTCTGTACTTACCTGGAGGGATAGGAAATAAAATAAATCTACTCTATAATTCTGGCAGAAATCCTAAGTTTTCACTTTCAATAATAGACAAAGCCAAAAGAGAAAATCCAGAGATAAACATTAAGTCAAGTCAGTAAGATTCTTAATAAATAACAGTTCAAATTTTTACTAGAAGAAATGAAAAATTAATTAAATGATTTTATATGTAATGGCTGATAATTTAAATTCCTAAAGGGCAATCACAGGACACACTTCAAGTAGAAAACCTTCAAATAAAGTGTAGAAAACAAATAGTAGAGGGAGAGGACTGTTCTCTGAGAACTGAATTGAGACTAATCAAAAGATAGAGAGACCCACTGCCACTCTCCCAGTGCTCTAGGAGATCTTGTCATAAGATCATCACCCAGTCTCTAGGAATAGGTGTTTAACCATCTGATGCAGACCATTTTGCAATTAGATTTAATCATGAAAGAAGCCCAAAAAATGTTCAGTTGAAAAATTAGTTGTATGCACTGATTGAAATCAAATGTATAAGTCTTACAGAAACTTGTGTTTATTAAAGTGACTGACATTTAAACTAAAAGAAACTGAAACATTTTCTGATAGAAAAAAGACAAATGGGGTATCTACAAAGATAAGAAGATAATTGGAAAACAAACAAACAAGTAACCAAACACCACTGTCAAAACAGATATAAACCTCAATGGGTATTTTAGAAATGGACACAGAAAGGAGCAGCCTTCAGAAGGATGAGTCTGAGCTCCACCACATGGAAAACAAACAAACTATTCTCTGGGAGCAGAAACGGGCCCAGTCAAAGTGGCCTTGTGGACCTACTAACACTTTTACTGTGAATTTCAAAATCATCATGGACAAAGGCAAACTGTAACTTCCATTCTCACCCTATTTAAAGTTTGTTGACTCATTACATCATTTTCTTTCTGTACCATGGCTATCTATATATTGACTCTTTGGAGACTGAAGTTTTAGTTAGGCTTTTAGTGTATATATCACCAATTTAGGAGTGGTATGAAAGCTAGTATTTGAAGCCCAATGCTATTACTGGACAAGAGTTTTGGAAGCCTTGGGTGGGCAGGTGAATGTACTTTGCATGTGAGAAGGAAATAAGTTATTGGAATAAGAGTGAAAATCATAATACATTATATTATTAATTTCAGTTTTATTCTATCTTTGACTTCAGCCCTATGATTTGGATAGTCCTTTCCGCAGTCTTTGATTCGGCATTTGCCTTGAAATTTGATTCGGTCAATGGGATTGTGGTAGGCAGAACTTGAAACCCTGTGCTGTGAGAAGGGCTACCACCTCTGTCTCTGCTGTTGCCATGAGAATGTGTTCTTTGACACTGGCCAAATTGGCAAATACCGTCTACCTCTGCTATCAGTCAACAAGTCACATCCATTTATAAGTATTTTACTTTTTAATTTCAGCAAGTATTATATAGTACAATGGGGAAAAAATAATTCTGCCTAATATCAAGTAGGGTCTTAAAGAAAATGGGTACTGTAACATAAACTAATGGAAATTACAGACTGTGGTAATAAATGCAAATGACTAAGTCTCTGAACCATGTATTAAGAAATTGCAGATGGAGTGATTTAATAAGCACAAATTATAAATCTATCTAGTTTTTAATGGCTGATCACTTTGGTTCAGTCTATATCTGGTTTCCTATATACAATTACATACTCTGACAGTCCTAAATAATATCTGTGTCTTTAGGACTGATTTAAGCAACCCACAAACACAAGCATAACATTTTGTTTTCAGGTAAGTTTTCAATCCTGCCACTGTCATTATGATTTTTTTCCTCAGGTTCATAACTGGGCATTGCACATGTACATTCACAACCTAACTTTACAAAAATATTTATGTTCTAAAATGATTTGAGTACAGCAGATCTTATCTGGAGCTATCATGGAAGACTTACCTAGTACCTACAGACTATGAGCAAACAATGTACCAAAAGAAGAAACAAATTAACACGCTCATCCTTTATATTAATATCATTTCTCTCTAGTAGTGAATATGAGCCCTCCTGTGGGTCTTGCATAGTTATTGTATCAAAGATAAGTATTTCTGTGGGCTAAATTGCATATAAATTCAAGGAAATGGGGTGCCATTTATCTTGATACCCAATACATATAGACACCAAGGGAACCATTTCAGTGACTGATGGTGCTGTTTATCTTCATGCCAGACACATTCATTGACTCCATTCATGAGCCTTTAAATTCAATTTGCTTATTCTGCTTGATGATAATATGAAAAGAGCTGAAGGATGGTACAATGATTCTCCTATCACTCATTGCAGGATTAATCTGTTCTTAGTTAAATCAATACACTCCCAAGTAAAAGTCAGAGGTGAAGTCTTGATGCTGTGCTATGTGAGATGGACATTGTCTCGATACTGGGCTCAGTACACTTTTGTTAGTAACTTGTGGTGGTACCATTAGCAGCTAAAACAGTTGTACCCAGAAATCCCAGTGGCTGAGTCAATGAGAAGTTTTTCTTCTTAAATTAGCTGTAATGAAGCTTATAATTTGCAGCTGCTTTTGCTGGGCCTCTCATCAGAGGTAATTTAGAGTCCATGTTCCCTTAAGTTCCAAGCTAATCCTAAAGAAGCCCTTGGAAGTCTTCTTCTAAATATATATAGAATGAACAACAAGAAGAGCACTTGCTTAGTGTGTGTGTGTGTGTGTGTGTGTGTGTGTGTGTGTGTGTGTAAACCATAGTGTATGTATGGTGTCAGAGAACAACTCTGAGGAGTTGATTCTTACTTTCTACCTTGTTAAGCCTGGCTTAGAAATTACCTTCATATCTAAAAATAAAGAAAGAAACAGTAGAATTGTAGTGCTTCTACATTATAGAGATGTGTTTGCCATTGACACAAAGGACCAGCTTGATAGGAGAGAAAACTATTTTCACCATTATTTGAGGTTTCAATTTATGATGGTTACAATTTTATTTAGCACTTAGTTTTGAAAGTTTCTTTGTTCATCAATACCTATCTAGCAGACAGAGGAGACAAAACAATGTGGAAATCACCTCTCCTTCCTGGAAACTATCTTAAGTATCATAATTTGCAGATGTAATTTGACACTAGCATGAGGAAGACACATGGCACCACCCTAGGTATGAAGAGAGCTCCATAACAGACATCAATTTGCCAGCAGCAGCTCTATACTACAGAACAGAAGAACTGATGCTTGCCAGACTACTCTACACCTCTACCGTAGCATTATTTATTAACTACCTCAGGAAGATATTGTCTTTAACCCAGTAATCTCAAACCTTGGAAATTTTACCAAAACACTTGAAATCTGAATTTTCACAAACATGAATATATAAGGGCTCTCATGAAGTTTTTCATACCTCTTTTCTCCTCCTATGGAAAACACAAAGAACTTTGTGAAAAAGTACTAGAGATTTTCTCCACTGATGTGGATGTGTTTCTGAGTGGTGCCTTTTAATAGTCCCCTTGGTGATAGCAGTATTAGCCCACCACTGTGCATCTGTAAGCACGTATAGTGTTGGCCAATGCACCTTATGGAATAATCATGGCATTCCACCCAAATCGGACCACACAAAATCCATTGCTCAAGCTTCTAGATGTAAGACAAATGTTGTATTACAGCACCGTTTGTGGTTGAAAAGGGTGTTAAACAGCTAATGTGTTTAAGAATAAATAATTTTAAATCGTTATATATATAAGATATAACTGTTGCAGTCAATCTAAATGATAATGCATCAAAAATCACTCGTCAATGCAGAAAGGTTATGTTATTTATTCTTCTTTTATTTTCCTAATGTCTTTCAATGTACCCTTTATTTATATTAGGAAATGTCTCTCTCTCTCTCTCTCTCTCTATATATATATATATATATATATATATATATATATACACACACACACACACATAGAAACTATGTGATATGATGTCACAAATACCAAATAGAAAATCTAAAGCATCACTAGACCATTGAGGCAAAAAAAAAAAGATCAAAGTTCTATCTTTAGAATGTTAGCTAGAATATTCCTGTACATATTGTTAGTCCAGAGAAAAGAAAATATCTGAATTGTATAAATGAAAATGAAGTATTTTCCACTTTTTCCATGCTGCAAAAGCTCAAACAGCAAACGAAGGCAAGGAAAGGGGATGGTTTGGGTGAAAAACAGAAAAGGATCTGGACCTTTGATAAGACCAAAGCTAATGGTTTGAACCTGGACTCACATTATATAAATCACCACAGGGACAGTGCCTACTTGCCAGAGCTCACTGTGTTACTGATGGCAGGGCTGAAGCTAGAGTTGCCCTGCTGAACTCCTAGAACCAGAGTTCTAGGGATGAGATCTATAATTGGTTGATTCAATACCCTTTATCTGCAACCAGATCAGGACATAAAGGCTGCTGTAACATCTTTCTGCCTCTTGTAAAACAACACCAAATGCCACTGGAGGTCACACTAGACATTTATAACCATTAAACATGCAGAGGAGAATCACAATGAGAAAGATTATTTATCACTTTATTACTAGTAGTAGTAGACTTTGGTAATTTTACACATTAATACAATGTCTGCGGCTCATATTTAGCCCTTCCCTCCTTCTGCCTCCTCCTGAAGCCTCCCAATCCTCCTTTTCACTTCATGATTTTTTTCTCACCATCATTATCATAAAACCCAGTGAGTCCAATTAATTCTTCCCATATTTGCAAGGGTATAGGGTATTGCACTGGAACATAGACCACAATGAGGAAGAAAACTGACTGTCCCTCATTCTACAGCCATTATCCATCGAACTCCATAATTAGAGATGGGGACTTAAAAACATCTCCCATTTATGCTATAGTGTTCATTGACTGGCTCGATCTTCACAGGTCTTGAACAGGCAACCACAGATGCTATGAGATCATGAATGTACCAGCCATATCGTATCAAGGTATATTTTGAATCAGTCTTCCCTGACCTATAGCTTTTACATTACTCAGTCCTCTTTTCCATGGTGTTCCCTGAGCCATGTGTGGCAAAGGATGTGATATAGATGTGCCAGTTAGGGCTGAGCAGTTAACCACTGTTCTTTGATCAGCTGTGTGCTTCTGTATCAACTGCTTTCAATTGCATAAAAGAAGCATTTCTGCTGAATACTGAGAAGTGCACTAATCTATAAATAAAAGGATAAGTATTAAGAAAACAGTTTGATATTATGTCTCCTTGGAAAAGTAATAGATGTAACAAGAAGTAGTCCTCAACAATGCAATTATATTAACAAAAGAAAAGAAAGCCCATTTTGGACAACTAGTAGCAACAAAGCAATGGCATCTAACAAGAGGCTTCTTAGTGGCTAGAAAGATTTCAATCTGCCCTTATGAATGTCTTTTCACTCTCTCTGCTATCTCAGGAGAAACTCTGCTCATTCAATAATGAAGAACACATAGAGACAAATGTAAGTTTCTCAAAAAAAAAAAACCTATGAGAGAAAAAAGTAAAGAAGAACTAGCAAGCTTTAATCTTGGAAGGAGGAAGCATCCCTTCTCTACCTTGATGTTTGTAGTTGGTGCTGCAATGGTATGACAATCCAGAGGAATTCTGAGGAATGACTTAAACAGAAGGATAGATTTGGACAATGAAATGAGAAACTTAGAAGTCAACTGCATTGGAGAGGGAGTTTTCCATCTCTTTTACACACAGTAGATCTGTTCTGAGGATGACTGTTAAGGTGTAACACTGGATATCTTGATATTGAGAAGTTTGCCTGCCAACTGAACTAAGCTATATTTCTTGTCACTTTATCAATTAAAAAGTGATATTTTAATATTGAAATGCCTTTCTTTCATAAACATATCAATTCAGAACTTATGTAAGGAAGCAAAATTTTTCTGAGTAACAACAAAGACACCCAGTAAGCAAGTGACATGTTAATGGAGTTCTTGCAGACATGAGTAGGTGGGCTTCCAAGTAGAGTCACTGATTCAAAGAAGAAACAATACACGAAAAGGAGATGAAATATTCCTTTGATCAATAAGTCAGGAGAGAAAAGAAAGAATATGAATCCACTGAACAATGATGGTATCCTTGGAAGAGGCAATAAGTACCACAGAAGAAGGGATAAAAATAACTGATGTATAGATGGAGAATAGAATAAATGTTTTTCACTAGTACAATGGAAAATGTCTTTGTGGTTACTGGTAAATAGTAGTGAGAAATTAACTGGTTTGTGTATTCCTAACTTATCATAGAAGAAACAAGAAAATTACATTGCTCAGTCAAATGATGGCACTTTAAAGATTTCTTGGTGTTTATACACACACACATGCATACATGTGTGTTTATACATATATGTGTGTGATTTATGTTTGTCACATGTAGCTCCATATAGAGACTTTAATTTTGAGTTTTTAGTGATTTCTCAGTACATGTATATGTATAGAGTAAATATGTATTATCAGGAACACTATTAAAAAAACAAGCCACAGTTTCACTGCAATAGAAAAGAATGTATAAAGGCAGCAGCCATGAACCAGTTTTCTAATGATTCATCCTGAATGGGAGCATGGACAGTATCTTTTACAGAGTCTGCTCATAGCATTGGGTTATTCAGCACCACCATGAGGCCATTTTCCCCAGATGAGATCATGGGCTGTATGCTAGCAAACAATCATAAGGTAGATTTGAGATTTTGAAAAAGAAAAAAAAACTTCTTTACAAATATATTTTTAACAGTAATTTTATTAAGTTGTTTGTAAAACCAATACGGGTACCCACAGAGGAATCCTAGGGTAGTTTTCCACTGCGGCAGTTCCCAATGACAAGAGAAAGTCCACGGGTTCCAAAGCTTTATTGTTCATGGTGTGTGATAGATGGTCTAGATGTGCACCCCCCGCCCCAGTTAAGCCAGGGAACAGATGGCTTAAATAGGGAGGGGGGAAAGAGGAAGGACTGGGAAATGGAATAACTTAATTACCTATACCCTCTGGCCTTTAGGTAACTCATGAATATGGAAATCTCTTGAGGTTGAAGCCTAT
This sequence comes from Grammomys surdaster, assembly GCF_004785775.1. Lineage (NCBI taxonomy): Eukaryota > Metazoa > Chordata > Mammalia > Rodentia > Muridae > Grammomys > Grammomys surdaster. The sequence continues at coordinate 12,672,299 of NW_021604578.1, read as the reverse complement.
AGTCATGCCTTCTAGCTGTGTTAGGTAATACCCCTTTGGGAGGGGCTGCATAGCCAAGCGTGACAGCAAGGCGCAGGTTAAATGGGGATCATAGATCGCTTGTCAGGAATCTGGAATCCAGGGGCATGGTGAGATATGTGCCATCTCTGTACAGGCAATGGACTCCTGTTGGGTCTCCGGCTATCTCAAAACCAGTACTCTACCGGGGAGACCAAATCATCCATTCACGGTCCTATACACAAACATATCTAAATACTTTGTCAATTAATAAGAGACATAGAAATCAGGGTTCACTTGCTAAAACCTACTTTCATGACAGTTCAATATCAGTTCTTTTGTGCTTTGATCTGTGTGCTTCATTGTCACTATTTTGACTTATTATACTCCAAATTTACAGAACTGAGTCATTAACATTATTCATAAGAGAAAATGTATAAATTTAAATATACAAATATACTGGAATTTATGATGTTATCAGTACAATTTCCCACAAGCTTCAAAAACAGTAAAAAGATAGCGCACTTAGAAACCTGAAATTATGGGCTGGAGAGAAGGCTAAGAACTTTGACTGTTCTACTAGAGGTTCTGAGTTCAATTCTCAGCAAACATGTGGTGGTTGAGAACCATCTGTAATGGGATCTGATGCCCTCTTCCGGTGTGTCTGAAGGCATCTATGGTGTACTCGTATACATAAGATAAATTAATTAATTTAAAAAAAATGAACCAGTAACATCAGAAAATCCGACATTAGATAAGCAATCCAGTCTTCACTTCTTCAATTTGACTGTGTCTGTATGAAGCATCACCAAGCAGCATCATGAAACCTTGGAAGTTTACATACCATTTGAAGACAAAATGCAGTGCCATTTCAAGTCAGCAGCTGTTCCCAGGATCAAACTCATTAACATTTTGACAACAATAAAAGGATTAAAAATGTAGATGCATCATTTAAAGTTCTATCTATTTTAAAAGTTGAAGTTATTCCACTGACTGCTATGGACCAATAGCACAATATTAGTGGATACGGGGTGCAGGAAGCAAATATAAAGCACAACAAACTTGCCTTTCAAAGATACTTGTGGATATAGCACAAAGTAAGCAGTATTCATTTACTGTGTGTGTGAGCAATCATTGACACAATGCCTGTGATGACAAAGATTTAATTTTACAACTGCAAGAACCACAGACAAAATATATGACTGTTCTTGGCATGTGTGCAGTATGAACATGAAACATATTTTTTGTTATTCTTGAAGTATTTTCTTCAAAAAGCTACATAGTATATAAAAGACTTGGCTTTTTAATGTATTTTTGTGCCATAGTTGAGGCTGTAAAGCATCCACAAGAGCCCAAATTCTAGATACAATCTGCAGAGAGATCACTGTGAAGCAAAAGTAGTACTGCTGTGTTAGTGCCCTGTCCTTGACTTTGATTTCTGGGTCAAGAACATGATAAAACTATTGACTGAAGTGACCAGTATTGTATCTTTGTCAATCTGATACCTAAAAGTATAAATAATAATGTTAAGAGTATTATATTCCCCTCTCAAACATTTTTTATATTAAAGACAATTTTGAATGCCTTGTAGGTAGGAGATATTCTTCTTATTTTGTATCACTTAAGGTTTACCAAAAACTGTTTGTGAAACATACTGGCCCTAGTAAAACCAAACATTGTAGCTTCCAGTTTTCCTCTTAGTTGTAACTGATAGAAATGAGAAAGCCCGTAGTTGAAACTGATAGAAATGAGAAAGCCCGTAGACCAGACAAAGCTAAGTAAAGAGTATGGTTCTTTGGAGACATTCTTGATTTATTGTAAACAAAACAAATGTTAAAAATCCTTTGCAGAATTTTTCTCAATGCCTTCCTGGTGGAAATAAAACACTGAAGTCCTAGATATTGTACTTGTCTGACTTTTAGTCTCATGCACCTCTTATCTAAACACAATTCTACAAACAAACATTTTTATGTACCATCTTCCTCTTTATACAGCCAGTAAAACCTACAGCCTCCATTTAAGGTGCTTAGTGTATACTTAGAGCATGTCTTTGCTCTGATTTTAGTACATGTTTTGCTTTGTTGGTTGTTTTTGACTCTACTAAGTTGAAGCTCAAAAATGGCTCCCAAGAGTCAATGCTGGTGATCTTAGCTGAGATGCCTAACAGTGAGGACACGGAACCTGAAGAAACCACTTCCTGTACCCAGGCAGGACCCCTGTGGAGGGATAAGGACACCAACTCACCCACAAAACTTTTGACCCAAAATTTGTCCTTTCTAAAAGAAATGCAGGAACAAAGATAGAACAGATACTGAAGGAATATCCAATCAATAACTGGTCCAACTTGAAACCAATCCCATGGGCAAGTTACAATCCCTGAAATTATTAATGATACTCTGTTATGGTTGCAGACAGGAGCCTAGCATAATTGTCCACTGAGAGGCTCCACCCAGAGAAATGAGAAACAGATACAGATACCCACAGCCAATCATTGGATGGAGGTCTGGGATTTTTGTGTAAGACTAGGAGGAAGTAGATTGAAGGCCCTGAAGGTGATAGTGTGGGAAATTCAGGTCTTGGTTTTAACAGTGAATTCAGGTCTTAGAATTCACTGTCCCAGGGAACATTCAAAGAGGACCACATTTCTTAGTCAGAGGACACTTGCTGGATTAACATTCAGAGGAAGAAGGGAGAGGCCTCAGACCACAGGGAAGGGAACCCATCTGTGGGTGAGGCAGGTCCAGAGCACCAGAGCACATAGACACATTCTAGGAGAGGGACCCAGGATTGGAGATGGTCAGGAAGTTGGGCCCTTAACATGGTAAACCTGGGCAAATGGAAGACACTCATTATCATAGCGAATCTGAGTTACCTAGAGACTGGACCTGGGAAGGTCAACCTTTGTGGTTGCCCTCATGAACTTTGTATAAAAACTGTTCCCAGCTTTTGCTCCGGGTTCTTCTTGCCTGCGTATGAGAGAACTCCAGTGTACTGGTTATTATTATCACTAAACCTCATGTTTCTGCAGCGAATCCTCTGTCTGTATGTGTTTCTGTGGGAATGTGTCTTCTGGTTTGGATCTTAGAGTCCAACAATAGGAACACCAAAGAAAAACCAGCTGAGTCAACTAACCTGGAGCCCTGGGAGCTTTCAGAGACTGAGTCATCAACCAAAAAACATACATGACCTGCAACAAGGTCCCCAGCACAAATGTAGCAGGCATCCAGCTCAATCTCCATGTAGGTTTCCCAACAACTGGAGTGGAAGCTCTCCCTAAAGTTGTATCTATGTTGCAAGAGGGCTGCCTTGTCTGGCCTCAGTGGGAAAAGATGTGCCTAATCTGGAAAAGACTTGATGTGCCAGGTTTGAGGGATACCCAGGGGAACCCCACATTCTCAGAGTAGAAGGGGAAGGGGATGGAGGGAGGGACTCTGAGAGGGAGGGACCAAGAAGGTGGTAGTGTTTACAATGTGAATAAATATATAAATAAATGAATAAATAAATAAATGGCCATATGTCAACAATTTGCTCTTATTTCTCATGCTTACTCTATGAAAAAAGATGGGACCATTTATTATTGGTTTCCATAGAGAAGAAAATGACATGGTGTATTGGTTAAGTTCAAGGAAGGAGGTTCTGATTAATGCCTGTGGATTCTCTCCTTTATGACTTTCTCTCCAGAACATCACTCTAAGTTTACCTAGTAAAACTATTGCATCTCATTTTTCTTTTTGTGGACCCTAAAGCAAAAGTTTATCTGAATCTTAGTTTTGGAAATCTATTCCTTTAATTGAGCCTATATCTAGTCATATCCTAAACTATAAATCTGTAATCATGGTGGTTTAGGAAATCCATGAACACATTATAAAAATGTATGTATAATCTTGCATGCATTTATGTCCTTTCTTAAAACGAGCCATAGGGTTGCTATCATTGGATTTTGTCTGCTCCTTGCCAGCAGGTCCAGGCAAGGTCCTGGTCCTGCTGGGTCTCTCTGGGTCTCTCTGGGTCTCTCTTCTGGATTGAGTGGGATGGAGAGTGTCGACAGCCCAAAAAGAAACACACTGGGCCAGAAGTCTTGTCAAAGCAGGAACTCAACTTTAATGTTTCAGCCTCTCGCTTATATAAACTCAGAGCATAGGGGAGAGGATTTTGGTAGGGTGAGATGACATGGGGGAGGGGAAGGGTGACAGAGGTTATAGGTGACTGACAGGGCCAATGGCAAAGCTCTACATCACCAAGAGCGGGGCAGAGGCAGGGGCAAACAGGTCTTGCTGAGTCATCCTGGTATCAAAGTGACTGAGACAGGTCTCAAAACTTGAGCCAGGCTTCAGCTCTAACAGAAGGCCACAGAAACTCAAGCCAGGCTAATGTTTGTCCACAAAGCCCAAACCAGGGCCTAAATGGGACCCAACAGGATTTCCCAAAAGACTCATAAACCAGCATTGGTTAAGAAATGGTGCTCTGGCAGTAGATGTCCATATCATAGCACTTGAAAGGTAGTCACAGAGGGATCTGAAATTCAAGATCACTCTCAATTGCATAATAAATATAAATGTGTCTCAAAAAACTTCACTGTTTTAGAGTTTAGATAAATATAGATAGATGACATAGGATACACAGACAGACAGACAGACAGACAGACAGATAGCAGACAGATGGATCTATTACATAGACATATGAGATAAAAGTAGAAGGAACATTATTGGAAAAAGGAAGAGGGCTTCCAGGAGGAATCTAAAAAGGAAACAGGCAATTTTGAGCAATATCTGACATAGTATATATATATATATATAAAATTGTCAGAATGTAACACATAATTTTTGTACACTAATCTAAAAATTAGTAATAAGTGTTATTTTGAAAGATCTACTGTTTCTGAAATACTCCACAAACTTGTTTTCTCTCTTCTAATGCACTTGCTTCTTAATTTATTAGCAGAAGTAAACACTCATTTCCTGATTCAGGTACTATCTTTATTTCTATGAGATTTTTTTGACTGCTGTTTGTTTTAAGAATCAGCATTGGCTATATATTTCACATTTATTGTTTAAAAATAAGAGGGACAGATTAACAAGGGGACTGTGTTCACAAAAGCCAGATTCAGAGATGATCAACTGCATAATGTAATCCTTGGGGACAGATATACTTCAAAGTGCTTATCTTTTCTAAATTTGCAAACTCTAGAAAGTAATGATTCTTATAGCCTATTACCTAATGTTTCCCATGGGATCTGGAACATTTTTTTTTATAAAGATCCTTTCGTATTTCTGCAGTAAAACAGGAATGATAATATTTAGTGGGACTGAGATTATAAAATGCATCACCTTGGTTCCTGTTACTGTCTTGTTTTTAAGGAAGTTGTGGAAAATTTTCCTTTCTCAGTACTTTCTAGGAGGAGACAGAATGATTAAAGAATGCTGAACCTAACTGCAGTCCCTTCATTCCCTTTCCTTCAATATTTATCTAGACCCAAGCCACTACTATCAGTTAACATTTCTCTGAAACAGCCTTTGTTTTTATCTCCCCTCATAGTTGTTCTTCCCATCACAATCTGACAGAACCTGAACATAATAAATTAGTATGCAATGGGATCTTATTGAGAGATCACTTTTGGCTTCAGACCTCTGGGAAGTGTTACAAGAGTTGAACTTGAATGTCTCCTGGGATGACACATAATTTTCTTCTGTATCATGTTTCCTATAATTAAACCAGTAATCCCAAATCTACACTCCAATACCAAAATCTTACACTCCCCCAAATTATTTTGTTCATATAGCCCTTAGAAATAGACCTGATGATCCTTTTATCCTACAATGAAATGAGCAGTTCTAAGATGGAACAATAAGTCTTAATGCATAATCAGGTTCTTTTATTAAGGATATTTAGGCAACACCTAGAAGATATCATGAACATGTTCATAATATGGAACAAATGAACTATAAATGAAATTCATTTAATCCTGTTTGATTGTCATTTTCACAGAATTCATAACTAAGCTTTATTCCAAATGCTCAAAACCAGGAGCTAACATTTGGGAAAATGAAAGCCTAGGATCTCAAATTCTTTGTTATCTGTCAGAAGAATAATTATCATACCTATATTTTTAGGGTTTTAATAGCACATACGGAAGAGATATACAACTACAATATCTTCCTTTTCCTGTCAAAGGTTGAGTATTTGCTGCTGACCAATAGTATCTCTTATAAACTGCTTCAAATCCTTTGGAAGAAAAGCTTACATGTATATGTCAGGAGAATGACTTTAAGGACATCATAGAGCATATGTCAAATGGTATGGTGGCAGAAATTCTTAATAGACATCAACTTTTGATAAAACTTGATATTATAAAAAGTACTGATCATATAACTTAATCATCAGATTATGTGAAAGATTAGTATTTACTATCTAACGCTATAGAAACACTTGTAGGAGTGGTTCTGATGCTCACATCCTGTTCCTCAATTGGTTCTTGATTTATGAGTAGAGATGCCATGGGCCAATTGCTGGGCAGAAGGATAGGTAGGGCTTCCAGGTCCCTTTAGGCAAGCTAGCAGAGGAGGAGGAAGGAGAGTTCACTATGCTTTGAAGAGAGAAAAGCCAACCAGCCATGTAAGATCTCCAGTGGAGTGACCATAGCCTGTTTTTACAGGTGAGAGGTTGGGGATGCTGACCTGGGACTGAAGGTGGCTGAGCAACTGAAGTTGAGTGTAGATTTAGGGTGCTGAGCTGGGTGTACTGGAAAGACACAATAGCAGAGGTATTTGGAGGCACCCATAAGTTGAGTTAATAAGGCCAGTTGAAATTGAACAACTGTATATGTTTGTGTTTTTCATCCACAGATTCTCTTGGCAGGACCTGGTAGCATGGTCCATTCCCAGAGCTTAGGCAGAGTAGGAAAAGCTACATGCAACAAGCACTGGCAACCCCTAAAAAATGGCAGCAGATATAATGAAGCATTGCATTCCTAACTGAATGGTCAAGAACAAAACCCAGTGAAACTATGGGTGATATTTCAATGTTGTTTCTTTATTAGTATAAACACAAGTTAACATTTATTTAGCTATTTTGTTATATATTCAATGTATATGGGTGCTCTGCTACATGTATGCCAGAAGAGAGCGTCTGATTTCCTTTATAGATGGTCAAGAGTCACCATGTGGGTGCTGGGAATTGAACTCAGGACCTCTGGAATAGCACCCAGTGTTCTGGTCGTATACCCAAAGGATGCTTCACTATATCACAGGGACACCTGCTCAACTATATTCATAGCACCTTTATGTGTAATACCCAGAAACTGGAAACAACCTAGATGTCCCTCAACTGAAGAATGAATAAAGAAAATGTGGTTCATCTATACAATGGAACACTATTCAGCTATTAAAAACAAAGACATCATGAAGCTTGCAGGCAAATGATAAAACTTGAGGATATCATCCTGAGTGCAGTATCTCAGACACAGAAAGACACATATAGGATGTACTCATTAGGTATTAGTCATAAAATGCTGCAGGATAAACATACTACAATCCACAGGAAAAAAAAACAGACCAAAGAAGGATGTGTAAATTAAACTCAGAAGGGAAAACAAAATAATCATCAGAGGTGATAGGATAGTGATCAAATGTAGGGAGATGGCATTGGAGAGGGCTTGGAGTAAGAATGGAAATCGATGTGGCCATCTCTAGTGATTAACTGGAGGTCTGGCAGTTAGAGGCATTAGGATGGGAGGTGCTACTGGGTGTCTACGGGTATCACCCTAGCTGAGATTCCTACCAGCAGAGAATATAGAGACTGAAGTGGCAACCTCCTGTAGCCAGGAAAGACTTCCAGTGGAGGGAGGGAGATGTTAGCCTATACACAAAACCTTCAACCCAAAATTTGTCCTGCCTACAAGATTCACAAGGATAAAATGGAGGAGAAACTGAGGGAACAGCCAACCAATGACTGCCCCAACTTGAGACTTATCCCACGTAAGAGAGCCAACCTCTGACACTATTAACAACAGTTTGATATGCTTACAGATAGGAACCTAATATAACTGAGAGGCTTCATCCGTCATCAGATAGAGGCAGATGCAGAAACCTGCAGCCAAACATCAGGTGGAGCTCAGGGAGTCTTGTGGAAAAGTTGGGGATAAAATTGAGTGAGCTGAAGGGGTCAGTGAGACCTAGAAAGTCAACTAACCTGGCCCCTTGGGAGCTCACAGAAACTGTACCACCAACCAACCACATGCAGGGAATGGATGTAGGTCCCCTAACACATTTGTAGCAGATATTCATCTGGGTCTTCATGTTGTTCTCCTAACAATTGGGGTGAAGGCTCTTAGACTCTGCTGCTTGCCACTGAATCCCCTTCCTCTACCTGAACTGCCTTGGTCAGGCCTCAGTGGAAGAGGATGCATTTAGTCATTCTGGGACTAGATAAGAGTAGAGTAGTTTCCAAAGAAGGTTTCTTCTTCTCTGAGGAGAAGGGCAGGAGGCAAAGACTTGTAAGGACAGAACTAGGATGTGAGAAGAGAGAACAGGTTAAAATTGGGATGTAAAATGAATACAAAAAAATTATTGAAAACAGTAAATAAATGCAAGTTGAATGCCATATATAGAATATCATCTTTGAGATACATGAACGTGTTCTATGCTTAGACATATATGGTGGAATTAAGTATAATAATAATAATAATAATAATAATAATAATAATATAATGGCTTTTTCTGGGGAAGAAGAGTATGATTGTTAACAACATTATTAAAAGACCATGAATTGAAAAGAGAACAAAGAAAGGTGCAGGTAGGTTTGGGGAGGAGATAAAAAGTGAAGAAAGATGCAGATATATTATCACTTTGAAAAATAGGCAGATTGATGTGTGAAGACATTAGGCAAGACAAGGAGATTTCACAGTAATCATTGCCAATATTTTAGCTATTTCTCATTCAGACTGTCATATTTTCTCTTATAACATGGAAATCATTCAACCAAGAGTTTTACATATTAAGCTTTTTCTCATATAATTAGGAACTTATTTTGTCTGGGAGTGGTGGTGCCTGCCTGTAATCACAGGCAGCAGAGGTGAGAGATCACTACAAGTTCAAGGACAATACATTCTACATAGTAAGTTCCAGGTTATCCGAGGCTGCCTAGTCTTTTCTAACCCTGTCTCAGAGTCTGGCTCTGTCTTTATTCATATTTTTTTTTATTTGAAACTACAAAACCAAACTGTTCTTATCTTGCAGAAAGATCAAAAATCTGTGATTAAATATAATAAAAATGTCAAAAGCTTTACTTGGATCAACCATATTGACCATCACTTTCATGAATGGATCTTTGTTAACTTGCTGACATTTTATTTTACATAACACAGAAACCAACACACACACACACACACATTTTCCCTTTCTCTAGGCTGAGTGAAATTTTTTTTATATACAACTTGTTTTATTTTTTGAAGTCAATGAACTCATTAACTAGTTGTATTATGTGTTTCAGACAATGGAAATAGAGTTATGAACATCACAGGCAAGATCTATTCATCTGTAAAACTCTTGTTCATATTACATGGCAATCATCATGGAAGGTCGATCTGCAGCTCACTCAATGCAAACTTAATAGTGACCTAGCCTTCATGAGTGTTTTGTGCTGTTTTCCTGTAGTACTTAAATCTCTGTGACAAATGGAAAGATGACAGATAATAGATATTGTGTAGTGAATACTCCAGCACTTCACAAAAGGCTTATGCTCTTGTCAGCAAAAGATTATTGTAATGGTTTTCTTTTACAGTTACCGGCTGTCAATATTACAATACAGATTTTCAATTTTGCAACTTTTGTGGAACCAAAGAAACTATAGTTTGTTCAAATTTTTATTTTACACTTATTTATAAGTCAGGGTTTGTCTATTTAGTAGTTTCTGATTCTGTGGAAGACTTTTGGCTATTTTCTAATTCTATTTGTCATCTTACTTTATCAATGATAGGACCATGTTGTACATTAGGGATATAAATACTATTTCAGCTGGCTGAAGGTTTTCCTTTGCCTGACATTTTTCAGTTTTACTATTTGCTGTATTTTGCATCATTCAGATATTTACATCATGAAAGACTACACCAGTGCTCTCTAGCTTTTGATCTTTTCCACACATAGTTTTAGGAACAAACCACTCAACTATATTCCAATTTTGTTTCTTATTTTCTATTTAGAAAATTATGCTGTGTATGATTTGTGCCTGTAAATGATACACAGTGGTGATTCAGATTTATTCTTTCCTGCATGGATAACAAAGTATGGTTTTACCACCTGTTGTTTGTTTGTTTGTTTGTTTGTTTACCACATTAAAATTTTGCTTTATTAAGAGACCATCATTGCCCTAGATTAAATTACCTAATATTCTTTAACTTACTCTTAACTTTGCTCCTACAACCTATTTTTCTAATTAATTCTATGCTGAAAGCATACACTTTTAGTGATTTGTCCATCTATTTCAATGTTTGATAAAATAAATATATTATTACTAATATTCTTAGCCATCATTAGATATAACTATCATAAATAAAACTTTAAAAGTTTATCTTGTTCCAAAATTAAACTCTATTTTCATGATAATAAGAATTATATTAAATGTGTCTATAACTTTGAAAATTGTACTTTTCTCATTAGTGTGTGTGTGTGTGTGTGTGTGTGTGTGTGTGTGTGTGTGTATGTGTGTAATATTGCTTTGTTTGATTATACTAAGTTGTAGGTCTTCCTATTTTACATCAAAGTTTTACTTTTTAATCTGGCCCTAAAGTGTTCTTTTTTTATTCTTAACAAATATGTGGGATTTTTAAATGTAAAAGAAATAACTATATTAGAGTATATTTTTGCATCCATTCTAAACATAGGTCATAAAGAACTGACAGCTTCTTGAGTGTTAGACTCTTTCATCCATCTGAGAAAAACAGATGCCATAAAAGGTAACCCTATGTGGAAAGTAACTTATTTTTCCTCTGGCTAATTAAAGTCTAATGGTTTCCAATGTCTTTATTAGATATATGCAAAAGATGTTTCATAGAAGAAATTATATTTACCTTAGGGTAAATACAGAGTATTTATGTTCTTTTTTATATATCATAAGATTATAAAATTTTAATTTTACAGCTAGAGGCTACATTTTAAGGAAAGGAGGTTTATTTTGACTCCAGGTTTATGGGGACACAGTCTACCATACTATGTCAGTAAGAGACTGGGATAGCTAGTTATGTTGAACCTGAAGTTAAGGAGAGAGTGACAAATGCTGACATTCAGCTCGTTTTCTCTTTCTAGATCAGTTTTTACCCACTACTCTAGCTTACTTGACTAATTTCTATTTCAACCTTAAAACCTACTTGAATATTTTTACTTTTTTTCCTTGTTTTTGAGAATTTTTTACATGTCTACAATAAAATGTGATTATAGCTACGCCATTTTCTACATACAATCCCTCGCTTATCTCCCAATCAGGTGCCCCACCAATGTTATGTCTGTTTTTTGTGTTTGTATGATTGTCGTGTTTTTGTTGTGTTTTGTTGACAACTCATTAAGTCCAGCTAGTCCTGCCCATGGATATGAAGCTAACCTACCAGTGTCACATCCTTAAGAAAAGAATGATTTTCCCTTCCCCAGAAAGCTATCCACTACCAAGAGTTCTTCAGTAAGGAGTAGGGACTAGAGATTATCTATCATATCTATGCCAAGATTTTGTTTGGGTTGATATTGTGACTATCTCATGCAGGTAGCCACAGCTACTGTGCATTCATGACTGTACTAATCATGCTATGTCCAGAAGCCAACATTTCAAAGCAACACCTTCTTCTTCTATCTCTTACCTTCTCCTTCTCCTTCTCCTCCTTCTCCTTCTCCATCTTCTTCTTTTTCTCCTTTTTCTTCTTCATCCTCTTTCTCTTCTCCTTCCCCTTCCCCTTCCTCCCCCTCTCCCTCTCTCCTCCTCTTCTCCTTCTCCTCCTCCTCCTCCTCCTCCTTCCTTCTTCCTCTTTCTCCTTCTCCTTCTCCTCCTCCTCCTCCTCCCCCTCCTCCTCCTCCTCCTCCTCCTCCTTCTTCTTCTTCTTCTTCTTCTTCTTCCTCCTCTGCTTCTCTGATGCTCCTGAGTGATGAGAGACTTACATGCCTGCCCCTATGCAACTAAGCACTTGGTAGATAACTGTTTTTTAATTTTATTAAATTAAGTTCTATAATGCCGTGTTCATGTAGGTATCCTTCTCATAAGATTTCAGTTGATATATGGCTTGACAAATTGTAGAGACGCAAAGGAAATGCAAAAGTGGAAGAAGAGAGATGAAGCGGATTGCAGGCCAAGAGGGGAGGCAGTAAAGACTGGCCCAGAATAAAGTAGAATGACATATCTAGGAAAATATTGCAAGGAAATCCTTTATTCTTTTACTAATCAAATATATAATTAAAAATAACTAATTCTTTCCCTTGATAGCTGAAAATCCAAAAGAGAAAAAATTAGTTAGACCTCTTTATACATGAGAAGGAACATAGTAAAGTGCTAATACCAGGTATTCTCTCTGCTTACTGCTACACACAAATACACATACACACACAGAGAGAGAGAGAGAGAGAGAGACAGAGACAGAGACAGAGAGACAGAGAGACAGAGAGAGACAGAGACAGAGACAGAGAGACAGACAGAGACAGACAGACAGAGACAGACAGAAAAAAAGAGAGAGTTGGGGGCAATGAGAAATTTCAAGGAGAAAAAATATTTTCTTTCCTTTCTCTGTTGCCTTCCCAGCACAATCCACACTGTTCTAATCAAAAAGCATGCTGCAAAGCTTAGTAGAACTCTAGCATGATTGATGGACCCCTAATGATTAGCATAGTTCTTTTATATTTATTAACCAAAAATGGTGGTAGTAGTACCATATCCCAAGCATTTGTTCTTTACTGGGAACAATTTCAACAGGATCCTGCTTTGTTTCTTGATGTCAACCAGAATGTGACTGCTAAATCCAAATCATGGTGATCCTTGGCAAGACAGTAATAGAAGGCCGAAAAAAGATTGCCCATCTTACTAGGCACAAGATTTTAAGGAAAGTTCAGTCTACAGAAAATGAACGAAAGAAGAAATTAGTTTATTTGCTCCCCTTAGTGTTTAGTCCATCTTTTCTTTTAATCAGTCATGAAGCACTGTCAATATAATATTAAGAATTTTCATATTTCAATGATAAACACCGGTTTGTTTTTCAATAGTGATTATAGATTACCGTTGAAGGAATTGGGGGACTACTAAAATTTTCCTATATACAAATTAAGTATAACGTGTGCATTTTTGTGCTCAAAATCATTGCACAACTCAAACGTATTCTTGAATCCCTAGAAAGTTAGCCACTAAGTCCTCTGTGTTATATGGGATCAAACAGGGCAATACAAGACAAAGAAGATAGTGTGACTGAAGGAGCTTTTGGTTTGGTTTGTTGTTGTTGTTGTTTGTTGTTCTTAATCACTTTGAAAATCTTCAACAGCATTATAGATTGACAAGGAGTACCTTCTGAGGACCCATGTTGAACAACAGTGAGAAAAGCTTGCTTTCCTATGCTTTTTCTATTAAAAACAAATATTAATAAGGACAAGAAATAGGAAAGGAAAGGCCTTTCTAAAGTTCATTTCCCTAGTGTATATTTCCCTCTCATGTCCTCATTTCAACTGATTCTATTGTGAAACAGAATTCCCTGCTTTACAAAAAAAATTCAAAATCAGCCAAATTTTGGCTTTACTGTAAAAGTATTTTCTGTTTGCTCTAATTGTCATCTTGGGGGCTTACTGATGAATAAGTTCGCCCTCTCTAGTTCTTTCTGATCTCTGGCTGGCTGGTTCAATTCAGCTATTCTGGCTCAAACTCCTCTTCAAGCTAATTCATTCAGTCTGGATTCTCTCAGCTTCTCACTTAATTGCTCTGCTTGGCCTCAAATTAACTCTGACAATCTTTTCTAATCTTCTGGCTCCTTATTATCTGGCTTCAGCTGCCTCTGTTGACCTACACTGAACTGCATGAACTCATGAATGAATTCCACTGCACTGCACTCACTGCACTGGCTCCCAACTGACTGACTCAACTCCACTGCACTGAACTCAACTGTCTGGGCAGAATTGACTCTCCCTATATTACTTTTTTTAAAATTTTTTACTGTTTTTTTTTATTTATTTACATTTCAAATGTTATCCCCCTTCCCTGTTTCCCCTCCAAACCCCCTTATTTCATTCGTCCTTCCCCCTGCTACTATTAGGGTACTGCACCCCCACCCACCCACCCACTCCTGCCTTACCACCCTAGCATTCCCTTATGCTGGGGCATCAAGCTTTAACAGGACCAAGGGCCTCCCCTTCCACTGACACCAGATAAGACCATGCTACATGTGCAGCTGGAGTCACGGATCCCTCCATGTGTAATCTTTGGTTGGTAGTTTAGTCCCTAGGAGTTCTCAGGAGTCTGGTTGGTTGATATTGTTGTTCTTCCTTTTGGGTTGCAAACCCCTTCAGCTCCTTCAGTCCTTCCCCTAACTCCTGGGATCTCCATGTTCAGTCCAATGATTGGATCCACATCCATTGGTAAGGCTCCTGCAGAGCCTCTCAGGGGACATCCATATCAGGTTCCTGTCATCAAGCACTTCTTGGCATCAGCAGTAGTGACTTGGTTTAGTGGATGTATATGGGATGGATTCACAGGAGAGGCAATCTCTGAATGGCCTTTTCTTCAGTCTCTGCTCCACTCTTTGTCCCTGTACTTCCTTTAGACAGGAGCAATTCTGGGTTAAAATTTTTAGAAATGTAGGTGGCCCCATCCCTCAACCAGGGGCTGTGCCTAACCTTTGGATATGATTTCTATAGGTTCTCTCTCCCCTTTGTTGGGTATTTCAGCTAATGTCATCCTCACCGGGTCCTGGGAGCCTCCTGCTTTCCTGGCATCTGCTACTCTTAAATAGCTTTTCTTTCCTGCCTGTGCTCCGAAGATTTGGACTATTCTGACTCATTCTGTCAAATATTTCTCTGATTTGTCACTTTGTCTGCCCCTCAATTAGACATCACTTTCAAACATGGCTGATCCCTTCTACTTTCAAACTAACCTTTCCTACATTATTTGGGTTAAATATATTTACTAAGGATGTATCTGTCTGTATCTGGGTTCAAGTGTCTCCCTACAAACCACACAAATACCAATCTCAGTTAGACAGAAATAGTTTATTGAATACACACCCTAAGAGATTGATCAAGACCTTAGCTCAGAATTCTGGGACTGAGCTACAGCCCTGAACATCTTTCTCTATCAGCTTATAAAGGCTAAAACTGCAAAAACCACAATGAGCTCATATGAAAGTGCAGGAAGTTCTCCTAAGTGGTCGGCTCTGATTCAGGCCATTTTAGACCTAACAGTTCATATTGACCTTTAATTTGATAGGTCCTATCCTATGTAAAGCTTTGTGGAATTTGTTAGGATTAATAAACCTCATACAGAACTTAACAATATGACCTTGCTCTGAATCAAGTTATTATTCTGTGCCAATGACTGGAAGGCATATTACAGCAACAATATGAAATAGCTGGCAGGCATGGAACAAAATGGCTACAGCTCTGTTGGGAGGATAGACCTCAACATCTGTATTCTAGCCAGAGCAGCTATGTTGCTGGGTTAAAAGTCTCTACAGTCCACATTGAATTTGATGCTGTTTGCCTGCCCTTGCTCAAATCATTGTTGGCCTCAAATTTGTTTTATTACTTATTTGGAAAAAAAATCACAACTGATAACTCAGTGATTATATGTTGTGAATATCTTATAAAAAAAGCATGCTATTTCCAGAAGAGAATTTCTGTCTTGGCCTAGGCCTAAGCTGAAAGATCTCACTTGGCTCTGAAGTCTTGCCGGCAGACTCCCATTATGCCATTGCTAGCAAAGGCTGAGACATGATGACTTCAAGAATAAATAGATTACATCAACACATAGTTCATTAGCAAATATAGGCTAATCTCTTCAAACACTTAGCACTGTAGCCTTTGAAGAATACCTAGAGATGGCATTAAACCCCAGTAAACTTGCAGTCATACCATGGAAACTTGAAAGCCCTTGACTCAAGTGGACTATTAATTACAGAGTCCTAAGAATCTATCAAAGTACCTTGATGATAGTTTCACTTTGCAGTCTTGAGAAATCAGTAAATTCTAGGTCTCCATTTCTTATGGCAGAAAGCAAGAGGAGAAAGCTAAACTATTTCTGCTGAATATTTAATTATTTCATAAATCCAGTCCACCAGCAATATGCTCCTGAAGGGGAGCTATAAGTAATATTTATACATTTAAATTCTTTAAACTGTCTTGGGTCAAATCTCTTGGCCTTATTACTTATTCATTATGGAAACTTGAGTAACCTAATCTGGCTAATCCAAAACATCTTTAGTCATTAAATAAGGATATTACTTGTAACCGCCAGAGCTGCCCCACGTTCGGGGGCCACATTGTAACAGCCGTTTCTTTTGTAACGGCCAGAGCTGCTACTTTGTAATGGCCCGTTCTGCTACTCTGGTTGACAGGTCAGGGTCTAGCAAGAGAGAGAGTGGGGACAGAGGAGGGGCAAAAGATGCAAAAGATGGATACAAGACAGAGTCTGGTCCAGTCGTTTCAAGTCTCTTCTTTATTCTCCTGTATTCTCCTCTATAGAAAGGAAATCCTGGGTATTATACCCTTTACCACGTGACTTGCCCTTGTGGACAAGCTCAACTGAAGGCACTACGTCACATACCTTGTAGCCATGGATACCAGGTGCACCTTGCAGCTGGGGGCACTAAACAGTGTAACAAAATGTTTATCGGAGTATGCTCAGCTGTTGCGGGCTGTTGAAAACAAGTCTGTTATCAGGGTATATGGCTCGAGATGGCTGTAAAGATGATAGCCACTTTCGGCTAAGAGTCGGCTCTCAACAATTACTGATATTAAAGAGGCTTAAATGAAGTAACACATTGTATGAGTCGCGATTGTTTTGAAACAAATTATTGTTTTGAAACAAACCCCACAGAGTGACTTAAAATAATATCTTATTACTGTTCCTACCTGTGGGGTGCCTGGGCTTGATTTTTGTCTTATCATTTTACTCTTGCATCTTCAACCAATTATAAATTGAAAAGGCAACCATCCTGAATGTCTGGAGGCCAGACAGCATAAACTGACCTAGCATTGCTTCTCAAGGAAAACTGATCCCTCCCTGAATTGGATTTTATCCTTCAGCAGGTGTAACTACATGATGTAGGAATTCCAGAGTATGCCGTATAGGCATGCTAGTGCTCCCTTTCCGCTTTCCCACATTCTACTGCTCAGTGCACTAAAGAAGGTAAAATAAACTTTACCACTTGTTTCATGGATGTGCATTGATCCATAAACAGGACAAGTGAGGGGCAAGACCCAAGAACCAAGGATTTTTTTTTTTAAATAAACTGCTACGTTCTTTGAAGAACTTAAGGGGTAGCAACTAAGTACATACTGCTATTACAAAGGATTTGAAGTCAAGCAACCAAACTGTCTGTAACTTCAGTTTTTTCTTTCCTCCACAGACACCTCCACTCATGTGTACACACACACAAACACACACACACAAGCACACACACACACTTTAAAATAAATAAAAATAAATCTGAGAAATATGAAGCAAAACATTGATCATTGTCTCTCTTCATGTTTCAGTAAGAATGAACCAAGTAAATCATAGACTGTGCATAGATCAAAGATGTTGAATTTATATGAGACAAAATTTGGTTCGATGGCACTGAAAATGATCAGCTGAAAAGGCTGAACTATGTATCTAAGACTCCTGGATTATACAGTTAAGAATAAACAGGGGAAAAAAGATAGACACAGTCTTTAATAGGATCTATTTGCTTGAGAGGTCTTTAAGCATCTTTGCCAAATTAGAGAGGAGTTCCAACTTGCTAATATGTCCTTTATCTTTCTGAGTACCTAGACTCAGAAGACAAAGCATTTGGAAAATGATGAAACTGAAAATACTCTGTAGCCAGTCTAGGTCAATCCAGGGTGAATCGTTAGAAAAAACAGCCTCACCTAGCTGCACCTGAGACAGAGATACTGTGACTGGAAAAACAAATGCGAAGTGTTTGGATGTGAAGAAGTCTGCTCTTGGGCCTCTTGGAAGACATCCAAGCCTTTTTCAGTTACTTTGAAAGATTTTGACCAAGGGGGAAGGAAATATGATGAGGAAAAGGGACATATACTTCAGTCACAGGATGGACAGATTAATTTAGGAATCAAAAAAACTGTGAATGTTTTTTGTAAGAATTTGACATATAGTGTGAAAATTGAGACAGGAAGATCAAGTGCCCAAGAATGCTGAGGGCTTTTTGATTGGATTATGCTGTATAGCTAATAATTCACAACTATCTTTTAGCACCAGAGTCATTCAGGTGCTACAATTATTCTAAATATGAACATGATGGATCCCTTGACCATGAAAGTTCGCATTCTTACCTTTAGGTAAACAAAATAGTAGGAATAATGGGTGACTTCCTGAACGTCAACAATGCCTCAATATGAACACACCTTCTGTATTAACCAGAATCAGTTGCTTTATGAAAGTCAATACTGTATGATGGTCTGGTTCTGATCTTGCTTTTATGAGGACAGTGAGATAATATCTGGGTTACAGTGAGGGATCTTAGCTTAATTCTAACTTTGCTGTTAAGTCATGAAAACTTCTTTATGGCTCATTATAGTCACCTTATAGGGTTATTATTAGCACTAAATATGAAAGTGCTTTCTTTTTTAAAAGTTCTTTGTTATTTTATATATATTGATTTATAAATGTTATTTATTTAGCAACACATATATACCTACAAACCTTGCATTATATATGATGGTTTGAGGTAAGATACCCACCATATGGTCATGTATTTAAATATCTGGTAGTTAGTTGATTCAGCTATTTTGAGAGATATAAAACCTGTAGGAGATGAGGGCTGGCAAAAAAAATGGGTCACTTTAGAGGTAAGAAGAAGCCTTGAAGTTGACACTTTCTTCTGTTGTCAGCCCAGACTCTCTGTTCCCTGGTCAGCAGCTGGTAAGGAGCCACACTGTCTCATCCCCACCACCATAGATGGAACTTGGTGAAGTATGAATGAAAAATGTTTTCCATAGACCTGGACATTTAAACACCTGAACTTCAGTAAGTAGATCTATTTTGGGAAATTAGGTGCTGTAGCCTTGTTAAAGGAAGTGCATCACTGAAGGTAGATGCTGACATGGAAAGCCTTAACCACTCCATTTTGTTCATTCTCTCTCTCTCCCCCTCCCCCTCCCCTCCCCCTCCCCCTCCCCCCTCTCTCTCTCGATGAGTATATGAGCTCCAAACTTCCTTCATGCCTATCACCATACATACTTGCCTCCCCACCATAATGAACTCTTTCTTCCTTGAATTGCTCTGTTTGTGGTAGTTTATCACAGCAATAGAAAAATAACTAATCCAGAGTCCTAGATGCAATGCCTTCACTTATGAGAGACTATGTTCTTTAAACCAAAATAAGTCATTTTTCATCAATTATTTTTCTTTTAGGCATTCAGTCTCAGCAAAGGAGAAATCAAATAATATGTCATATTGATATAATAAATAAATATTTATGTTTATATTATGTTGCTGTAATGAATAAAATATTTACATTAGTCTCAACGAATTTACAGGTTATTCTAAGAAATACTGGTAACAAACTACCAAGAAGAATGTAAAAATGATAGCGAACTGTTGTGAAGTCTTCAAAGAGGGAAAATTGATTAAGAGAAATAAGAGAATTAATGAGTCAAAACAAATGAATAAACAATGAGTAAAGTAAATTCTGGGCTCTAAACACTTACGAGAAATTTGTGTATTAAATAATCTGAAATGAAGGCGAACTTAGCATAAACTGAAGACAAGGAATGAAACCACTTTAGAAACAACTAACTCCTTGTGGCTAAATTGTTGGATGAAGAGGGAGTCTGAGAATAAGGTTTTTCCTTATGGGAAAGACCTTCCTGACACTGAGCCAAGATTGTATTTGGTTGGTTATGGGAAGCCATCAGAGGTTTTGAGCAGTGGGGTAGGTAATAAACTTAAGTTTCAGAAAGATGAACTTAGTGATGTTAGAAGACAAATTGAGAACCAAATAATACAAAGGAAAGATTTTTTTCCTACTACTCTGGTAGAGGGATAAAGAGACAAAATAGAGGAGGAAGTAAAGTGAAAAGTTAAAGATAAGAATGGGTTAAAGGACTGTTTCTGAGGACAGGGAGGAAATGCTTTATAATGTACTGAACACTGGAAATTATTTTAAAAAAAGAAAAAGAAAAAAGAAGAAAAGGGAAGAAAGCTTACTCAGGTGCTTATCTCTGGAAATTGTATGAATAGTAGCACCATTAATGTAGAGATATTCCCTCCAAAAAGGGCTGCATTTTGTAAGTAAGTAGAAAATCGATTCAGTGTGGAATAAGTTGACTGACAGACCAGAAGGATATCCAGATGGAAATGTCCAGAAGCTGAGACCCAGATGCAGAGTGAGCAATTTACTTTACCTTTCTTCCAGTACAAAATGATGGGATATTGCTTGGCACTTCCCTCCAAGGACCATAGAGGGGATTAATGAGGCAGTGTTCACATTTATTCCACACCAAGGATCAATGAGAGCTTGGCAAAGAATTAGGTTTGAAGTCCCATTACGTGAAATTGAAAACAAAGCAGCTTAGATATGAAAGCCATTGAGGGAGACAATGCAAACCTGTGAGGCCTTGCTGCAGAACTGAATTGTTCTTAGGCGTTCACTCCAGACATAGCCTTTGTGTGGGTAGATATTAACCTGTTTTTAGCTGGAAGCAATGAAAGTTTGGCAGCTGTCTTACTGTCTACCATTTTCCTTTGTGTTTCTTTCCAGAGCCTCCAGGACAGCCTCTGCAACATTTCCCATTGAAACACATCTCACTGTTTCTCATTCTGTCAATAACATAGACAAGTTTCTGTTAACTACCTCTGTTCTACATAAGAGGAGCTTTGTGCTGGCTTGTATGCCAGTGATTAATGTCAACATTGAGACTAAAGTGATCATTTTGGATAAAGGGGCACCAGGAAATATACTGCCAAGCCAGTAGCCCATGCCTGAGACTCTCCCAAAATGCGACTGGACTCAATAGTACAGTTGTGTCTACAAAATAGCAATCTTCTGTCACCATTTAAAATCCTTTACAATTCACAAACCTTATTTTCTTTTCCTCTGCTTTAGAAAGGGTAGAGAAATAATGCCTAGTATAAAAACATCACATTTTGAGAAGTCAGATGAGCTGGAATTCAAATTTGTCACTAACTAGAAAAACTGGTTCTGGCCTCTTTTGACCTCAGTGAATTTATTTGTATGATTCTAACCTTTCTCAACCTTGGTGACTTTGTAAGGTGTCATGACATGGGATTGGATTTTTGTCACTCGTGTTACATCGGAAGACTTTCTGCTTATTTTTGTAACCTGTGAAACATGAACTACATGGCTCACCATAGGCTGTTTAATGGTTGAATGAAATAAAATGAGTTAATGTCTTCAGTCTTGGGTCTCATACTTGTTATAATTGAATAAATTGTAATGCTGCTACTGCTGTCACCGGTAATGATATGTGATAACTTGAATCAGATGGCTCATTGTACATCTTCAATATAAATAAACTATGGATATGAGTATCAAAATAAAGAGTGCCTGTGTGTTGCAGGTAACAATATAATAAGGAATTGTTAACACGGGAAAATAAAGCCCCAGAAGCCAGAAATGGATCGTCGTGCATAAGTAAACCATTACTCGGGTTACCTCAGTTTTAGATTAGGAAGACTAATAATAAGTTGTGTAGTTGCTTTTTAAAGAAAAAAAAACTTCAATAAAATTACATCTTTGGGCGTTTTCAAGCACCCACTTTATAGTAGAGCAGTGGTTCTCAACCCTCTTAATGCTGAGACACTTTAATACCGTTCCTCATGTTGTGGTGACACCCCCAACCATAACATTACTTTTGTTACTACTTCATAACTATAATTTTGTGTCTGTTATGAATAATAATGTAAATGTTTTTGTCAAAGGAGTTGATAACCACAGGTTAAGAACCACTGTAGCAAAGCCAATCACTGCAAACTCTGTGGTAGCAAACTCGGTGGTAGTCTCTCTGATGTTCTTATGAGCTCTCTAAAGCAAGCCCTAGCTAGACATTGGCCTCCTGTGGACCTATCCTAAGAAGACCCCCAAATATGAGATTTAAAGACCATGTACAATATGTCCAGAACTAGAGAAATCAGCAGAGAATACAAAACTAACACACAGTCCTCCAATCCCTGTAAAGTGGGGTGGGGTGGAGCTGATACTAAAATCTGGTTCCCTAATTGTTCCTTGATTATTTCAATAAAGATGACAGAAGCAAATCACTAGGCAAAAGAAAAAAGTGGGATTTCCAGATCCCGGAAGGAAGAGGAAGGAAGGAGGGGCACTTTTTCTGCCAGGCTTTGGAGGGAGGTGCATGAATCATGTAAGGCAGAATTCTAACATAGAATAGCTGATGAGTTTAGGGCCATAGATTCTGCGCACAGCAGTTGTGTTATCTGGCTGGTTTTAAAATATTAAGGTTGTCTGGTGTTTTCCATCCGTGGCAACTCAGGTGGGCAAGAGAAAGGGCAGTTGTTAGAGGACTGGTGGAGCTAGCCGCTGGGTGGTTGGTCATGTAGAGCGATCACATGGGAAAAGCCTGAGCTGGTGGTTTGGCAGAGCTGAGACCAGAGTGGCTTGGCAAAACTAGCCATGGGGCCTGAGTGAGACGACCATTGGCAGTCGTTGTTCTTGGATCGTAGTGTGGGCTGTGGCACGGGGCAAGAAGAAAGCTTGCATTTAAAATTACATGCAACAAACCCCACGGTCCAGTGGCTTCAGAAACCTTCACTGAATGTCAGAGGGACCTTACTTTTAATATATTTTCTCTGTCTTTGAAAACTGGTTTCTTTTGCAGTATTTTACTTCTTGTCATGTTGGCAAGTTATAGCCTTGAACTATACATTTTTTTGAAGCAATGTCATTTGAGACTAGAATTTGGAATTATGCAAAAATGACCCTATTTTTCTCCTTGCTACCTGAGATTTCAAGTTGTTGGAAATATAAAAGCCTTAAATCATTACTAAAGAAGAACAAATCAGGACTAGCACATGCTTTTTTTTTGGGGGGGGGGTATACCTTCTTTATTCGTGACAGAACCTAAACCACTCCCATCTCTTTTTTCTCCCGTCTCTTTTTTGGCTTTCACTTTCATATATGTGTGTGTTTGTGTGTGTGTGTGTCTGTATAATTTATTTTTCTTTCAAATTGTAATTTATACTCATTCACACAGGGGTTATAAACACAAAAAGGCAGGACGTGGGGAAGGGGATGACACTGGAGCATGGGTGTTCAGGGGAAGTACAGATATTTTTCAGAACAGGGTATAGGCTGGGTGAGGGTTCATGGGATAGGTCACTATGACTCTGCCTATGATTCACATGTCCTTATCTAAGTTGGTAATATCTGCCAAGGCTACCTATTTACAAGGACTATGACTACTCAGGCTGGTAAATTGTCACAAAAACTGACTGTTTACAATAGCTTATAGCCATCTGTTTCAGTGTTTATCCACAGAGACCCAAGACTTGGTGTTAGTATACATGTATGACAGGCCTATTGCTGATTTTAGGCCTATGGCTGATTTTAGGCCTTCAGTGTATAAGCAGGGATGCCCTTGACATCTCCTCCCTTCTCTAAGTATAGAAGGGCTGTGGCGAATCTAACCTTGCGGAGGCAGGGATAGAGGCCTGACCTCCAGTAATTGAAGCGGACCTTGTAATGGCTCTGGTTCCCCTGTCGTTGTCCAGTGAGACATGAGGGCCATACCCATCCCAATGTCTTTTTCCTGGAGAGGAGATACTTTTGACATCAACCCTTATGCAGTCAGGCTTGTCCCTCAGGGAACCCAGATAGATAACTTTTATTGATATTCCCTTGTAGTGCTTAGCCTCGCAGCCTAAGCAAGAATTCAGGTCGCCTGTCAGAGGGGGTTATGGTTAACCCCTCTCTGCCTGGTCTAGGGGCAGAAGTCCCATCTTTTAGGTTGGGTGGAGATGGGTTTTGGGAACACCTTGGATAAAGTAACAACCTCATCTTGAGTCATGTGGTCCTCCATAGCTAACTTGTGATTATGTATCTGAATAGGTTTTGCTACCAAATTATTTATCTGTTGTTTCACAGAGTTAGTCAGCCTATTTGAGGCCCAGGGACCAGAAGAAATAAGCAAAAAGAACCCAAATAATGGTCCCGAGATGAGAGGAAGTAGGGTTGACAACCGTGGAGAGGCTGAAAACCAATTCTTGTACCAGCACTCATCTTTCTCTTTCTCTCTCTGACTTTTCTCAGGGCCTTCTCTGATCTTTTTCATGCTCTCTTTAACCATCCCTGTCTTGTCTATGTAAAGGCAATATTCTTCTTTAAGGGCTGTACACAGTCAAGAACTGTACACAGCCTTTTCTATTATAATAGAGTAAATCAAGTCCAATAAGGATCTTTGCGATTTTTGGAGGTCTCTTCAGACAGCAAATTGAGGGATTTCTTCAGATTAGTGATGTCAATCTCTAGCTGTTTGATGTTTAATGATTCTTGTCAATGGCCCTTCAGAGGTCTGAGTAGTATAAGTTCAGAGGCCAGCATCTGGATTAGAACTTCTAACAGCAGACATCATGGGCGATTCATTTTTACCTGGAAAGGAAAAAGAAGGGAATTCTCAGGGAAATTTCTCTTCCATGGATGTAAATTGTTACTCATCGTATTTATGGTTGGGCTTGGCTTTGTGGGGGTATCTATTTATTTCATTAATCTTTTTGGTAGCCAATTAGCTATGCCTTCTGTGGTATCAAACAGGCACATCAATCCTCAGCCCCATAAGAAAACTGGGTCTGGGCTATTCCCTTTAAGGGTAAGAGGGTCCTTCCCCATATCTGCGGCACAGTTTTTATTTGTCTCAGTGATGCCAGAGGCAGTCAGCAGCAGATTTGCCATGAGCTTTCAGTTTTAGAGAGTTAAAGGTGAACAAGACATGATGGAGAGTATTTCAGGGGGACTCCTTCTGGGGGGCGTACCGTTCCCCCTCTTTTGTTTTTAAAGCCAATTTTTCAGGGTTCTTGTAAAATCAAGGCAGAAGCACCAACCATCGCTCCTTCCACACTAAGAAAGTCACTCGGACATTATTTAAAGAAATATAAATCTATATTAATAATCTCTTTTATCAAAGGACTGTTATAGCACAGCCGACAACTAATCAGACTATATAATATGTCGATTAATAATAGCTTCTTCTACTTTTTGTGTGATTGCTTCTCTTTTGTCAATTAATTGTTGAGAGAAATTAGGATTTACATCTCTCTTGAGAATATTAAACTGAGACTTAAATTCTTTTGTGAAGAGCTTAAAATAAGTTCTTAGCCAGTTAGCATGTCCTAGAAACCTTTGAAGATGATATAAATTAAGTAAACTCTCTCTCTTTTTTTTTCAGACCCTTTATCTGTTTTTTTATTGGATATTTTACATATTTAACTTTCAATGTTATCTCCTCTCCCATTTGCCCCCAAAATTCCTTATCCCATACCCACTCCTCCTATTTTTATGAGGGTGTGCTCCAAACAACCTCCCAGTCCCATCTCCCTGCTCTCGAATTCCCCAACACTAGGGGATCCAAACTTTCTGGGGACCATGGCTCTCCACTTCCACTGCTATCTGACAAGGCCACCTTCAGTTACCTATATAGGTGGAGACATGAGTCCCTCCCTTTGTGCTTTCAGGCTGGAGGTTTAGACTTTTGGAGCTCTGGTTGAAACTTTTGATACTCCTTCTAGAAAGGACCAAAGCACACACACTTTGGTCTTCCTTCTTCTTCTTGAGTTTCATGTGGTCTATACGTTGTGTCTTAGGTATTGTGAGCTTTTGAGCTAATATCCACTTATCAGTGAGTGCATACCATGTATGTTCTTTTGAGATTGGGTCACCTCACTCAAAATGATACTTTCCAGCTCCATCCATTTGCCTAGGAATTTCATGAACTCATTGTTTTTAATAGCTGAGTAGTACTCCATTGTATAAATGTACCACATTTTCTGCATCCATTCTTCCGCTGAAGGACATCTGGGTTCTTTCCAACTTCTGGGTATTATAAATAAGGCTGCTATGAACATAGTGGAGCATGTGTCCCTGTTGCTTGTTGAAACATCTTTTGAGTATATGCCCAGAAGTGGTATAGCTGGGTCCTCAGGTAACACTATGTTCAATTTTCTGAGATATTACCAGACTGCTTTCCATAGTGATTGTACCAGTTTACAATCCCACCAACAGTGGAGGAGTGTTCCTCTTTCTCCACATCCTTGCCAACATCTGCTGTCACCTGTGCTTTTGATCTTAGCCATTCTGACTGGTAGCACATGCTCTTAACATTGCTGTCTCGTATTCTTCCTGTTCTCATATAGCCCTTGGTTTCACTGAATAGCTGAAGATTTCTTTGAACTCCTGCAGATTCTGCCAACACCTCTCCGGAGCTGAGCATACAGGTGTGCCTTGCCACATCTGGCTCTTCCTGATTCTTTGTGCTGTTTTGTGTCTGTCCCACACTCCTGATTGCAACTCTCCTAAGACATAACCCTACGGACCTCCTCACCATTCAACACTCAGCTAACTCATCTCATGATTCAGGGAAGATCTACTAAATCTGTTCATCCTCGGGAATAAGGATGTGTTAAGTTGTCTCTCCCAGTAGTATCTACTAAGCTCCCTGGATAAAAAGTAATTGGCCTTAATGATGTAGGTTTGGCCTCATCTCTTATTCTACTTAATTATTATTTAAAAGAATGAGTTCACATCTCCATTCCAATTTCATTCCTCCCCACAGACCCTCTAAGAACAAAATATCAAACACAAGGCCTCTAGGGAAGGAGTACAAATTGAACGAAGCCCTTCTCATCGCCTCTTTAAACTATTCCTTAGAGACTACCACTTATCCCGTTTCATAAGAGGGCTACCACTGGCAGTGTGAAAGAAAAGAAAATTCATAGTAGCGCCCACAAGTGTCATTCAGGCTAAGCAAACAAATTAGTTCAAGCTCCCAAAAGTATGGTGTTTTACATATTGAGATAAGATAGTTTGTAGTACAAAGAAGTGAAATTTATTTTATGTCAGCCTCATGTTTAGAATATGGTCTTTATCATATACGCTGTAAAATTATTCTTCCATGCAGAGGACAGTAACTTTAGATAACTTGGTATTGTGCTGGATAGAGATGAAAAAAGTCATTAGAAACCTATTTCAATTTCCTTTATTAGTATCAAAAAGCTTTCTTACATTGTGTACAGTATGATTATTAAAATTGTAACACCATCAGAGATGATTGTGTAGTTGGTCAATTAACTGCTGTGGCTACCTTGACCTCATTCAAGTTACACAGATAATTAGTGTTATCACACATTGCATTGCCACAAAGAGAACAATGTTACAAATAATTTGTGAAAACACAACTGCAGCCTATTGATTTCATTAAAACATAACTGACTTGCAGATTCTAGGCTTATATAAAAAATTAAAATAATTTATTTTTAAAGTTAAAAATGCCTAGAAAGATTAATAAGCATGCAGCTTCCAAGGTACTATCTACTATTTCTCATAAAGAATGAATAGTAAAATATTTTCATGCCTAGTCCCCAAAATGGATTTTTATGGCAGATTAAGCAAAAGTCATACATAATGAAACCTTCAAAATATGGATTATGATAACAAATCCCTGAAAATTAAATGAAACTTTTGTGGCATGGCAGGTAAATGTGTGTCATAAAGTTAGAATCAATACTGAAACAATATAAGCTACAGCACAGAGATTTATGATAGAACAAGGAAAAATTTTATTTTCTCAGAAAGGATAATATTTCACAGCACTGAATTTCAAGAAGAATTCATCAAAGTTATATATATATATATATGTATATATATATATATATATATATTCATACACATACATAATTTCACTAGTTATTAGACAATAAATTAAGACAGAAACTACATTTGCATAGTTGGGCTTTATACATATCTATAGCAATGAGAAATGGATTTGAATAACCAAGTTACACGGCTTTCATGTTTCTCCCTGTCTATCAAAGGCAAGCCACAGTTGCTGTGTCTGATGACCAAACAGATGAGAGGAATAAAACTCGTCTAAGGAAAAGACCTGGCGTTTAACTGAATGATCTTCTTCCAAGCATGGGAAAACTGCATCCCTAGAGCAGAGCACATGTTGCTGTAAGAATGCCTGTGTCTTCACATATGGAGACATATTCCCCAATGAGATAGCATTTAGTAGGGTAACTTTGTGAGGAGGATCATGAGCTGAAGTGTCCCTAGAAAGGAGTCCTAAGGAAATTTACTTATGCCCTCTTCCATTTGAGTACAAGGAAGAGCATACGACCAATGGGCAAAACAGTGAGCACCTTGTAGAAACCACACTTGACATCTTTTTTCTTTTTAAAAATTTTTTATTTATTTACATCCCAAATGTAAATAAATACATTTTCTTGTACTTGTATTGGCTACCTTCTCAGAGTTGCTCCAACACTACCCCTCTCCTTTGCTTCTGAGAGGGCATATCTCACACACACACACACACTGCAGTATCCCCACACCTTAATGCATCAGGTCTCTGCAGGATTATGCTCATTCTCTCCCACTGAGGCCAGACAAGGCAGTCCTCTACTACATATGTGCTAGGTCCTTCAGACCAGCTCATCTTTTGGTTGGTTGCTCAGTCTCTGGAAGCTCTCAGGGGTCCACATTAGTTGTTGGTCTTTCTATAGGGTTGCCATATCCTTGAAGGCCTTCAGTTCTTCCCCCAACTCTTCCATATGGATACCCAACCTCTGTCTAATGTTTATCTGTGGGTACCTGCATCTATTTCAGTCACTGCATCTATTTCATAAGCTGAGTAGAGCTTCTCAGAGGGTTTCTGTGCTAGCCTCCTGTCTGCAAGCATAACAGCATCATTAATAGCATGAGGGATTGGTACCTGCCCATAGGATGAGTCCAAAATGGGCTGGTCATTGGTCAACCATTCATTCAGTCTGTGCTCCATTTTTGTCCCTGCATTTGTTTTAGAAAGGAAAAATTCTGGGTCAAAAGTTTTGTAGGTGGGTTGATGTCCTCATCCCTCCACTGGGGATCCTGTTTGACTACTGAAGATGGTCTCTTCGAGTTCCACTGTTTGGCATTTTGGCTAAGGTCATCTGCCTTGACTTCTAGGAGCCTCACTCATCCTGGGTCTCTGGGATTTCCTAGATAATCTCCCTATTCCCCACCCTCCACCTCTACAGCTGCATATTTCTATTCATTCTCCTCATTTTCTGTGCCTCTCTTCTGTCTCTTGTCATGCCTGATCCTGCCCCCATTCCCCTCACCCTCTCTTCTCCCACCCAGGTCCCTCCCTCCTTCTGCCTCACATGATTATTTTGTTCTTCTTCTAAGTGGGATTCATGCATCCTCACTTGGACATTTCTGCTTATTACAGTCTATAGGTTGTATCCTAGGTATTCTGTACTTTTTGGTTAATATTCACTTATCAATAAGTATATACTATGCATGTCCTTTTGGGTCTTGGTTACCTCACTCAGGGTGATATTTTCTAGTTCCATCTATTTGCCTGTGAAATTTACAATGATCTTGTTTTTAGTAGCTGAATAGTATTCCATTGTGTAAATGTACCACATTTTCTATATCCATTCTTCAACAACATTCTGGGTTGCTTCCAGTTTCTAGCTATTACAAATAAAGCTACTGTGAACAGAGTGGAACACCTGTCCTTGTGGTATAATGAAGCCTCTTTTGGGTATATGCCCAGTAGTAGTACAGCTGGGTCTTTAAGCAGAACTATTTCCAATTTTCTGAGAAACTGCCAGATTGATTTCCAGAGTGGTTTTACAGTTTATAAGCTCACCATCAATGGAGGAGTGTTCCCCTTTCTCCACATCCTCACCAGCAAGTGTTGTCACTTGAGTTTTTTATCTTAGCCATTCTGATTAGTGTAAGGTGGAATCTCAAAAAAATTTACATTTCCCTAATAACTAAGGATCTTGAATATTTCTTTAAGGATTCCTTGGGAATTCAAGATTCCTCAGTTGAGAATTCTGTTTCATTCTGAACTTCATTTTCTGATTGAGTTATTTGAGGGTTTTTTTTTTTTGAGTCTAACTTCTTGAGTTCTTTATATATTTTAGGTATTAGCCCTTTGTCAGATATAGGGTTAATGAAGATCTTTTCCTAATCTGTAGGTTACCATTTTGTTCTACTGAGAGTGTCCTTTGCCTTACGGAAGTTTTTCAGATTCATGAGGTCTCCTTTATTAATTCTTGACCTTAGTCCCTCAGCCATCGGTGTTCTGTAGATTGCTTTTGGTAAAATGGCCATTTTCATTATGTTAATCCTATTAGTCTTTGAGCATGGGAGATCTTTCCATCTTCTGATATCTTTCTCAATTTCTCTCTTCAGGGACTTGAAGTTCTTGTCATATGGGTCTTTCACTTGCTTGATTAGTGTTATCCCATGGTATTTTATGTTATTTGTGGATATTATGATGGGCTCCATTTCCCTAATTTATTTTTCAGTCCATTTATTACTTATGCGAAGGAGGGCTACTGATTTCTTTCAGTTAATTTCATATCCAGCCAATTTGCTGAAGATGTTTATCAGCTATAAGAGTTTGTTGGTAGAATTTTTGGGGTCACTTATATTTACTATCATGTTTGACTTCTCCAATTTGTATACCCTTGATTTCCTTTATTTGTCTTATTGGTCTAGACAGAACTTCAAGTGCTATATTGAAGAGATATGAAGAGAGTAGACAGCCTTGTCTTGTCCCTGATTTTAGTGAAAATGCTTTAAGTTTCTCACCATTTAATTTGATGTTGCCTTTATTGGGTTTAGATATATCCCTTGGATCTGTGCTCTCTCCAAGACTTTTATCATGAAGAATTGCTGACATCTTGATCTTTGAATTTTAGCTTGTAGAGCAATGGGAAATGAATCACTTTCCTTAAAACTATCCAGTTCAGGACTGGAGAGATGGTTCATCCAGTAAAGAACTTTCCACTATACCTCATCACATAAACTTAATGCCTGAGACCCAAGGTGGAACTCGAGAACTGAATGTGACTGCCCAGATCCATGCATTCTGTTACAGCAGCCCCAACTGGACTATGACAGTGTAATATCACTAATCATTACAAATTGCTAACATTGTTTGGAGTTTTGGAAAACATGGAGGTCAGGGACTTGAGTATTTTCTGAAGTGGTGGTGACCTGGATCTGGACATATCTTTAAAACTTGAACTACCTTTTAATCTGTGCTCGTGTTGCTTAAGTTATGCACTATTTCTGGCTGAGTGACCTCTGGAAATGTACTGTCACTAATTTAGCAATTTTCAAAAGTGTAATTAAAGAACTGAATTGTTAAGAATTAATTGGAACATATTATAAGCAAAACCTAGTCAGTCTTATGTACAGAGTTTATAATAAGATTTTATTATCAGGGCAGAGAATAGAGATATGAATATTTACCCTGACTTAGAGATGCCAGCTGTAGAAATTTTTAGGATACTCACAAGTAGTCAATTTGGGTTTCAGTTACCTTGAAATCTTTAAACAATGAGTATTCATGTTCTTGTTAGAAAACAACAATGTTTGGACAACAATAGTATAGATAACATGGTTCATAATTTTTATAAAAATGAATTTCACAATTATTTTTCTATATGTTAGGAAGGAATAATTACAGTTAGCAACAAATCATTTAAACTAGCACCAATGCAGAGGTAAATATAAGTATTTTAAAAAGATATGTGCAAGATGTATTTCAAAAATTTGAAAGAAATAATCAAAGAAAAATAAGGTATTCTGCATGTATGGACAAAAGGCTTGACATGTCAAGATGTCAGATCTTTCTGATTTGATCTATGAGATCACGATAATCCCAATCAAAATTTCAGTAAATCATTTTGACAATACCAACAAGCTGACTCTTAGATTTATATGAAAGGCATATAAGATGAGCCCGAAGAGTTGCCATGATATTGAAATAGAAAAACAAAGTTGGAGAACTAGCACTGCATGACTTCAGGATTTACTATAAAGCTATAGTAATAAAGATAATGAGCTATTACAAAAGAATAGATCAAGAAACTGAGAGCTCTATTTTGGAGAAGGTAAAGGGGCTGTCTGGAGACCATTCCACCTGGGTATCCATCCCATGTACAGTCACCAATGGTAGACATTGATGTAGATGTCAGGAAGTGCAGATTGGCAGGAGCCTGATATAGCTGTCTCCTTAGAGGTCTGCCAGAGCCTGAAATATACAGAGGCAGATGCTCACAGCTGACCATTGAACTGATCATGGGGTTCCCAATGGAGGAGTTAGAGACTAAAGACTGAAGGAGCCGAAAGGGTTTGAGGCCCCATGAGGAGAGCAACATTACCAACCAATCAGAGCTCCCAGGGTCTAAACCACCAGTCTGGGAGCACATAGGTAGGGACCCATGGCTCCAGCTGAATATGTAAGGGAGGATGGCCTTGTCAGGCACAAGTGGGAGAGGAAATCCTTGGTCCCATGAAGGTTGCACTCTGAGTGTGGGAGAATTCGAGGGTGGGGAAGTGGGAGTGGGGGTGTGGGGGGGCACATCCTCATAGAAGCAGGAGGAAGGGGGATGGGATAGGGGGTTCCTGGGGGTGGGGGGAAATGGGGTAAGGGGATAACATCTGAAATGTAAATAAAATATCCAATAAAAAAAAGAAACTGAGAACTCAGAATAGATTCACATGACATTGTCAACTGATATTTAACAAATAACAAATGAAATTTAGTGTAGATACTGTAATATTAGAAAAAACAGTGCTAGTACAATTGAATGGAGACATGTATAAAGAAAAGATCAATCTAGGCCTTCACAGATGCATTTCTCTTAAATCCTAACATTTGGGAAACTCAGGCAGGAAGATCACAAGTTTGAGGACAACTTGAGCTACATAGCTGTCTCTAGGTCAACCTATACTACAGGGCAATACCCTGTCTCAAGAGGAAAAAAAGAAAGCAAACAAGTGAAATGAAAACAACAACTAAGAGGTGAGGAATGGGGATATGGCTCAGTGGTGGAACATGTGCCCAGCATCTTTGATGGTTTGATCTATAACAAAGAGAGGGTATGGAGGGAAAGAAAGAAGGAAGGAGGAAAGAAAGGGAAGGAGGAAGGGAGATGGGGGAAATGAATCTAGACACAAACCTTATATCCTTCACAAATGTAATTCAAAGTAAGTTCATAAACCTAAATTTAAAAGAAAAACTATAAAATTTGTAGAACTCTATATAGAAAAAAATCTATGCAACAATAGGTTCAGAAACAGTTTTAAGAAAACACTAAAATCATGGTTTGTAAAAGAAAAAATTGATAATTTGTATTGTATTGGAATTTAAATTTTCTATTGTAACAAAGACACTGGTAGAAATAATGCAAAGGCAAGACAGATTCTAAGTCTAAGTATTTACAAAATGCATACTTTATGCAATAAGAAACATAAAAAGAGTTCTTTAAACCAACAATGGAAAAAATAACTACAAAAATGGGTAAAATATCAATCAACCAAGGATGTGATAAATGTCAAATAAGCAAAGAAAAATCTATTCAATACTATGTGTCATTAAAGAGGTATAAATTACAACCACAAGACACTGGTACATGCTGATAATACATACTAATATTAGTACAGAAGAGTCCACTAGAAAAACAGTAGGAGCAGGGTGGAAAAGAATAGATGACACAGAGTGACCCTACAGCAGTAACACTAGTCCAGTAGATATTATAATGGTAGACATGTGGACAGTATACACTCATCAAAGTTCATAGCACTTAATAGGAGCTTAGTCAATAATAATACATCAACAGTGGTCCATATGCAGTCACAAGCCTACTATAACAATATAAGATGTTAAACTTGATGTTGATAAAGAGAAACTTTCTCATTTTTTCCTGTAAACCTACCATTGCTCTAAATTAGTTCTACAAAGTTGTGAAGACTTTGACTTGTCCTTTGGATCAAGTGAAATCATTCCATACTTTATCCCTGCATGCAAACAGGCTTCATAGGTCAAAGGATTATTGAAGTTTAGGTCAAGACAAAACTTCTCTTGGGAACCATATATGAGTGGCTATTGTGGCACAAACTAATTATAGTTTCCATATTTATAAAAATCAATTAAGATTCTGAGGAATTATTTCTTACTTTAGCTCTACATATTCAGACATCTTTCCACATGTTAACAAATCATCTCAAGCTAAAGATTGTAGACTTATAGCTCCCCTCTTAGACTTAGGTATAGACAGGAATTTATCAAGAGCTGAAGGGATGGCTCATCAACTAAGCACACGTGTAGCTCTTCAAAAAAGACCAGAGATCAGTTCCCATCACCATTGTCAGGGGGCTCACAACTGCCTGCAACTCTGGCTCCAGGTGATATGATATGATGCCCTCTCTAATGACACCTCTCTAACATGCCTTCACTGGTTCTCTCTCTCTCTCTCTCTCTCTCTCTCTCTCTCTCTCTCTCTCTCTCTC
>NW_021604578.1:12582259-12637581 GCF_004785775.1 Grammomys surdaster | reverse complement strand
CTCTCTCTCTCTCTCTCTCTCTCTCTCTCTCTCTCTCTCTCTCTCTCACACACACACACACACACACACACACACACCTCTTTTAAACATCAGATGAAGCACCCTTGGTCACAAAAAAAGCTATGATATTCTTCCAAGTAGTTTTCCAAGTAGTTGAACAAAAAGAGAGACAGGTTTAAAACTGAAAGTAAGAATGAATTCACTGAGGCAGACTTAGTATGGATTGTAAAGTCTCTGATGGCACAGGAAAGCTGACATCAAGCTGCATAATTATATCAAGCTCCATAACAAAATACAAACACTGCAATTACAAGTGAACTAGCCAGGAAGAGACAAAATACTAAGTTTAGTTCAGGGATAGGCTAACTAGAAGAAGCAAAGGAGCTGAGGTTCCTGGTCCTATGTATCACAGTAAAAAGATCAACTTCACATCCCATTGGAGCATAATCATGAAATGAATTTCCTTGCTTTGGCAATGTGTCTGTCACACATGGTAGTAAAGAAAACTTTATATCTAAGCTCAGTGTTTATTGGGACTCTACTCCTCTATTACATATCAGACCTTCTCATAAAAAGGAAATCAATATTATCTCTATATTTTATTGGCACTGTTTTGAATTATATGGAGCTATGTAGGGGTGCACTAATAGGCCCTGATGAACAGAGGTACCTATTTTCTGAAACAATATGTGGCAAAGTATTGAATTATTTGGAAGAGAGTATAGGACTGTATTGGACTTTTATGGCAACAGTTAGGTCTATGAGTGCTGGAAGAGAAAGTTCTGCAAAAGGTAGAAAGACAAAAGGCAGGAAGGTTTGCACAGAATCCATCCTCCTCAAACCCATTTTGCATACAAAATTTAACCAATTGAAGACATTTTGACTCTTGTGATGCTGTGGTGGATATGCTCCCTAACCCATGGTTCTTCTGAAGCCTCTGTCCCAATTGTTAATGCCAGTTTTGGAGGAGACCTCAAAGTACACAGTAAACAAAGGTTAAAAGTTGTGTGCACATGTATTGCTGATTTTAAAACTGTAATTCTCTAACCCAATATGGCCGTATTCCACAACCATGAGTGAATTGAATGAAGAAAACAAAATATAGTCATTATGCTTGAGGAGAATTGAATAGCTTGCCAATCAGAATGATGAGTTTTTACAATCATAATACAGTTGTGTGTCAATAAACCTCAAGAGTAACCTCTCAAAACAGTACATACTTAGCCAATGTTGTTATTTTGTGTACATAAAAGGTTATGCTTATACAAACCTGGTGGCATAGACTATTCTAAACCAGGACTGTGTAATATGGCCTATTGTTCCTAGCCTAAAAACTGTATAGACTGTGTATTCAATACTGGATACTGGATTTTATATACAAATGGAACACAATAGCTCAGTTTGTGTGTATTTAAATATAGGAAAAGTACAGTAAAAACACTATATGATACAATTTTTTCAAGGTCCCTATATTTTTATATGGCTACTTTTGTGTATGTGGTCCATCATTGGCCAAAACATCATTTTTGGCATGTGTGCTTTTATAGAGCCCCAAATGTATTAAATTATAGTATATCTCTCAATTAAATTCTATATGAATATTACTAGAAAAATATACTCCCTTTGCATGTGAAACAATCAATATACTGTTGCTGAATTGATTTAAATTTCACACTGTGATAAAACTGGCTTGTATAAAGATATCCAATGAATTTAGTGCATGTAGTAATTTAAGAACACTTTAATCTTAAAAGATAAAGTAATTCATACAAGCAAGTGTTTTAGATCATCAGTAGTAATACGTAAAGGGAAAAAAATCAAGGTCTGACACTGTGGTAAATGATGGAAGCCAGGATTCTGCAATCACAAGGGAAATAGTCTAAAATGAAATTACATTTCTTTCTACTTCTTTTATGAGCACCGATTTAAGGCTAGGGTTTTTTTTTTTTTCAAGTTCAGAGACTGTAGTAATTTGAATGGATATCACTCCCATAGACTCATGTGTTTCAATGATTGGTCCATAGGAA
This sequence comes from Grammomys surdaster, assembly GCF_004785775.1. Taxonomy (NCBI): domain Eukaryota; kingdom Metazoa; phylum Chordata; class Mammalia; order Rodentia; family Muridae; genus Grammomys; species Grammomys surdaster. Next base: position 12,635,554 of record NW_021604578.1, on the reverse strand, counting down.
CTGGAATTACAGAAGGGATGGCCTTGTTGGAGAATGTGTGTCACTGTAGAGGCAAGCTTTGAGGTATCCTATGCTCGAACTACACCCAGTGTGGCACAGAGTCTCCATCTACTGCCTGCAGATCAGGATATGAAGCCCTCTAATATTCCAGCACCATGTCTGCCTGCATAATGCTATGTTTCCCACCATGATGATAATGGACTAAACTTCTGAAACTGTAAGCCAAGTCTGAAGTGGAAACTTAAGGGTTCTTTGGAAATTCAGTTGGATGGTGTTTTATTGGAGCAAACACTTGAAGGAACCTTTAGTTAAATTGAACACCGGTGTAAAAGGCTTAGATGGACTCATAAAGGAACATTTCGCTGAAGCATCCTCTCTGAAGGAGAGAGGATGTTCTGCTAAAGCAAACATGTGAAAAGACACATGATGAAGGATTCTTTGCTAACAACACACATGTATTGGTCAGTCTTACACTGAGTTGCGATGTCAGACTCCATGGAGAGAAATGCACCAAAAATCTTCTGGTGGTGTACTGCAGCTTCTTGCTGCTTCTGAGGACTCAGGATCACTGGATGCATGTGCTGAGGCAGGACATGTGCTGAGTCAAGGCACGTGGGGGACTTGTAATATTTGGAGAGTTTACATAGGACTCCATGGAGTTGGTTTGCTGGTACAGCTGGCTGTGCCATGCTTATGGGTCTCCCAGCCTCACTGATCATCACTTCCCTGAGAGAGGCACAGCAGAGAAATTCTCCTAGCATCCCTCCAGTTCCCTCCTACTGACTCAAGCCGAAGCTGAGTCCTGGCTGTCTCTGCTAGGTTATGTCACTGCTGTTGCTAACCTGACTACCGAACTGGACTGCTGGTGTATCCATGCAATGTTTGCAAAAGACAGAGCTGCCGCTGAACTGAACTGCCAACTTCCAGAAAACACAAACTGGAGTTGCTCCAAAGAACCTCTCTAAATAGGTCCACTTCCTTCCAAATCCTTTCTTTTCCACTACCTCTGGTAGGTGGTGAGCTTCAAGGGAGATTTGTTTAATGACTTGTTTTAATGATTTGTTTAATTTTTAATGATGGTTTAAGAACCATCATTAAAAATAAGGTTTAAAATAATTAAAGTTATACAGACCCAGTTAAATGTTTTTCTTTTTAAGAGTTGCCATGGTCATGGTATCTCTTCAAAGCAATGAAACCCCTAAGAGAGAAACCCACATTATACTACATTCCCAACTAGCCTGCTTGATATAGTACAAAACTTATGTTCTATATAAGACTACAATTACTTAAGAACATAACACAAAAACTATGTAACGGACAACAAATATCTGCTTTCAGATGATGTCTTAATTCAGCATTGAATCACTGATTAGCAATTAAAAGCATTTTATCACTAATGCTCAACAAGTGTGTTGTGTCTGCACTGACTGTGGACACAAGGAGTTTGAATAGTCAGCCATTATTCAGGTAAGAAGTGACAAACATGTTAAAAAGAAAAGAAATAATCTTAATGTCTTCAATTCCTAGCAAAAGTGTTTATTTCATTTTTGTTCCTTAGCATGATGCTTATGAAACTTAATGTTTTATACTGCTAAACCAACCACAGAAACATTTTTGTAGTGCTAGCCATAAAACCTAGGTTTTACAGATACCTAGGCAAAAACTCTGTCACTAAGCAAAACTTCCAGCTAGTTACACAAGCATTTTTAACAGATGTAAGTCAAAATCACTTAGTATGTTTCCCTATAATGTTATGCAAGCATTTAAAGAAAGAACATTCCAGACTGCTGTGGAATAATTCATTAACAGGTTATGTTAATGCTATTGCTTACAGCTATTTCAGTGAAATAATTTTTGGCAATTCAGCAAAGTAAAAATAAATTCTGAAATGTACCAATCTATGATCGTTTCAGGAAGACTTTGGATAGCTTTGCTAATTTGTAGACCCTGTAATGCAAAATTTCATTAGCACAGAACTAAATTATTCATATTCTATACAACTGTTCACTAAAATATCAAACACCCTATGTTGGGTAAATTTCCTTGAGCCATTTTCTTAATTTAAAATGTTAAAAAAAATTATCAAAGTCATTAGATGTGAGGTGTTCTAAAAAGACACTGCCACAGGCAATATATCTCTGTTAATAAAACTCTAGGGAGAGAGCTTGGTTAATAGTAAAGAAGAATCATTTGAGGCAAATAAGCTAGCATCTTTATAACTCTTGTATTGACACAAGGTTCAAGGCCAGGGACCATCACAAGATGCATTTACATACTATGATACACATCTTAATACGTGACATGGGTAACTAAAAGCTAAGGAAAACAGGTTTCCAGGGTTCTCATCCTATCTTTTCTTAACCTCCCCACCACCAGCCTTCATTACTCCTCCAGATCCTTACATTTCTGGCATCTAATTGTGAGCATTGTACTTACATCAAGAGAACAGAACAAATGTCATTGGAAATCACTGCACCATATGAACGCCTGTCCCCTAAAAATACCACCCAAGTGTTCATCCTGATATTTTTAACGGATCTTAAAGGACCCATCCTTTTGGATCCTTGGCATCTACACATTAAAGATGGCAGGAATGCTATCAACCAGGTATATGAATAAATACATGGAAGAGGGCTTCTGTTTCAACTTGTATCACACACTCAGTATTCATAAAAAAAATAATAATAACCTACTGTAGTTTGGGTCACTACACATGTTAGTATTCTGTTGCTGTGTAGTAAGCCTGACTTAACTGAAATGTTGGCCAGCATGCAGAGGATCTCAATTTAGCTGTGTTCTGCAGCATCTGCTGTTCCGATAGTTCCCCGAGAACTATGGGAACTATTATTTTGTTGTTTCTAAGAACAAAATAATAATAATAATAATAAACACTCTGGCCACCTGAGATACCTTTTTATCTTTACTTCTGATCCATGGAAGTAAAGGACATCATGTTAAATTTAACCTAGGTATTTTAGTTGTCAAGTATAAATGCTACCTGCAGATTTCTCAGTCCACATCAGCATCCCCTTCTCTTTCATATATTCTGCCTCAAACTCATACATTTGCTCTATACTCTACTGGTTCTTTTGACATGTTTCTTATCATTATGAGCAGTGTTCACTGATTTATCAGACCTTTTGAAATGTATGTTCTTTGCCGTTGTACAACCTGAATAACTTTGCATGGCCTGTATAACTTAGAAAGCGCTTGCAATTTATATAACAGATATAACCGAAGTGTCACATGACTGCATTTAATCAGCTTAATCCAGTCAGAGGAAGAAGAAGGTATGTCTTCCTGACTCCCTGAGATGTCTTCCTGTATATCTCTGGGTTACACAATATAGTAAATGAAGAGACAAAAAGAATGAAGCTTGACAGATGGGAACAAAGGGAAAAGCCAAGAAGTAAAGGATGATAGGAATTAGGGGGACAATCCTGGGTACATGAAGAAGAGGGATTTGCAAGTTAGTAGCCAGTCTCAGCAAAATCACAATACCATGCAAAAGGTTAAAATAACTATGATAATGATGATCATGGTGACAAGCACCCCTCTACAGAGGAATGCCAATTTGTAATGCCTTTCACAGAAGGAATGGCAACTTTAATTATTATCAATTAATGACTATCATGGCATTCCTCTTGTTCCTCCTTCTTCACTCCTCTCTCTGCTTCTAGTTTAAAAGAGTCATCTTGCCTCTCTTTTCCAAGTTCTGTGTTTCCAGTGTGCCAGAACTCCTATGTGTTTGATGTTATTAAAGTCATTATAATGTTATAGTTGATGTTATAAATAGATTTATTATTTATTTTATTTGCTTTGATGGCTTTTAATTCAGATTTATATTGCTTCATTTACTTAAAAATTGTGGGATGTGTATTTTAAGTGGTACATAACCTGCATCACCTAGCAGCGCCCAAGCCAACTTGCCATCCTATTGTACACTTGTTTGAGAATAAAACATTGAGTCCAAATCGAGTTAGACAGCTAGTACTTTCAGCATTAATAGCATCTTGATTCTACTCACCAAGCACCCAGTGGTCCTGAAGGTGATTTGGGGAAGACAAAGGCAGCTGAGAATCTTCATTGTCCTGGAATATAAGGAACTCTCTTGAGGCAAAGGAGGAAGGACTCAACATCAGGAATGTCAGCAAATTTGTTCCAAAGGGAATAAAATGTCCTCATCATTCCAAGGGCATCTACATATTCAAGTACAACCATTCCTAATAAAGATAGGTAGCTGGCTGATAATGCTTATATGTGTAGAAATATGAGAGATTTATAGAGACAAGCATTCATTCATTTATAGAATATCATAAATATTTGTATTTTAAATTAAATGTGTTATGCATCTTGTAAATATGTCTGATATAACTGAAGAAGCATCAGAATTTAGTACCGACTAGCACACAATTAAAATTATATAAATAGCATATACTATCCTCCATTTTAAAATCATAAGAATAATGTTTCTAACAAAGATTTTTAACTATTCTCTTTCTTAAATTAGTATCTGCATTCAACATAGAATTTGATTCTTATAATTATACATTAAAATATGTTATTAATGACTATCACTATCATCTTTGTTAGCAATTGAAATCTATTTTCTTTTTTCTTTTTTTCTTTTTTTTTTTTTTGGTTTTTCGAGACAGGGTTTTTCTGTGTAGTCCTGGCTGTCCTGGAACTCACTCTGTAGACCAGGTTGGCCTCGAACTCAGAAATCCGCCTGTCTCTGCCTCCCAAGTGCTAGGATTAAAGGCATGTGCCACCACCGCCTGGCGAAATCTATTTTCTATGGTACTAAAAAATTTCAAAAGTTAAAAATACTATGAAGTTATAATTGTGACAATTACTATAACTCTAAACTCTTATGGTCTCAGTAAAATCTCTCTCTCTCTCTCTCTCTCTCTCTCTCTCTCTCTCTCTCTCTCTGTGTGTGTGTGTGTGTGTGTGTGTGTGTGTGTGTCTGTGTGTGTGTGTGTGTCTGTGTGTGTGTGTATTCTCTGTGTGTGTGTGTGTCTGTGTGTCTGTCTGTGTGTGCGTGTGTGTGTGTGTGTAATTAAATTGTACTGCAAGTGTTCCTTGATGATGTGGATGAGGCTTTAAAAGTAGGCCATGAATTCCCTGAGCATTTCGGTTTACCTGAAGGCCTTCAGCTCAGACAACATACACTAACAACATGATTATGATAAGGGCTCTGGTTTCACAATGTCAGTATGACTTCTGGGAATGCAGGGGCACAGGAAGCGCTTTGCAGGTAGTCAATCCCACCTATGCTACTAAGCTTCCATAGGAACCTGTCCATCAGGGCTGAGGGAGGCCTTACTTGTTGTCAATATTTTATGAAAACTATCCAACTTCATAGCTAGAAAAATTAAATGCTGTCTATATGACTTCATTTGGATGCAATAACTGGAAACTTGCATTTGGCAAAGCTTTGCCTTTGCCCTGCATTTCTTTCTCCTGTTACTTATCTAATTAGCATCCTTTTAATGTAATAAATCCTGTATATAGTAAATCATGAACACCACAGCTTTTCTGAGTTATATAAGTACTTCTAAGTGACTTAGAGAATGATCTTAGAAACATCAACTATGGTATTATAAAGACTTTAATAACATTGAATACATAGGAGCCAAGAGTTCTGGCACAACTGGAAGCCCAGAACTTTGAAAGTGTAGGCAAGAGGACCCTTTCAAACTAGAAGCAGAGAGCAGTAAAGAAAAACAGGACAAAGTATGTCATGATAGTCATTAATTGGTACTAAATATAGTTACCATTCCTTCAGTGAAAGGCATTACAAATTCACATTTTAAAACATCCCTATACAATGAAAACTGCATGCAGATTTTTCCTCTCATTTAAAGAATATTTATTTTATTTTATATTTTGAGGGTGTGGATGAATATATGTATGTGTACCAGGTGTGTGCAGTATTCTACAGAGATCAGAATCCACCACATGAGTGCTAGGAACCAAACCCAAGTCATCTGAAAGTTGAACAAGCATTGTTAAGTGCTAAGCCATCTTTTAGCCTCTGGGTTTTTAAGTTATAAACAAATACTAAACTATGCATGACACATTTTTATTTTCTACATATCTCCCACTACATGAAATATGATGTATGAGCAGAAACAATAACTGCTCATGAAACTCAGCACAAGAGCTGGATGTGTCTGGTATCCCTCTCGGCACTGCTCACTTCCAGGGAAATCTCTTGCTAGTTGAAGACATGCTATTGCTAACTTTGTATCTGAGGTGGAGACAGAGGCATTGGAGCAGGGACATGCATGAGGGGCATTTCCTTCTTTCCAGAAGATGTGGAAATGGTGATCAGACTGCTCTGTGGATGGTATTTCCTGGGGTTCTTCAGGACGTAATATCCTGCTTTTGAGATAACCAGGGATAAATAGTGCAACCTTGCTATGAGTTTATCATGACAGGAAAGAAAATGATGTAGTGTTGTATTATAGAAATTTTTGATCCCATCCCAGGGTTTCTACCCCACCTTTAATCATTTAGTTTCTGGATAAAAGACACATACAATCTTTATATTGATAATATGCCTTAATTGGCACAAGAGCTGGGGAGATAGCCTATTTTCTATGCTATTATGTCTATTTCTTCCCCAGCCAGTAATCCCAATATGTAATTTTCCATATTTTGTCTGGGTGGCTCTTAACTCCAGTTAGCCAACTCACATGGCTATTACTTCATGACTCACCTAACCCATGGTGGCTTCTCCTCCATTCATCTTCTTCTCCTCCTTGTGGACCTCCTCCAACCCCAAACCCAGGAATCCTAAATCCCACCTATGTCTCTTCTTCACAGCCATCCTCTCTGGGCATATTTATTCACCAATCAGAAATAACTTGGGGCCAAAGTCATATAGTCACTTGGGTCTACATGTGGGCTTTTTCCTCTGGGGCAAGGAGGTCTTCAGGGCTGTACATAGCATTACAATATTCAGTAAAAGACCAAACCTCAACAGTATCACTTTCTCTTCCTGATGCCCTCCTTCTTTTATGACATGTCTCTGCAGGTGTGCTATATTTATTGACAATAAATCTCAGGAAAAGTAATAGTAGTTTTGAGTGTAATACTTTCATTGCTTGGTAGTACTGTCAACTGTATCTAGGTCAGGTTTCCATTTCTAATCCCATATTTTTTCTTAACAAGAAAAAATACAAAAAGCAAGCTACAGGGGTAAATGATAATAAAGAAGAAATGCAGGGACAAAGAGTGGAGCAGAAACTGAAGGAAAAGCCATATAGAGACTGCCCCCATACATCCCATCTGCAGACACCAAACCCAGACACTACTGCTGATACCAAGAAGAGATTGCTGCAAGGAGCCCGGTATAATTGTCTCCTGAAAGGCTCTGCCAGAGCCGGACCAACTCAGATGCATATGTACACAGCCAAACATTGGACTGAGCACAGGGACCCCAATGGAGAAGTTAAGGCAAGGACTGTAGGAGCTGAAGGGGTTTGCAACCTCATAGCAAGAACAACAATATCAACCAACCAGACACCCCAGAGCTCACAGAAACTAAACCACCAACTGAAGAGTACACAGGGGGTACTCATGGCTGCAGCTGGATATGTAGAAGAGTATTGCCTTATCTGGCATCACTAAGAGAGGAGCCCCTCGATCCTGTGGAGGCTTGATGACCCAAGATAGAGGAACTCTAGTGTACTGAGGCAGCAGTGGATGGGTGGGTGGGGGAGCACCTACATAGAGGCAGGGGAAGGAAAGAGGGGATAGGTTCCTTGTTGAGGGGAAACTGGGAAGGGAGATAACATTTGAAATGTAAATAAATAAAATAACCAATAAAAATGGAAAAAAGGGGGGCTTCCCATCACTCCCACTTCGTACAGACAGATGGAGGAGCTCTATTTCAACCCATCCTACCACAACAAAAGCAGACCTTATGCATAGCAAAACAAACAGCTGTAGGAAGATGCCAAAAAGAATGAAGCCAGGACATCCTGGAGTCCCCAGACAAAAGATAATGTTCAGTGAGCCCTCCCCATCTCTTTACGCCTTCCACATCCTTCAGATAAGACTCCCAAAGCCTCTAACTCGGAACTGTCAGGAAGCACAGATAAGAAAGTTCCATGGAGAACCCATTTACACTGTTTTTCTACACACTGTTTATTCTAAAGGAGGTGTGTGTGTGTGTGTGTGTGTGTGTGTGTGTGTGTGTGTGTGTGTTTGAAGAGTTGCTAGCACTTTGATGACAGCAGTAAGGATGTAAGGATGGGATGTCATCTCTTCTCCCATTGCAGAAACAATTAGAAAGTAAAACTTAAAGAATCAAGAAAGTCTCCTCCATCAGGCTCATTGAAAGACTGTTGAGATCCAACTTCAAAGTCTAATTCAGTAGATCTTGGATGAGGCAACACATTTCACTGTGTAACTCCACTGCATCCCTGACTGTGGACACACCATGGAAGCACTTGGCATTGTACCTGTCTTCATGTTACAGAACAACTACTGCCTGAAATTCACTAAGTCAGATCTAAAGTTATTGTATGTTTAAGATATGTTCTCACTGTTCATGCAAAATTGTTTGCTCTGATAGAAACATAATAGATTAATTACAGAAAACAAAGACTATTTCTAGTATAGACCCCTAAAGTATCTTGTATTTAAAACAGCATGCTACAGTTTGTTTAATAAGATATATTCCTCATTTTTATTTTATTTTGTATTTTAGGTTAGCATACAATGTAATAATTTCATCGTAGTATCTTCATATTTGTCTCATTGAACTTTGTTCCCAAACTACCCTTTCCTATATTCTGTCTCTATTCTGGCTGGTTTCTCTTCTTCCTATAAGATATTCTTCCCTTCTTCTTTCTTATCACATGTATTTTATTATTATGCTTCACATGTTCCATATATATACACATATATATATAATTATATATAATATATAATTATATATATATATATATATATATATATATATATATATATATAGAGAGAGAGAGAGAGAGAGAGAGAGAGACATATATTATTTCATTTTAAAAGTATATGCGCTTGTATGCCTCTGTATGAGTGTCTCTGTGTGCCTGAGAGTATGTGCCACTGTGTGTGAGTGATGTGTGTGTGTATGTGTGTGTGTGTGTGTGTGTGTGTGTGTGTGTGTGTGTGTTTTATTTTTAGTTCTAACATTTTACCTGCAAAGGCCCTGAGTTCATTTTTTACTTTGGCTGCATAAAACTCCTTTGTGTACATGGACCATATCCTCTTTTTTCTGTTTTCATTTCTCCAGATGTATGATATACATTTATGTGTACATTTATGTTTACATGTTTGAGTATGTACATATATGTGGATGCATGTGCATGGGGAGGTCCCTGATATTAATGTTGAAAATCATCCTCAATCACTCTTTCAGGCTACTTGATGAGTTAGACTCTTTCAATCAAACTCAAAACTCACTTACAGGCTAGTCTCCCTAGCCAGCTGGTTCTGGGGATCCCGTATTCTGACAAGAGGCCACCACGGCAGACAAACATTTACTACACAGCTTCCAAAGAACCATATTCTGCTTCACAGGCTTGCATAGAAAATATGTAGCCACTGAGCCATCTCCCAAGACATGTAGCACATTTTTCTTCACCCATTACCTATTTTAAAATAATCAATATTAGTTCTTTTACTTGGCTATTGTGAATAGTGCAGTTATAAACAAAACTGCAAGAATATCTCTGTGGTATTAGTTCTTTGTGTATGTGCTTATGAGCACCACTCGGTTTTGTGAGGAACCTCCATACTTATTTCTACATAGACTTGTGCAAATTTACATTTCACTAGGAGTAAATAAGGGTTTTTCTTAGTTAGGGCTTTACTGCTGTGGACAGACAGCATGACCGAGGAAACTCTTATAAAGGACAACATTTAATGGGGGATGGCTTATCTTTTCAGAGAATCAGTCCATTAACATTATGGCAAGGAGCCTGGCAGTGTCCAGGCAAACATGGTGCTATAGATAGACCTGAGAGTTCTGCATCTTGATCCAACTGTCTCCAGGAAAGAGACTGGAATCCTCAGGCAGCAAGGAAGAAGCTCTCTGCTGCAGTGGGTGGAGGCTGAGCATAGAACAAGACCTCCAAAGCCCACTACCACGGTGACACACTTCCTCCAACAAAGCCATACCTTCTAACAGCATCATTCCCTATGGGCCAAGCATATTCAAACCACCACAGAGTTCCTAGTTTCCCATATCCTTGACAGAATTTGCTGCCATTTGTTCCTTTTTTTGTGGTAATATTACAACTGGGGTGAGATAATTCTCATAGGAGATTTAATGTGTGTTTCTCCACGGCTAAGAATGGAAAACAAAGATTTTTAGTATTTTGTTACTACCGTTCCACAGCATGTAAGTATTCATCACATTGAATTGGGTTGGATTGGATTTGAATCCTTGATCATAAAAACTGTTACTTGAATCCTTAACTTGAGTTCTATTGGGTTTTTTTTTTTGGTTTTTTTTTTAAATCATGAAATAAATGTTAGCTTGGAATTAAGATAGAATGTAACAAGATTCCTAAAACATATTGTGGTCATTTTTACTACATATTATAAAAATCAAAATATTTATCATCTCTGAAAACACTGAAGATGCTCCACATTCTACAGTATCAATATAAATATAAATATACCTATTTTATTATTATGAAATTTTGTTTCTGCTTTTAACAAATAAGCTTATATATGTGTGTATATAAAACAAACAATTTTTAAAATTAATTTATTATTTACTTTCAGTGAATTTTTTTATTTGTATCACTATTTCATCCACCTATGCAATCATGTAAAAATTCCTTAGGCACAAAGAGAACAATGACTGAAAGCATTTAATATACTCTGGTCTAAACCACATAATCATCAGCCTAACTATGGTATTGATTTTGTCCAACAGATGGTGTAATTTTAACCTAAAATCCAAGACATTGATAGACTGATAATGCAGAATTCTATCTATTGTATCACACAGAGAACCATTATTCTTGAGAATGCCATGATTTATCTGGGAGGAAGAAAAGGTTTCTAGAATTCCCCTGTCTATGTATCATCTTTACAGGTACATGTGAAAGGGCCAAATGGATACAGAGGAAGCAAGGTTTAGAACACTAAGTGTGGTGAAGCAGGTTGACACTTCTCCTTGGGTTCCATGGCTGTGGGCAGATGAAGGCAGGAAGTACAAAGATGGCATCCTGAGGCATGGGAGCTTGTCTCTTTTAGAAAGTTGAACAATTTGTACAACAACCCATGGAAAGGGATATTACACATCTGGAGTCAAAGCTGATCCATACATAGGAAAAGGTGACAGTGGTTTGGATCTATAAAAATGAGACCAGGTTTTACATGACAGATTTTGCATCAGCATTCATGAAACTATCTGGATCTTTGGGAAGAATCTTATAGAGAGGCCAAAATATTTGGATACTAAGAATTAGATTAACCAACTCTAGCATTAACAGATTCATTGTACCAAAAATAAAAATAGTAGAACTGGGAAGATAAGGTTCTAGGCTAGTATGGAGACTCAAATTTGAATCCCTAACATTCACATAAAAGTTGATATGACAGGAATGTCTGTAGCTAGTGATAGGTGGAACCTGGTAGCTCTTTGGCCTCTCAATCTAGCTGAAATAACAGAATCCCAGTTCAATAAGAGACACTGTCCTAACACTAAGCCATTGAGAAAGATATCCTGATATTAAGTTTTGCCTACACACACACACAAATGCACATGCATACACATATAAAAAAATCACAGTTTTCTCTGTATCATTTTGGCCTCATAACACGGTGATTCAATTATATTTCTGTGACATAATAGTTTCTAACTAAGATTTACTATGATAAAATACCATAACCAAAAGGTAACTTGAGAAGGAAGGGGTTTATTTCAGCCTACAGTTTGTGGTTCACTGTATAGGGAGATCAGGGCAGAAACACAAGGCATAAACCTGCAGGCAGACACTGAAGCAGAAGCCATAGAGAAATGCTAATCACTGCCTTGCTTCTCATGGCTTGCTCAGCCTGCTTTCTTATACAAGTCAGAACCGCATGGCCAGGGTGGCACCACTCCCCATGGGCTGAATTCATTCACATCAATCATTAATTAACAAATTGTTTGGGGGGGAGAGCATTCACATCAAGATAAAACTATCATGGTCAATAAAATCTCCATGTCTTCAATTCCTCATGTCTCCCGGAACTCTGGACTCCTTTGCATCCAGCAGAGACAACGTCATTTTCTGGAACCTGCCTGAGATGCCAAGCAGCCTCCTCTCCAGACATCTCGTCAGACTGCAGACTCCAGAGACACGCTGACAATGAGATCCAGAGACAGCGCCACCTCCTGGAACCTGCCAAGCTGCCTTCTCCCAGCCATCTCGTCTGACTAAAGACCCAGAGATGCTCGCTAAGACACAGAAACACATGCTGAGATGGAAGACAAATCCAGACCTTCCAGCAACAGATGAACTCTTGCCAAAGTCACATAGCCGAAGCAACATGTTAGTTAGAAAAACTTAATGTCTATTTAGATTAATCAAATGTCATTACTCTCAAATTGTACAATATGTATTTAATTGATTCAATGATTCCTTGCTTTCCCAACCCAACCCTCAATTCCCATTACCCTTGGCTTGGTTATGCTATACCCCCCCACACCTCTGTAGTGTTTTCTTTTGACTTCCTCATCCAAAATTTTCACTACATGTGACACCTTTCCTAAAAGAGGGAGTTGTGGAGCGATGAGCTATGAGAAAGGCTGGATGTCTGGTAGAAGAGCTCTAGAACCCCGGCACCCTAGTTTAGATAAAACCACTGGGAAAGAAGGCGATTCAAGCTTTTCCTAGGCCTCTGGCTCTCACAGCTTCAGCCCTCCACAGTCCCTCCCACAGAGAGGCCCACAGTCATTGGTCGTGTAGGAGTAAAACCCCACATGTGGCCTAGATATACCTTCAGAGTTGCCCCTTCTTTTATGAAAGAAAAGAGTGGAATGTTGGACTGTAGAAATCCTGGAGTGTTTGGCCACACCCCCAGAACCCAGAGACCTAACATGCAGTCTCCATGTAACCCTCTTGCTAGGTCATGTAAGGCACAAGACTAACAGGCCTCTGCTCAAGATTTACATATTAATGAATTACCTAAAGGCCCGGGCATAGATGACAAAACTTTCATCTCTCTAGCCCCTCCCCTCCCCAATATAAGGGGGCCCCTCCTGGCATTTTGTGGGAGAACAAGCCATCCAGATTCAACTACCATGACAATAAAACTTCCATATCTTCAAAAAAAAACAAAACAAAACAAAACAAAAAGAAATTGTTTGGGGAGAGCAACAATACCAACCAACCAGAGCTCGTAGGTGGGGAGGTAGAAGTGGGAGGGTAAGTGGGGGCACATCCTCATAGAAGCAGGAGGAGGGGAGATGGGATGGGGGTTCCTGGGGGAAGAATGGGGAAAGGAAATCACATTTGAAGTCTAAATAAAATATCCAATGAAAAAAAGAAATTAAAAAAAAGAAATTGTTACTCTTGAGATACTTTCTTATTTGTGCTTTCCTCTTTTCAGATAACCCTAATGTATGTCAAATGGGAAAAAAAAAAAGCAAAACCCAAGAATCACACCAAATTATGGTAGATATAAAAACAGAGTAGTCAGACCCATGATTCTCTCTCATTTGTGTGGAAATAGAAACTTGCATTGGACTGTGTGAGATGTTAGTGTTCTCAGACATATTGGAAGTAAGAGAAACATCAAGAGAGAGGCTTTAGGCTTCCTGATGGACAAGGATGTTGGTTCCCAAACTGATTAATTGAAAAATTAAAGAGATGTGACCAAATTGGTCTTCTGAGGTAGTAGAGCATTACATGTCAATTACCTACTTTTTGTTCAATTACCTGTGGTTAGCTGGCTCATTGGCTAGATTGTGCTAAGAAAAACAGAAGACATTTAATTTTGGACTTGGAAAGCTAGGTTGGTGGTGATCACAGACTGTAGATCCTCTCTGAACATTGACCAGTAGTTTCACAAAAGAATGGTGGTAACAAAAACTGCATGCGTGAAGAGATTATGGCTGATGTGTGCAAAGTCATTGTCACAACTGAAAGGCACAGCCCTAAATATGTGTCTGAAGCTGAGAGGAGTTGTCCCAACTTGATATTACACTTACAGCAGTATTCTAAAAGAGCAAAATCCCAAATTTACTGAAAACCAGCACTTTTCCTCTTAAAGAGAGCACTAAAACTCATTCATCAAATTGACTGAGCATCTGACAGTATAGCATAGGAAGTACTTTACAATATCATACATTTGAATCTTAAAACAACCATGTGTGACAAGTATTATCTTCCAATTACATGTGTAGGAGCCATGGTTTAAAGAGATTTTGCAATTTAATTTGATTGCAATCTGAACAATTTGCTAAAAAAAGGTTCTGAGTCATTAAGATCATATTATCAAAACAAGCTGTTTTATCTACTTAGTATGGTTTCTACTCAGTCCAATCAGTAAAGGCATAAATAACCAAGGTCGAGTTTTTATAAAAACTGACTTTCACTCATGTGATTATATATTAACATTTTGCCTAATGAATATCTCTGGGATTTTTGAGTAGCTGAATCTGAAAACTCTGAAAGCTGTCTTCCTATGAAATTTATTAACAAATAGATTATGTGTTCTGCCTAAGGGTGTAAATCCACGTTTCATTAAAATTCTCTAATGTTCATTGATATACAATCATATGCCTAAATCACTAATTTATTCACACCCTTTATCATGGAAACATGGAAAGATATCAAGTTAGCCACAGCTTCTAGTGTTTTACAAAGAAGAAACATTAAAAGCCTTCCTTATTTCAGCTACAGATATTGTAATAGAGTAATGTAAAATTTTCTTATGAAAATTTCTAAAGGGAATAGTTCAGTAAAGTGTGCACATTATTAGTATCACCTTGTGATCTTTTAAAAACTAAATAAAGCTGCATAGATACCAGAGAAAACAAGATATAAAATCTCTAAACACATTCCAGAAGCTACCTTTCTTCCTCTTGCCTGTTACTACCCTAAGCTATTTCAGCCCAGGATAACCACTATCTAACTTAACGTACCATCTATGGATAGAGAAGAGCAGGAGAAGACCCTCAGTGGTATAGCATTTGTCTAGTGTATATAACATTCTGGGTTTGATTTCTAGCATAGTACAAGTAAAAGATTTAAAAGATAGCAAGGGAGTTAGAGAAATGACTCAATGGTTAAGATAACTTGCAGAGGAGCTAGGTTTAGTTCACAACCACCTACAACTCCAGTACCAAGGGGACCCAACACTCTCTTTTGACCTCTGTGGGTTCCTGTTTGCCTGTGGTGAATGTGTGCCCATTCACACATGCATGCACACTTTCACACACAGAAAATAAATAAATATATGAATAATATTAAAACAAGGCATGACTTATTTTAGTGTTTGCTGTTATTTCATACATGGAATTGCACAATATCCATCCATGCCACCATTTTTAGTTTATTGTATATTTGAAGAACATTTTGTTATATCAAATATAACCTTCTTTACTTGAGATATTCAGGATGTTTATATAGATCATATCAATAAAACATTTCACTATACCACTGGGATTAGTTTTACTTGAATAACTAGATACACAGGCACAGAAAACTGACTGTTTCAATGAGAAGCTGTCTCAGTCCAGAAGAGCCTACACAGACATGTTGACTGGATATAGTATGGTACCTTGGATGGGATCCTTAGAACGAAAATAGTGCTCAGAACACTGAAATAAACCTAACTAAAATGGTGTTTATTTAATAAGAATGTGTCACTACTGGTTCATTAGCCATTCTGTGTGCAATAATAAAAAAAAAAAAACTGGGTACAAGATGTACAAAAATTCCTATACTACCTTTGCAGTTTTAAAATAAACCAAAAACAGTTTTAAAATCGAAGATTTATTTGAATAAGAAGGTATGGACTGCCACATAAGTGAGTGCTGAAAAAAATGAAGTAATTACATCTACAAAGGAAAAAAAAGGGAACTCAAGAAAAAATTACAAATGCCTTGAGAGGTTGGCTGGACCACTACAGCACTGTGAGACCTAAATGCAAATGGCAACATTTAAATAGTTTTTTAAATTAAAAAAATATGTCAAAACGCCCTGCAGTATCTTAGGTAAGGAAACAGCAACACTCGCCCCAAACAGGGAGTAGCTGGTACCCACTGGGATCCAGGAACTCACTCCTGGCCTGGGATACTGGTTCCTTCGGGCTTGCACTCCACCACTGAGGAGATCTTGGGCTTCAACTCTAACCCCAGGAGCATCACCCACCCTAAACAGTTCTGACATAACCAAGATAATAGGAAAGACAGGCTCCAGTCAGACACAGCTCAGGTAGCACTAAGGAGATCCAGATGGCAAAGGCAAATGTAAGAACATGAACATCAGCAACCTAGGGTACTTGGCATCATCAGAACCTAGTTCTACCACAATAAAAAGTCCCGAATTCTACATATCACCAGGAAAGCATGATTCAGATTTAAAATCACTTCTAATGATGATGATAGATGACTTTTAAAAGGACATAAATAACACTCTCTAAGAAATTGAGGAGAACACAGGTAAACAGGTAGAAGCACTTAAAGAGGAAACACAAAAATCCCTTAAAGCATTACAAGAAAACACAACCAAACAGATGAAGGAATTGAACAAAACCATCCAGGACATAAAAATGGAAGTAAAAACAATAAAGAAATCACAAAGGGAGACTACACTAGAGAGAGAAAACCTAGGAAAGAAATCAGGAGTTATAGACGTAAGCATCACCAACAGAATACAAGAGATAGAAGAAAGAATCTCAGGTGCAGAAGATATGATAGAAAATATTGACACAACTGTCACAGAAAACGTAAAATGCAAAAAGTTCTTAACACAAAACTTCCAGGAAATCCAGGACACAATGTGAAAACCAAGCCTAAGGATAATAGGGATAGAAAGAATGAACTTAAAGGGCCAATAAATACATTCAACAAAATTATAGAAGAAAACTTCCCTAACCTAATGAACAAGATGCCCATAAACATACAAGAAGCCTACAGAACGCAAAATAGACTACAACATAAAATAAATACCTCCAGTCACATAATAATCAAAACACAAAATGCATAAAACAAAGAAAGAATATTAAAAGCAGCAAGGAGAAAAGGCCAAGTAACATATAAAGGCAGACCTATCAGAATTATACCAGACTTCTCACCAGATACTTAAAAGCCAGAAGATTCTGGACAGATGTCATACAGACCCTAATAAAACACAAATGCCAGCCCAGGCTACTGTACCCAGAGAAAGTCTCAATTACCACAGATGGAGAAACCAAGATTTTCCATAACAAAACCAAATTTACACAATATCTCTCCACAAATCTAGCCCTACAAAGAATAATAGAGGGAAAGCTCCAACACAAGGAGGGAAATTATACTGTAGAAGGAAAAATTATGGATACTGGGTATATAGAATCCTTTTTAGACATAAAATATTCTTTAGGCTTTCTTTACAAAGACATGGAGGCATGAAGCAGGTTGGAAATGTGGACAGACTGGCTAGAATGCAATTTAGTCAGGTGGAACCAAGCTGAGAACCATAGTGACAGGGCAAGGCCGAAGTGACAGGGCAAGGCCGAAGTGACAGGGCAGGACTACATTCTTGAGAAAGATAAGTGTACAGAGAGTTTTCATCTGATCCTGACTCATGTAGGTTGGGTTCCTTTGGAATGTTCCACTATTTTTATGTTATACCACCCTAGCAACCCACCCTCACCCCCTTCCCATTCCTTGGTTTGTGGTTTTTCCCTATAAAAACTCCTTTCAAACTGGCAGTCGGGGTCAATTCAGCTCCTGCGTGGGCATACGAATTGACCGGCAACTAGTTGTCACGCCCTAATAAATAACCTCGCAATTGCTCTGGTATATGGTGTCTCGAGTAGATTACTGGGTGGTCGCGACTTTCTGAGACTTGAGAGAGGGTCTCCCCTCTGCGGAGGTCTTCAATACCCTAGATAGAACAAGAAAGTATTCTTCTTCCAACAAATCCAAAAGAAAATAGCCACACAAACAATGTCACCGCTAATAACAAAAATAACAGGAAGCAACAACACCCTCTCCTTCACATCCCTTAACATCAATGGACTCGATTCCCCAATAAAAAGACATAGTCTAATGGACTGGATACATAAACAGGACCCAGCATTTTGCTGCATACAGGAAAGCCACTTCAGTGACAAAGACAGACACTACCTTAGAGTAAAAGGTTGGAAAACAATTTTTCAAGCAAATGGTCCTAAGAAACAACCTGGAGTAGCCATTCTAATATTGAAAAAAATCAACATTCACCATAAAGCTATCAAAAAGGATAAGGAAGGACATTTCATACTCATCAAAGAAAAGGTAAACCGACATGAATGAACTCTTAGTTCTGAACATCTATGAGCCAAATGCAAGAGCAACCACTTTCATAAAAGAAACCTTACTAAATCTCAAAGCACACATTGTACCTCACACAATAATAGTGGGAGACTTCAACATCCCACTCTCAGCAATGGCTAAAGCATGGAAACAGAAACTAAATAGAGATACAGTGAAAATAACAGAAGTTATGAACCAAATGGATTTAACAGATATCTATAGAACATTTAATCCTAAAACAAAAGAATATACATTTTCTCAGCACCTCATGGTGCCTTCTCCAAAATAGACCATATAATTGAACACAAAACAGGCCTCAACAAATACAAGAAAATTAAAACAATCCCATGCATCCTATCCGATTGCCATGGACAAAGGCTGGTCTTCAATAATGACAAAAACAATGGAACGCCCACATTCACATGGAAACTGAATAACACTCAACTCAATGATAATGTGGTCAGGGAAGAAACGAAGAAAGAAATTAAAGACATTTTAGAATTTAATGAAAATGAAGACACATCACATCAAAACTTATGGGACACAATGAAAGCAGTGGTAAGAGGAAAACTCATAGCTCTAAGTGCTTGCAAAAAGAAACTGGAGAGAGCATACACTAGCAGCTTGACAACACACCTGAAAGCTCTAGAACAAAAAGAAGCAAACTCACCAAAGAAGAATAGACACTAGGAAATAATTAAACTCAGGGCTGAAAGCAACCAAGTAGAAACAAGAAAAAGCTATACAAAGAATCAATAAAATCAGGAGCTGGTTCTTTGAGAATATCAAAAAGATAAATAAACCCTTAGCCAGACTAATCAGAGGGCAGAGAGACAGTATCCAAATTAATAAAATCAGAACTGAAAAGTGTGACGTAACAACAGAAACTGAGGAAATTCAAAACATCATCAGATCCTACTACAAAAGCCTATACTCAACAAAATTGGAAAATTTGGATGAAATGGACAATTTTCTAGACAAATACCAGTTACCAAAGTTAAATCAGGTCCAGATAAACCATCTAAACAGTCCGATAACCCTAAAAGAAATAGAAGCAGTCATTAAAAGTCTCCCCACCAAAAACAGTCAGGGCCAGATGGTTTTAGTGTAGAGTTCTATCAGACCTTCAAAGAAGACCTAATACCAATTCTCTATAAACTGTTCCACAAAATAGAAACAGAAGGAACACTACCCAATTCATTCTATGAAGCTACAATCACGCTCATACCTAAACCACACAAAGACGCAACAAAGAAAGAGAACTTCAGACCAATCTCCCTTATGAATATCAATGCAAAAATACTCAATAAAATTCTTGCAAACAGAATCCAAGAACACATCAAAACAATTATCCATCGTGATCAAGTAGACTTTATCCCAGGAATGCAGGGATGGTTCCATATACAGAAATTCATCAATGTAATCCTTTATATAAACAAACTCAAAGAAAAAAAAACACATGATCATCTCACTAGATGCTGAGGAAGCATTTTACAAAATTCAACGTCCCTTCATTATAAAAGTCTTGGGAAGATCAGGAATCCAAGTCCCATATCTAAACATAGTAAAAGCAATATACAGCAAACCAGTAGCCAACATCAAACTAAAGGGAGAGAAACTAGAAGCAATCCCACTAAAATCAGTGACTAGACAAGGCTGCCCACTCTCTCCCTACCTATTCAATATAGTAGAGTCCTAGCCAGAGCAATTAGGCAACAAAAAGAGGGCAAAGGGATACAAATTGGAAAAGAAGAAGTCAAACTTTCACTATTTGCAGATGATATGATAGTATACTTAAGTGACCCCAAAACTTCCACCAGAGAACTCGTAAACTTGATTAAAAAAAACTTTGCCAAAGTGGCTAGATATAAAATTAATTCAAACAAATCAGTAGCTTTCCTCTACTCAAAAGATAAACAGGCTGAAAAACAAACTAGGGAAATGACACCCTTCACAATAGTCATAAATACTATAAAATACCTTGGTGTGAATCTAACCAAGCAAGTAAAAGATCTGTATAACAAGAATTTCAAGTCCCTGAAGAAAGAAATTGAAGAAGATCTCAGGAGATGGAAAGATCTCCCAAGCTCATGGATTGGAAGGATTAATATAGTAAAAATAGCTATCTTGCTGAGAGCAATCAACAGATTTAATGCAATCCCCATCAAAATATCCACTCAATTCTTCACAGAGACAGAAAGAGCAATTCTCAAATTCATTTGGAATAGCAAAAAAACCCACAATAGCAAAAACTAGTCTCAACAATAAAAGAACATCTGGGGGAATCACCATCTCTGACCTCAAGCTGTACTACAAAGCAATAGCAATAAAAACTGCATAGTACTGGTACATAGGTGGGCAGGAGGATCAATGGAATAGAATAGAAGATCCAGAAATGAACCCCCATACATATGGTCACTTGATCTTTGACAAAAGAGCTAAAACTATCCAGTGGAAAAAAGACAGCATTTTCAACAAATGGTGCCGGTTCCACTGTCGGTCAGCATGTAGAAGAATGCTAATTGATCCTTACTTATCTCCTTGTACAAAGCTCAAGTCCAAATGGATCAAGGACTTCTACATAAAATCCGCTACACTGAAACTAATAGAAGAGAATATGGGGGAAAACCTCAAACAAATGCAACAGGGGAAAGGTTCCTGAACAGAGCACCAATGGCTTATGCTCTAAGATCAAGAATTGACAAATGGGACCTGATAAAACTGCAAAGCTTCTGTAAAGCAAAGGACACTGTCAATAGGACAAAATGGCAACCAACAGACTGGGAAAACATCTTTACCAATCCTACGTCTGATAGAGGGCTAATATCCAAGGTATACAAAGAACTGAAGAAAGTAGACTCTAGACAATCAAAGAACCCTATTTAAAAATGGATACAGAGCTAAACAAAGAATTCTCAACTGAGGAAACTCCAATGGCAGAAAAGCACCTAAAGAAATGTTAATATCCTTAGTCATCAGGGAAATGTAAATCAAAACAACCCTGAGATTTCACCTCACACCAGTCACAATGGCTGAGATAAAAAACTCAGGTGATAGAAGATGCTGACAAGAATGTGGAGAAAGAGGAACATTCTTCCATTGTTGGTAGGATTGTAAGCTGCTACAACCACTATGGAAATCAGTCTGGCAGTTCCTCAGAAAATTGAACATAGCATTACCTGAGGACCCAGCTATACCACTCCTGGGCATTTACCCAGAAGATGCTCCAACGTGTAGCAAGGACATATGCTTCACTATGTTCATAGCAGCCTTATTTATTATAGCCAGAAGATGGAAAGAATCCAGATGTTCTTCAACAGAGGAGTGGACACAGAAAAATGTGGTACATTTACACAATGGAGTACTACTCAGCTATGAAAAGCAATGAGTTCATGAAATTCTTAGGCAAATGGATGGAACTAGAAAATATCATCCTGAGTGAGATAACCCAATCACAAAAGAACACACATGGTATTCACTCACTAATAAGTGGATATAAGCCCAAAAGCTCACAATACTTAAGATACAATGCATAGACCACATGAAGCTCAAGAAGAAAAAGGAAGAGCAAAGTCTGGGTGCTTTGGTCCCTCTTAGAAGGAGTATCAAAATACTCAACCAGAGCTCCCAGGATCTAAACCTCCAGCCTGGGAATACAAAGGGAGGAACTCATGGCTCCATCTGTATAGGTACTTGAGGTTGGCCTTGTCAGGCATCAGTGGAAAGGGAGAGCCTTGGTCCCTGAAAGTTTGGATTCCCTATTGTTAGGGAATTTGAGAGCAGAGAGGCAGGAATGGGTGGATGGTGGGAGCACACCCTCATAGAAGTAGGAAGAGGGGGGATGGGATAAGGTGTTTGAGGGGGAATAGGAGAGGGGATAACATTGAGGTAAATAAATAAAATATCCATTAAAAAACAGATAATGGGTCTGGCAATTGTAGTCGAGCAGTCAAGACTTTCTGTCAACAATTTATTACTACAGGGATTTTATATAATCCTCGAGGACAAAGTATTGTGGAAGAGGTCCATGGAACTTTAAAAAGATTGATGAGACATACTGTTGCTGAGACAAAGAATGATGCTGTGAGCTTGCTGAGTGCCTTGACAAGGGTGACTGGGGAGCTGTATTGGTCATATGTTCCTGACCCACTTTTGCTTGACTATATACCAGATAGGACAAGCTGCCTTGCCTCAAATTTTTAGACCTTGTGGGATAGAGAATAAAAAAAAGTAATTATAATGTCTCTTGTATTTTTCTTAAAGGTGACCAGCTATTAGGACTCAATCATGTACTGGTCTAGAAATCAATCCAATATTGGAAATAACGGTCTACCTTTGGAAGGCTGGAATCTGGACATTGTCAGAGACATATTTGGAAGTTAGTTGTAGTTCACTACGATGTTATGATAGCAAGAGATAAAGTTGGGACAGTATCTGGATTTCAAACAAGGGTTAGTGAATGCTTTAAGACTCTTTTAATTGTCAAGCTAAAATCGGTTTTGTCTCTTCTACAGTATTTATTGTAAGTTGCATTGAATGTATAATTTACTATTGTGTTAGTGTGTCAAAACCTGGTATGTCTGTTATGGGGGCATCTATCAACCAGTTTTTGTCTTACTTCCCTGAGAATTAGAAAACCTTGATTCTCTGGAAAAAGCTTGAAAGTGCTGGAAGAAGTGAGTTAGGTTTTAAGCAGAAGAAAGAGGGTAGTTGGCTTGATTATTGCTGGTATAACAGTTTTAATTTCATTAATTGCTAGCACCACTCCTTCTGTAATAGCATTGACACCAGGAGTTAAGACAACTATTTTTCTTAACCATCAAGCAAAAAAATGTTACTAATGTATTGAGTATAAAAAAGGATTTATATAGGTATCTAGAACAAGAGATGATGTTCTATAACCTATTCAAATTATCTGAAGGAGGGTAAGGGTTCAAGAATTAGGAGCCATCTCAAGTGTCATGACAAATATTCTTGGAGTAGTGTTACTTCTAAAATTTACAATGATAGTCATTATAATTAGAAAAAAGTTTAAAGACACCTGTAGGATATTTGGCATCATCCTAACACCTCCCCGGGTGTGTTAACTTTGCATAGTGAGATTATGAATTTAAAGAATGCTGCTTTGTTGAGCTTTGATGCTGCAGCTAATGCTGATAAAATTATCTATGGCCCGAGGTCAGTATTTCCATTTTGGTCAAACCTCAGGAATGGCATATATAGCTTGATCAGGCTAGCCCTTCTTGTCCTGGGAATACTTTTATTCTTGCCCATCATGTTAAAGCTTATTTCTAACTACATCAACAGGCTGGCTGCCAAAGTGTATGACTTGAAACTGACAATGGACCCCCAGACAGAGTTATTAATTTAACAGGCTGTCAAGCCAAGGACGGGTAAGATTCTGCACAGAGCCTTACCAACCTAAGACAAGAGTACATTGAAAATGCATATTCCATGATGAGTAAGGAAGGCATTCTTGTCAGAATGGCTTAAGACAGGCTCAGTCTTGTTAATGAAATAAAAAAGAGGGAGAGGTGGAGAGCCTTTGGGGCTACCTGGCAAGAATCTGACATGGGCCAAGACAAGGAAATGGGATGTTTGGCAGGAATATGACATTGGCCAAGCGTAAGGAAGTAGGCCTCAGGCATCTTGGGTATTTCAAGGTTCTGGGCTAATATCCAATAATCAGTGAGTGAATACTATGTGTGTTCTTTTGTGATCGGGTTATCTCACTCAGGATAATATTTTCTAGTTCCATCCATTTGCCTAAGAATTTCATGAACTCATTGCTTTTCATAGCTGAGTAATACTCCGTTATGTAAATGTACCACATTTTCTGTATCCACTCCTCTGTTGAAGAACATCTGGGTTCTTTCCATCTTCTGGCTATTATAAATAAGGCTGCTGTGAACAAAGTGAGCATGTCCTTGTTACATGTTGGAACATCTTCTGGGTAAATGCCCAGGAGTGGTATAACTGGGTCCTCAGGTAATGCTATGTTCAATTTTCTGAGGAACTGCCAGACTGATTTCCATAGTGGTTGTAGCTGCTTACAATCCTACCAACAATGGAAGAATGTTCCTCTTTCTCCACATTCTTGTCAGCATCTGCTATCACCTGAGTTTTTTATCTCAGCCATTGTGACTGGTGTGAGGTGAAATCTCAGGGTTGTTTTGATTTACATTTCCCTGATGACTAAGGATACTAACATTTCTTTAGGTGCTTCTCTGCCATTGGAGTTTCCTCAGTTGAGAATTCTTTGTTTAGCTCTGTACCCATTTTTAATAAGGTTATTTGGTTGTCTCGATTCTAATTTCTTGAGTTTTTGTATATATTGGATAATAGCCTTTTATCAGATGTAGGATTGGTAAAGATGTTTTCCCAGTCTGTTGGTTGCCATTTTGTCCTATTGACAGTGTCCTTTCCTTTACAGAAGCTTCACATTTTTATGAAGTCCCATTTGTCAATTCTTGATCTTAGAGCATAAGCCATTGGTGTTCATGTGTGGGTGCTTCGGTCCTTCTTAGAAGGAGTAATAGAATATTCATGAGAGCTTATATGGAGACAAAGTGTGGGATAGAAACTGAAGGGGAGGCTGTCCGGAAACTGCTCCACCTGGATATCCATCCCAGGTTTAGTCACCAAAGGCAAACACTGATGTGGATGCCAGGAAGTTCATTCTGTCAGAGGCCTACTGTAGCTGTCTCCTTAGGGACCCTGACATATACAGAGGCGGATGCTCACAGCTAACCATTGAACTGATCACGGGGTTCCCAATGGAGAAGTTAAAGAGAAGACTGAAGGAGCTGAAGGGGTTTGCGGCCCCATGGGGAAAGCAACAATGCCAACCAACCAGAGCTCCCAGGGTCTAAACCACCAGCCTGGGAGCACACAGGGAGGGATCCATGGCTCCAGCTCTATATGTAGGGGAGGATGACCTTGTCTGTTGGGCATAGGTGGGAGAGGAAGTCCTTGATCCCATGAAGGCTGGATTCCCCAGTGTGAATTCAAGGGCAGAGAGGTGGGAGTGGATGGATGGGTGGGGACACATCCTCATAGAAGCAGGAGGAGGGGAGCTGCGATAGAGTTTTTCTGGGTGGGGGGAAAATGGGGAAAGGGGATAACATCTGAAATGTAAATAAAATATCCAATAAAAAATTTAAAAATTAAATAAATAAAAAACAAAGAAAAACAAACAAAAAAACAGAAACAAAAACAAGAGGGAAATGGGTGCTCTCAGTATCTGGGGAAGAATTGATCCTTAATGCTAAAGATGGAGAAATATACTAGAAAACATTGGCATTAAAGACAGAGATTCCTTTGCATACCCAGACCAACAAAGAAAGCACTAAAATCATTCATAAAAAATACCAAAACCATGTCGGAATCATGTTTCTTCACTGACACAGGTAACAGAACATTCCATCTAGACAGTACACAGTTTTCTTGATGTAAATATAGTGAAACTCACTTGATAACTATGTTTTCCTGGAATGGTTTACAGTTTAGTTTTATCAATATATTGCTGGATTTTACCCCTATTCACTCATTAACTATAAATCTATGAATCATGTCCCCCTTTTCATTTCTACCACTGTTTTACAGTTAGATATTTCTTAATTTGGATGGATATTAACTTTTTAAATTAATATGTTTTCTGCATGAATCACTAAATTATACAAATAAGATATTTATTTTCTTGTAGAGGTTGTTAATTTTTATATGAAAAAGGAAAGGAAAATTACGAAAAAAATAGTACCTCCCCCCCTAAATAAAGAAGTATCCAAAAATTGGAACAATAAATCATCAATAAGTCCAAATATAATATTATTCAAATTAGTATAAATGGATTAAGCTAATATAATGAAAAATTAAAATTAGGAAATAAAGAAGAGGATAAAAATATAGCCAAAGTAAATGTAATGGTATAACAAAGGACAAAATTAATACTATTATAATATAAAACCAAAATAAAACAGAGAAGATGCTAAAGGGTGAGTATTGATACTCTAAAAATAATAATAACAGACTAAATTGGTGAGGTATATCAAGAAAAATAATAAGGCACAAGTCAACACGTTAAAAAATGAAGAAAAATATAATTTAAAAATTATTAAATTTAAGTTTTTCTTTGAAATTTTTAAAGGGACTCATTATAACATAGACCAGTAAACCAAATTTTAGATGAATAATAAACTCAATAAATCAAATCTGTAACTTTTAAAAACTGACTGAAGAAGAAGTAGAACCCTCGAGCATTTCAGTAAGCCTCCCATAATGTGAATAAGATATTAAATCGCAATCACCAAGAGAACTCTAGATCCAGATTGTAAAACAAGTTGATAGAAAGTGCAAAATGAAGAGTCCTACTTCTGACATTATTTACAAGACTTTCATAGCTATATACCATCATGGGTACGTGCAAGGTGAGAAACAAGCAAGCAGACAAGTAACAACATATTTAGAATGTAGACAAGATCAAGGTGGGCTCACAGCACAGCTTTGAAATTGAGCACAACACGGATAAGGCAGCCAGAAACAAACTGTCAGTGTTACAGCAAGAATGGAAACTGGTTGTTACACCAAGAACAGAAAACTGTTTAAACAATTTGTTAAATCAAATTTACTACAAGAACAGGGAGGGATAAAAAAACAAGATCTAATCTATAATGAAAAGAAGGTTAAATAAAGACAAAAGTAGCATAAGCTGATAAATTGTATCTTCAACCCATATAGCAAACAGAAATATAGTTAGATATAGGCCAGGCAAGCTAATACTAAGAACTTTGAACTTCCTGGAGAGAATCGTAGAAAGCACGAAAGGAGTCAAACAGATTTTCTGAGCATTTTGAGAAGATATTTCCACAAAGAGGGAAATGAGATCATAGGAAGTGATCTGCATTCATGACATATAATTGAAATGCCATAGTTAGAAGATTTGGAAATGAAGGAAATACTATCAGTATTGAAGCTTCACAAAACACACACACACACACACACACACACACAAAGAACACCTACAAACTATTCCCTGTAAGTGGAGGAAGCCCAGCATAATCAAAGATTTACAGAGCACCCTGAGAGGATAGAGGACCTGCCACTCCTTGCAAGGAACTGAGACATGCAAATGAAAACTGTGGTAGGCAGCAGGACATACCATATTGAAGCCCAGCAAAAACATGAGAGGCATTCTGAAAGAAAGTGCAGAAAGTGTACTTAGGGAAAAAGTAATAAAAACAAAAGAGAAACACAAAATGGATTCCTGAAATGAAGAGCTGGAGAGACAACTGAACAACCATAGGGGTCTGCTAGTAAAGGTTTTAAGAATCAAGTGTCCAAGAATATGGGAAAAAAGAAAAAGAAAACCCATAAAGTATCAACTCCATTTCCCTCCCACTTACCCATCATTAATTGGCAAGTCATGCGGGATGGGTTGCACAGATCCAGCACTGTGTCACCTATACTAAATTCTATTCCATCTGACTCTGCCCTGGAGAAACCAGGTTAGCTGGATTGCGGCCCTAGAATGAGTCCCAGAGCTGTGACTGGGGAGGCATAATTAAGAAAAATTCCTACTGACTGGTGGATGCCTGAGGGGAAGTAGGTGCAGGAGAAATGTTTCTCTGAGAAATGGAAATGAATAATGCAAATCCTCTCCTGACTGGAGGCCCAGTTACCTCCATGGAAGGAGATTAGAGCCTGACTTAGAACAATCTTAGGCTAAAGGTGACAAAGTGGCCAGTGGCTGAAGTGCCCAAGGGAGATTAACAGTAGGTCATTTAAACCTACTTAAGAGCCAATTACCAAGAATTTAATGAAGTGTGCAGCCTTCTCTTTCTATTTCTGAGAAAAATAGAAACTGCAACAATGATAAAAAAGAAGGGAAATAGATTCTCTGTAATTACCTCAACAGCCCTCTCTCTGTCCAGTTCCAAATGTTGTTCTTCTTTGTTTCTAGAAACAACCTTAGAGCTTTAAAGCTTCATGTGACACAATTCATGGAGAATATGAAGAAAGGTCTACTCACCGCAGATAGGGAACAAAAGGCCAGACCAAAGTATGGAAACCACAAATGTCCAACTTAGTGAAAAATAACTTTTATTATGGTTACTTACAGGAATATGACGCGGGTTATTCACAGGAACAGAAATGACTCAAAGACATCTGAATCACCAAAGTCCACCCCAGCATGGGTGGCAGTTCACCAAAGCTGGGAACCTGGTGCACACTGTGTACCCTGTAGGCATCCTAACAGTTTAGAGAGCATTCTTTTTAGGTGGCTCAGTGTCTTTGCCTCTTCCAGGGAACTCTGCTGATCACATCCAGGCAGCTGAGTAACTCTTGACAAACATTTTTGGTAATTATTTTTTAATTAAAAGTTTTCTATGCAATATATTTTGATCATGTTTTCCCTCTTCCTACTCCTCCCTGATCCTCCTTAATGCCCACCTCTCTCTCTCTCTCTCTCTCTCTCTCTCTCTCTCTCTCTCTCTCTCAAAGCAAAACCAAAAAAAAAAACCCAAGAAACAAAGAACCTACAAAAGTACAATGAAAATCAAATCAACAACAAAAGATCAATAATGCAAAATTGCCAGAACAAAACAAAAGGTCCACAGAAAAAAGTTCATTTGATGTTGACCAAATACTCCCGAGCATGAGGCCTACCCTGGATATATGCAGTCCATTGAAGAAAACTTATTTTTCTCGTAGTGGGTATGATTGCAGACAGCTTCTTGGTTATGAGTGGGATCCTGTGTTTGGTTTTCCCTCTGAATGCTAGGACTCAATCTAGCTTGAAACTGTGCAGGTCTTGTATGGTCTCTATGAATTCATAAGTGCATCAGTTCTGTATTGGGAAGACACTATTTCTTTGGAGTCACCTGTTACCTCTGGGTCTTACAGTCTTTCTGCCTCCTCTTCATGTAAATCCCTGAGCCTTGAGAGGAGGGCTTTGATGACGAAATTTCATTTAAGACTGAGTGTTCCAAAAATTCTCCCACTCTCTGCACATTGTCATGATTGTAGGTCTCTGTAACTTGTCCAATCTACTGCAAGAAGCAGCTTCTCTGATGAGGGTTGAGTGAGGCACTGACCTATGGGTACAGCAGTCATTAGGAGTTATATTATTGCTATGGTCCTTTAACAAAATCATAGAATTATGTTTCCCCTTAGGTCCATATCTAGTATCAGGTTCTCAGTCTCTTTAAAAGTGTTGGGTATGTGTTTCATCTCACGAAGTGGGCTTTAAATCCAATCAGAGAGTGATTGGTTACTCCTACAATGTTTGTGACACTATGGCCCTAACATTCCCTTCAAGCAGGTCACTGTTGTGGCTTGTAGCTAGGTGATATTTATGATAACTTTCTTCTCTAGTAGCATGCAGAGTCCCTTTCAGTAGGGATGCAACTTCCAGTTAGGCACCAGTTTGGCTTCTCTGTGTTTGATGACATACGTATTCTCTTCAGCAACAGGGTCTTACCATCAAGTTGTAGAAAGCAACCAATAGCCTTAACAATAGCTTATGATGTTTGGGAGGTTCCATGAGACCCTTTTGGCCAATGACTCAAGAAGATATAATGCATTCCTGGCACTGGAGGTTTTACTTGGGGGTATAAGATGTCTAGTATGGGGTACTGTCTCCCTTATTATTTTGTGACCCCACTTAGATTCATTTCATGTATTTACATATTAAGGAACCTGTGGGGTTTTTTTAAAGCTCTCTAGTGTTAATTGTTCCTCTCTGCATTCTTTCCTATGTGTTCTCCTTTACAGTCTTAGAGGATATATGAGAGATCTGTTGTATAAGGTTTTCATTAACACTTTGGTAAGTCTTCTTCAGTACGGAATGCTCTGATAGGTATGTAGTGTTATCTACTAAAGTGCTATTATATCAAATTTCCTTAATGAACAATGCTGTTGTAAACCTTTCATGGGTTAATTTGTCTTTTATTTACATCTTTAGTAAATCAACTCTTTAAGTCCTTTCTTATGTTTTACTGAGTAGTTTATTTAGTTATTATTGAAACAGTAGAGTTCTTTCTATATTTTGAGTACAAATTCTCTATTACATATACAATTTACAAATCTATTTTCCCTTATTATGTCACTATAGCAATCTCTTAATTTGTCTTTTAGAGTGAGAAGTTCATAATTTTGATAAGGTTTAACTCATCATTTTTCTCTCCTATGAATTTGGTATTGTGTCAAGGACTTCTCATTCAGAGTCAAAATCATTATAGAGTCATGGGACTCTTGAGGCTCCTTCATCATTGTCTTCCTGGCTTTTTCTTCAAGTTTTTGCCTTTCTTATTCTTCTCAGCCTTCTTGAATAGTTCAGATATGATGCCACTTCAATATACATATACTAACTGTTCTTTTTGCCTGGGATTCTTTTTCCCATATATGTGCAAAGTTGCCCTGCTGGCCTCTTTCATGTCATTATGAAATGTCAATTTAATTAAGCCTTTACAATCTTCCTTACAACAATTGTAATCAAGTAACACCTTATACCCCTTACCCTGCTTTGATTTCCTCCACAATACTTTCTGCCATGATATGTCTTTTTTTTTCTCCTTTTATTCCAAGTTCTTATAATAGAGTTTCAATGGTGTGAGACCAAAAGCTTTTGTCTGTTCACCAGCAACCAGTATCTTACTGATTGTCACATTACTTGAATGTTACAGATACTCAGGAAATCCTGACCCATGCATGAGTCAACCTTTAAAAATTTTATTCATTTTCCTCATAGTTATTTGATAGCTTAGCTGACTAGAATTTTAGTTTAAAATAACTTACTTTATACAGGGTTTTTAAAAGTATTTAATTGTAGAAATTTTAGATTTAGATTAATCATGGTTACAGAGATAGGACAAAGTTTCTATAACCCTCATGAAATCTTCCCCATTATTATTATCATTGCTCCAGGGAATATTTATCAAAACAATCAAAATGACATTGGCCCAATATTGTTGACTAAGCACCACAATTCTCTCAAAATTCTGAAAACAATCTTCCTAATATTTTCTAGTTTGTAGATGTTAAATTATAAATTTGTCTGATTATAATTTTTTACAAGGGGGCTCATCAGCATAGAGTTGTAGGAGCTCTTTAAAATGCAGGTACAGATCCACTGAACTGTTGTCCCTTGGATAGGAAAAGAAATCTACGTGGTAGGTCAAAGACGATTTTCAAAGATTCCTCCCCCAAATTTCCAGCTACTCCAGATAAGAATTGACTTAGCAATAACATTTCTCTATACCTGAAAATCTCCTTTAAAACAAGGATGTCACGAAAATTTCAAACAAAACCAGTTACCACATGAACAGGACACCGATTTATAGGAACATCCTAAAGGGACAGGCTGTTCAATTAAGTTCCACCTCAGAGAACTTCAACTTGTGAAGACTAACGTTTGATGGTACAATGGTCAATAATAAATATGCAAATACCAGGAAAAAGATGCTATTCTGATAATATTATGGTCAATGATAAACACTTATGCAGTTTTTAAAAGAGTCAAGATATTTCAGATATGTTTATTGAGGTATCTAAGGACTTTAAGGATTAAATATTTACCAATTATTCTTCTAATTGTTGACTCCAGATGTTCTCTGATGAAATCATTTTTTTTCTATTCAATGGGAATGTATTTAGTGGCAACTCGGCCCAATTCCATCAATTTTCTATCATCTTCAGTAATAACGCCTTATGTCAGCATGTTAATCAGCTATGAGTTAAAATTTGATGCCAAAATATGCAGTAAATTTTTCAATAAAATTTATTTCTAAACTTTACTCCCAAACTCTTTGAAAGTTCCTTGGCTCAGTCCTAACCAGGGTTACTTACACTGAAGTAGTTTTTCTGAGATCATTGTAGTCATGCACTCTTCCCTTAGGAATCTTTTTCCTTAATCCACTTTCTTCAGCCCCATTTACCATCAGCAATATGGAGATTTTATACATGTGAGAGACACCACTTCAGGGATTCTGCCATGTCACACCACAGAGATATAATGTTTTTGGCTATCCTCTCAGGACTACAGAGAACAGTGATGAACATCCTCCTGTTCTCTCCAGATTCTCTCTAGGTCCCTCCAAAGATCTTGCTTGTATCTTCAGGCATTTGATGCTATTATAAGTTCATATCCAAAGTCAAGATTCAGGAAAATCACTTTAAATGGTACCTATTTTAAAGCCACATGTCCTCTTCTGAGAGTTCCAGAGACTCTGGAGAGCACTTTCAGCATACCCTATCATGATCATAAAAATGGGACTGTAGATTTTACAACTCTACAAACATGTCAGACAGCTCTTATTCCTTAGCACACTTAAATATGATGTTTATCATTTTTTCATTGTTTAATAATTATAAAATTATACCTCATGAGAGAGAAGATAGTTGATATATAAGTTATTCTCCTTCCATCCTGCAACAGATAGAGTTTGGCAGAGTCATAAGGAATGGCACCCTGTTTCAACAATCAGAACTATAAGTTTGAGAGAGTACACTGTTCATAAGGCCAACATATACATGTACCTTGTAATCTTTGATTCAAATAATCTGATAATTTACCCACAAGGAAAATAACACTCTCACTTAAATTTCCCTGACATTCTGAGTAGTCATATGCCAAAGAGATTAGCAAAAGCACTGAGAGTTGTTAAGATACATCAAATGCTACTATTTTTTAAAAAGCAATACAATGACTTTTAATGACATTCTTCTTGCTCAACCATTATCAGGGATGACTCCTCTTGCAGCAAGTGGAAACAAATACAGAGACCCACAGCCAGATACTATGCAAAGAACAAGAGACCTTGGAACAGTCAACTCTAAATAGGATGTCACCATCAAATTTCTCCCCACAGAGCTCAATGAACAATGTGGAAGAGGAAACAGAACTATGTA
The DNA here is from genome assembly GCF_004785775.1 of Grammomys surdaster. Lineage (NCBI taxonomy): Eukaryota > Metazoa > Chordata > Mammalia > Rodentia > Muridae > Grammomys > Grammomys surdaster. The sequence goes on along the minus strand of NW_021604578.1, from coordinate 12,602,145 downwards.
AAAGCAAGAGGGGATGGAGGGCACAAAGAAAACAAAGCCTACTACATCAACATGATAGAAGCCCATATGAACTCCCAAACACTGAGGTAACATGCACAGGACCTGCATATGTCTGCACCAGATCTTTTATGTGTATATTATGGCTTCCAGTTTAGTGGGATCTTTGTTTGTTTGTTTATTTATACTTTTTGGTGTGTGAACAAGTGATTCTCTGTTTCTTGTGTCTTTTATTTGGCTCTATCCCTTTTGTTTGTTTGTTTGTTTTGTTCCAATGTATTAGTTCTGTTTTGTACATATTATTATCCCTCAGATAACTGTTTATTTTCTAAGAAAAGACATAAAGGGAGTAGATACAAATTGGAGGGGAGGTGGAGAAGAACTGGAGGAGCAGAGAGAGGGGAAACCATAAGGATACAATATTGAAAAAAAAATCTATTTTCAATAAAGGGAAAAGGAAACAGACTGGTAACATAATAGTTGTAAATTGAAAAGATACACATGAATACTTATATACATAGTAGGCATCTCTGTGGTCCTAGCTAAAGCTGATGAAGTTTCACCCTGAAATCTAAAGTAAGAAATGGCATATCATTAATAACGGGTACTGCAAAGCAGAATCCAACAGCATCTCATCAGATTTTCGTTGCATCAGATCCACATATTTACAAAGACAATGACAGGAAAACAGATGACTTTTGCATTTAGTAATTAAGAGCGATTTTGCTTCAATGGTGGAAGCTAATGCCAAGATGCAATGAGTTGGAGAGATTACAAGATAATTAAACTAATTGGGGCTGAATATATCTCAAGATGTCTTTAAGCAGAGAGACACTCTGATAGAGAATGCAAGAAAGACAAATTGAAAACATTGGAGCAATGGAAGACTGAGCAAAATTGGAGGTGACAGAAAGCAGTGAAAGAGACCAAGGACATTGAAAAGGTACAAAGAAAATAAACTAATTAAGATGACTGCCCAAGTGGCTGGTTCTATTGGTAAAGTAACTTCCACAGGGAGTCAGTTGAAAGGTTCAGGTAAGGTTTGAATTACCACTTTTGAGTTCTTATATTGAAGTTCCTGATCATCTTGCTCATCACACACTAAATACAAACCTCTTTAGTGAACATATTTCACAACATGCTTTTCAATGAGCTATTAGGAAATGTATTATAATTGCAGCTAATAATCTTCTACAGCAAAGAATTTGCCACTTTAAAAGCATATTAATTTCTGTTATCAATCAGGGTTCTGTATTTTATGCATAACAAAGACATCAAATGTGAAATTCCTCTAAAAATTACCAGAAATTATTAGAAAATGGGTCTCATTTAAATGCTAATAAATTTTATTTTTTTTCACCCAGGAGACATTTTCTAAGTTAACCTTATTTGGCTATACCTTACAGCAAAATAATAAAGTAGACTTTCAAAAGGATTTTAACTTCTTTCATATCTAGATGACTATAATTATCCCTATGTCCTCTGAGGCTTATAATTTGATAGCATGCCACTCTTAATAAATAGTCCAATTCTGCAATTCTAATACAGTGCTATCACATCTTATTATTAGATGATCATTAACACTTAAACCCAATGATTTATTCTTGCCCTCCATTAATATATACTGTCATCTCTTATATAAAAAAAAAAGATTAAAGGAAACAGAGGCTGTGTTCTCCCTGAGGAGACATGCAGTTTGTGTTAAATTGGCAAATAGACCTCATAAATATCTCCTACATGGAGTATCCATTTTCATCCAAACTTCTGCCTTGTATAAATGACAATAATTGACAGGACACAGGTAGCCAAGTACACATCATGCAGAAAAAGAATCCACAGAGGCAGGGTTAATGCCAAAGGTGGAAGGAGAAAGACCACTGACCCAAATCATCATGACAAAATTCTTGAAGCAAGCAATTAATTAAAGCAAGTTCCTTTTTATTTGTGTACTCAGGCTGCCTCCCTGTAAGGCAGGATTCAGGAGGTCAGCATTTAAGGAGAGGAAGACAGACAAGAACATCATAACACGTTAATCATAATGACCTCTTGAAACAAAAATATGGTTGCCAGGTGGGCATAACAACTTGTCATAACCAGCAGTCAAAATAAGGTAGTCATATAACCTTCTGAAACAAAGGTAGGGTTGCAAAATGGTTAAAACAATAATTTTGAAGCAAAGACATGATTACCATTCCTAGAACAGGCAGTACAGAACAATTTGAGGTTAAGGTTACAGTTGAGGCATAGGTCAATCCTTGAGAAACAGAAGTTTAACCGTAAACAGGAAAAAATACACTTTGTCTTTACTACAAGGTGGATTTTAAGCCCAAGATGAAGGCAGGCTGGTTCTTCAGTGACTAAAGTCCATCAAGTAGGTTTCTAAACCAAACTCACAATAACTTTAGTTTAAGGAACCTGTGTGAGAGTCAGTTTGCACAAACTTTGAGTGCAATGTTAATTAGCTCATAAGAAAAGGATACCTGGGGTTGACTGGACAATTCTGTTTTGCTCATACTATATTTAGGTTTGATTTCCTGGCCATGGGGCTTTTGACAGCTGCTCTCAGATGCAGCACTTTTCCCTCACATCATCTCAAAGCTGAGACTACTCAAGGAAAAGAATCAGAGCAGACAAATTAGGCCCATTTACCTCAATGGGAGTCAGTTAAGAAAAGGAACCCCGGCCGCCATGTAGGTAAGCAGAAGAGCACTAGAGGAGAGGAAAACCCCCCCCCCCCCGCACGGAGTTCTCTATATCCCTCTTTATTCAAGATTAGAAAGATACTTTTCTTAAAAAAAAAAAATAGAAGTCCGCAACAACAGAAAACAAAGACCTTATACATTAATTTAGCCAACCTCAATGTTTAGTTGGTTAGTAATTTCCTCAAGTGACAAAACTCAGATGAGATCTTATGATATTCAGGGCTCTTTGTGGTGAGGGTAGTGTTCATTTTGGATCAAATTGAAAGAGTCTTCCACCACTGAAGCAAGCTAAAGTTTGTCGATGTAGCTATCAGAATGCTCAAGAGAAAATGTAATACTGCAAGATCTTATAATCAGATTAAAAGAAAAACGAAGCTCTTAGTTAGAGTAGGAAGCCTTCTGGCATAAACTAATGAAGAGCTTACCTTGAAAGTAGATACAAAGCAAAGTTAGACTCTCATAATTAGGAAGGGCTCCTCAGTAAGTGACCACTCTAACATCAATTAACAGTACAATAAAACAGGCTAGAAGTGTTGAATGAAAATCAATACAAAAATCCCCAACATGGGAAAGGAAAGGAGAATACGCATTCTCTTAGAACAGACTAAGGTTTATACTCTTTTCGTAGAGAGAGAGGAGTAAAGTGTTAATTGAAGCCTCTACTCCATTGCTTACTTGCTGCCTTTGAAAACAAGCCAATTCTGTGTGTTTCTGAAGTCTGTAACTTGAGATCAGTCATTTGTAGATCTTTCTGTTGTTGGAATAGGAGTCCCTGAGATATGGCTCTGTGGGCCCTGTTGGACCACAGGCAAATTGTCCATGGAGTCCCAATTTACAGAACAGCCCCTTACCATGTGTCTGGAAAAGACAGCATCTCTGTTGTTCATTCCGTAAGCATCCATACAACCAGCACTGCTTTAAGAGAACTGAAAAGATAACAGTTCAGTAATTTGTGAGAGAGGGTTATCAGCACATGGGAATAAATACAAAATGAACACAATATCAAAATTCCTCTAATTCTCCAAAAAATCAATCCTCATGATGTTGTGCAAGAGCAGGAGGCTACACATTGCTGACCAACATTTCCGTTACACTAAGTTAGTTAGCGGGGAAAAGGGACTGACATAGATATCCACGCTGGTATTCCCAGGGCACACTAAACATATACTAGGTGCACTGACCTATATTTTTAGAATCAGTTAATGAACTCAGAGAACAGAAACTTTCTGAGTTCATGTGACCCAGAAAGATTTCAAGAAAAAGGTAAACTCAGCAAACCCAAAAGAACAAAGAGTTTGTGAGAGACACATGTGGGGAGGAAAACTAAAGAGAAATGCCATAGACTGAAGCTGAAGAGAAAAGTGTATCCTGCCTATTACTGCAGAGCCTTCTTCCTGTATGTCTTTGCTCTGAGATCAGACTTGAGTGTGTAGCTCTCGCTAGAAACAAACAACTGCTTAAGGGAAAGAAAATAATTTTTAGTTAAACTCGGTTTTATTTAAACTCAGTTCATGGTGGTAAAGGTAAAGCATTTTTTTTTAGGATTTCCAAGTTATAGCCAAATTCATCAACGAAGTCTTAATCTACTAAGACTATTTGCAGAGTACATGCTATGGGATGAATTATGTCCCCTTAAAAGTTCATTTGTGTGAGGCTTAACCCTCCATGTCTTTTATCTTTGTTGTTGTTGTTGTTCTATGGCAACTCCGTGTTTGCTAATGCCTTAAAATGTCTAAGTTTTCATTTAGCCAATAGCATGAGAAGTATAGAACATCTATTTCTACTACTTATAAAATAAAAGCAACAAAGGGTCCAAAAAATACTCATTAAATATTATACTACATTATTTAGAAAAAAATAAAAATAAGAGTAGTTTTTCACTTTGTACACAGTAAAACTGAGACCTAGAGACAACTAGTGATTGCTTCATGTTATTCTGAGAAAAGACAACATTGTTAAATATCTTTTTCTGACAGTTCTTTTTTTTTTTAGTTACTTTAACTTTCTTACAGTCTAGCTGTTGCCCCCACGCCCCCTTCCACAGTTTTTCATCCCATTCCTCCCCCTCCCTATCTCCAAGAGGATGTCCCCCCACCACCACCAGGCCTCCCCACTCCCTGGGGCCTCAAGTCTCTCCAGGGTTAGGCTCATCTTCTCACACTGAGGCCAGACCAGGCAGTCCTCTGTTGTATATGTGTCAGGGGCCTCGAACCAGCTAGTATATGCTGTCTGGTTGGTGGCTCAGTGTTTGAGAGATCTCAGGGGTCACTCTCCTCCTCAACTTCTTCCAGCCTTTCCCTAATTCAACTTCATCCCCAACTTCAGTACAATGGTTGGATGTGAGTATCTACATCTGTCTCAGTCAGCTGCTTGTTGGGCCTCTCAGAGGGCAGCCTTAGTAGACTCCTGTCTGTAAGCACACCATAGCATCAGTAATAGTGTCAGGCCTCAGAGCCTCCCCTTGAAATGGATCCCAAGTTGGACTGGTCACTGGACCACCTTTCCCTCAGTCTCTTCTCCATTTTTGTCCCTGCAGTTCTTTTAGACAGGAATAATTTTGGGTCAGAATTTTTGACTGTTGGATGGCAACAGTCCACTGATGTCCAACCTCCACTTGATGTTCTGTTTCTCTACTGGAGGTGGACTCTCCCCAGTTCCCTCTCCCCACTGGGCATTTCATCTAATGTCCCTCCCTTTGAGTACTGACAGTCTCTCACCTCCCGAAGTCTCTGGTACTTTCTAAAGAGTCCCCCACTTCCTAGCCCTGAGATTGCATATTTCTATTCATTCTGCTGGCCCTCAAGGCTTCTTTCCTGTCCTTTACCCCCAATCCATGATCACATTCTCCTCTTCCCCTCCCTCTCCCCTCTCCCACCCAAGTCCCTCTCTCCCCCTGCCTCCTGTGATTATTTTTTTCCCTCCCAAGTAGGATTGAAGTATTCTCACTTGGGCCCTTCTCCTTGTTAAACTTTGTGAGTTCTATGGATTATGTCCTAGGTATTCTGCACTTTTGTCTTTGACAATTGGGTCTTCCAAGAAAAAATTAAACAGAAATAAAATTTTAGGGTAGACAATAATACACTGACTGATGTGCTTATAAAATAACATCTCAACTCTATCTGGTGGGAAGGCAGGACAAAAACAGAGAAATCACCAGACACATGACAAAGGAGGCCTGGGCTTCCGAAGGAATCCAACTTGCCCATGATGTAATCTCCATCTTCTAGGCTGTAGAACTGTAAGAAAAGCAATATCCGCTGTACGAGTCATTCCATCCTTGTGGCACTTTTTGATGGTCCTCTAGCATGCCAACAGTCTACACTTCATCTTCCTGACACACCTGTCATTCTTCAGTCAGTTTCCTCTGCATTTTGCTTCAGATGACTGAAAAATCCTGCCTGATATGAATACCGGATCAGCTCAGTAGAAGAAAGCAAGTACTACACACACACACACACACACACACACACACACACACACCTACCCTTTGTAACAGAGGTGCTATAGTATACAAACCAATCCTGCTGGAGATGACTGGTCCCTTGACATTACAGTGCAAACTCATTGCAGCCACAGAGCAGCCCTCTCTTTAGCAAAAGAAAGTATTTCAATAACAAAGCAATGACCTCTACTGGAAATTCCACAGAATTACAGAGATCCCAGTAAAGAAGATAGGGAGGGGGAAAATCCAGTGTCATCTCCAACATCATCATAGACTGAACCAGAGCAAACCCTCAACAAGCCTCCCCAGTAAATCTGCAAACACAATAAAACTTGGGAAGTCCTCCCTGCAGTAGTGCCTCAGACCTCTGGTGGTCTCGCTTTCTGTGGAGAAACTGCACAGGAGACAGCTCTCCTGAATTTGTTTGTCTCATTTAAGCCATACAGTAAAGCTCATAAAATATGCAGCTTGAATTAACAACTGTTTCATGAGTCATCATCCCCTCCCCCCTTTAAAACCTCAAAACACAACAGATGACAACTTGGGAACTCAAGGTTTCCAGAGTTTTCCAAGGATTTACTGATCCTTCTGGCCCAGCCATTAATCATCCTGCTGTCAGTTATGATGGGAGTTTGAATTTTAATTCTTCTGAATAAATGTTTCAACCATTGAAATTACCTCAGCAATTTACTCCACAGCTTTAGAAGCTCTTAGTGAATTGCAGATCAGATTCCTGTCATCTGTTTCCCAAGCTGGCTCTACAGTTTATCATTACAAATTATTCTAAAGCATGGTGCTTAAAAAAAAAAAATCAGCCCTTTCTTTTCATCAAGTGAGAGAATTTTCCTTGTAAATGGTCCCCAAAGCAGAGTATATCAATTTGTTACTAATTGTTATATATCTGAAGTTCTGTCAAGATGTGTTGAATGTGCCAGGGCCAACACTCCAAAAAAAAAAAAAACTAACATTTGCATTATTGGTAAAATGTCATTTGTAGTTTCTCTCACCTTGACCAATTTTAAGATACCAACATACATCATGGAGTTAAGAAGGAGAGCAGGGTACACAATTCTTCTTCTTCTTCTTCTTCTTCTTCTTCTTCTTCTTCTTCTTCTTCTTCTTCTTCTTCTTCTTCTCCTCTCTCTCTCTCTCTCTCTCTCTCTCTCTCTCTCTCTCTCTCTCTCTCTTTCTTTTGTTTATAGCAAGCAGGCTCCAGCACACTGATATTCATTATTAAGCATGACTATTTTCCAGGACATTTCCTCATTTAGTTTCAGTACATACATCAGCATACAACATATGTTCTATGCGACTATAAAATTGGTCAACTTAAGTATAGAAACCACCAAGTTTGCAATAAAATGTTGATGTTGCTGATGTTTTTCATTATAATTAGAAAGGCAGTCCTGCTGTTTATTCTTCCCATGGATTAGTACCATGATTGATTATCCATTACCAAATGGTCAGCCCTAGAATTATACCTGCAGGCAACACTAACCAGACTCAACATGTTGTATTCATGTGTTTGTTCATGTCTATGTGTATGTAACAGCTATGGCTAAAGAAGAGGAGGCTGTGCATTTGGGAAAGGGGACTGTTGGAGTATAAGAGGGAAGAGAGAGCATGGCAAATGATTTAATTATATTTTAATTAAAATTTTAAAATAGTGCTACTTTTTGTTACTGAATACTCAGGAAAACAGATACAAAGCAGCTCTCACTCCAGAATTAACTATAATAACCTTCTCCACTGGACACTTACCAATGGGATCAATATCCCACCACCCCATGAAGAAGGTTAAGTTGACATCTAATGTCTTTGTGATTGCATTGTAACACTCCTTGTGGTTATAAAACCCATTTCCACAGACAGTAACTACCAACTGTATGTGTTGCCAAGGAAGGCCTTTCAGCCTGTGAGGCACTTCTGCTCTAGACTCTTCCTGCAGTGTCTTCAGTCTTTCCTACTTATGCTACAAAAAAATGCCTATCATTTTATTAGTCTTCTAAAATGAAGACCATCACCCACTTGATGAATTAATTAATCTACTGCTTTTTTTAAATACCATTATAGAGAACTTACCAAATGGGCTAAGTGTATCAGCTCAAAAGAACCTAACTCCAGCTTCTAATGCCAGTAACTTTATTTAGAAATAAATCTTTACAGATGATTGAGTTAAAACAAGGCCATTAAAGAGGACACTTGTGGAATACTATGTGTCCTTATGAAAACAGGAAATCTAAGGGAAAAAAAGACAAACCTAGCTGTAAAGAAACAAAAAAAAGTCAGCCATCCATAGGCCAAGGAGAGAAGGTTGGAATCAATCCTTCACTCAGTGCCTTAGGAACAAACTCTGCCCACACCAAGATTTCAGACTCCCTAAATTCCAACACTGTGGGGCAAAACATTTGTATATGTGAACATAGTCCATTTATAGCACCTTGTTATAGTCCTGTATGATAATAAAATTACAATCAGAAAACAACTCACAATGAACATTTTACTCATATCAAATACTGAAAAATCAAATATTTTTTAACTTGTAAGTATTTTTTCACTGTAACAATGATTTCAATCTCACTGTTTATATTTTGAGATTCTTTCCTAGTAACAGTTATGGTTAGTCTTTTAATTATCTTAATAATACTTATATAAAGGTCAAGCACATTTGAACATAACTGGTCACAGATATTAATACAGAAAGGAGACTTAAATGCTAAAATATAAATATGACTTATTTGTACAAAAAAGCATTAACTTGATTAACAATCCACAACAAACAGGATTTATTTTCCCCTGAAGAGATCTCACCCTAACTTCTCCCCTAAAGAGGAAATGTTTGAAACAGAGAACAAGTTGGAATGGAATTTATTCTGCAGTAGAAAAAGCTTGGGATCCTTTGACTGAACTGTCATAGTCAGCCACAAACTCTTCTCTACCTAATATGTAAATTTCCAGTTTTGGCTCTTGGGTCTATTTTCAGATTCCTGGGGGACTTAGCCATGTCCTAATGAAAACTTTCTTGTAGCTCCTAATGGAAACAATTCCTTCTAGAGACTTCTACAAATCATTGCCCCCCTCAGGCTCAGCCCTGCGTGATGATCACCACATCTCCCTTGTTCCTGAGGAATATGGTCAGGGTCCCCTGGACTTGCTTCTGATAGCTGGCACATTGACAGTCAACCTCTCAAAACTATCCTTTTTTCATTCATGTACAAGTTCTAAACCACAATATTTTGAAGCAACTGGGGAGGGGGATTTAAATTTTGTTAGAACAACCTTTCATGAAACCTCACTTCAATTCTATAGTCATTGGCATCTGCTCTGGTATGTGCTGAGCACATTCAGTTTACTGCTTCACAAAGAGTCATTTATCCATTCACCAAGGGCAAGATGATTTATATAGAGTGAGTTGTAATAAACATGGTTTCATTTATCTTCTATCATTGTTGTAACTCCTAGAGGGAGTTGATTCAAATGCCAAACAAAAAAGAAAAAAAATTAATCACATCGTGACCCAGTGAATCACAATTGTTTTGAAAGTTTGGTGGTTCAAACTGGGACACAAGACTTGCTGAGGATGTGGACGTGAAGAGATTATGGGAGAAAACACCTGAATATCAGCATCTTGGAGTTGAAAATAATTGTTCTGGTGGTCGTCAAGGTAGGGATTGTCACCTATGAGATGTGTGTCTAGCAGGGTGTTGCCCTCCCATAGGCATCCATCTGGAGCCCTCTCGCTAAGAATACCCCCACCAGAATGAGAATGGAAAGTACAACATTTAATGGAAATTTCAGTTAGAAAGATGTTTTTAAAATACTTCTCAAATATTCCTTCTATTTTCATCTCTACTCTGTGTCATCTAGGGAGAACCTCCAAAATCTTCTCCTGAGTAATTTCAGAAGCTTCTACATGTTTCTTCTGCTAAGATGTCCACCCACACTTCCTGTACCCAGTGATCATGGGGACTTCTGGGAAACAGGAAACACCTCCTCTTCCAAACTGTTTCCTGCTCCTAAATAAGGTACAGGCTGAATTCCTCTAATCTATGCAGAAGTAAGAGTACATGTGTTTCCATGCCATACTGGAGAACCCAGGGGAAACAGGAAATTATCTTATCTTGAAATCTTACTTGGCAAGCCTCTTTCCTTCATTTGCAAGGATTAACAGGGCAAGAAGGAAGGAAGGAAGGAAGGAAGGAAGGAAGGAAGGAAGGAAGGAAGGAAGGAAGGAAGGAAGGAAGAAGGAAGGAGGTCATAAGGCCATATTGGACTGCTTCTGAGTACTGAAACATGAAGCTCATCAAACTCAGCGCAGACTGTGTACCTGACACTAAATTCAAACCTCAGATTCACTCTTGCTCATAAACTGTACTGTGAATCTGAATTATTCTTTCTTTGTTAATAATGAAACAGATGATGTAGAATGCCTTTGTGTTGATGTTTCATCTGACTTTGAGTTTCAGTCAATAATGACACACTTTCTTAATGACAAAGTTTCTGACTCAGGAAAACACTGAGTGCATCACTTCATGAGGAGTTAAGATAAGCTTTCTTTCCATTAAAAACTTACAGAGTGTAAGAAAGAAAATCAGAGTATTTTACTTTAACAACAGCTCCCTTTTTCTATCCTCAGTTACTCTCACATTGACAGATACACACAGTATAGTGGGGCTCCTAGATAAGAATCCATGAACTATCGAGCACAGGTCACCAAAAAGGAATAAGAAACTTGGGTACCCTGCTTCTTGTATCTGTAATAAAAAAGTAAGCAGTGTACCTACAAATCTCAGCCTTTCTGACTGCAGCTACTTCTTTGATCCTGCAGGCTTTGTATCTACCTTTAAAGGTTACTTCTTTCTGAGTCTTCTAAGATATTTATGTCATAGCTATGCCTCTCTTCCAATCCATTCAAGGCTGTTGAAAAACTGCCCTCTTAACCCTATTTGTGTTCTGTCTGAGTTTCAGCCAGTATGTTGACTGTTTTCCCCCCTTTGGAAACACAGAGCTCTTCTTCTGTTCAGAGATAGTAAGTACAAAGATGTCTGACCTTATTCCTACTCTCAAGGTCACTGAGGATGCAATTTCCAAGCTTATCACTCCGAGATGGTCTCTGATGATATTTCTCGAAACCTCTATAGCCAAACAAATCCCCACCGTCCTTACCTGTATGTGAGCATCTACTTTCATTCTAATCCCAATAAGAGACTGCTCTTTGCTTCTGTTATTATTTTTCCTTCAGTGTGGTTCCCTTGGATAATGACTTCCTCATCCAAGTTAATTTTAACAAACACCTCCATTTATAAAGAGCTATAAATACAATTCCATCACTGGAGGTAGAGATGATATCTGAAGAGAGATACTGAGGTGAGAATTGGTGTTCTGACCTTCACTGGATGCCTCCAAAACCCCAAAGGCAATTAATTGCCTTTGGGAGATTAACTACAAAACTTGTTTCCTGAGATCAAGAACTCAAGGCTGTTCTGAGTTATTCCAACTAAAACTCGAGGTGCAGATAACACCTAATAAAGCTAAATTCATGCATTTTTGAGAAGGAAATTTTCAATTACTCTCTCTGTGCTTTGGAAAATCCATGAATAAATAACTAAGTAAATGCAAATAGTTCTCATCTCAGAGATGAGTCCCTAAGAGGATATTCTTTCCTAAAACTAGCCTACATTTGGAAGTAACTCTCCTGGTGACAGTAATCTGACAGAATTGGTGAGCAGGAATGACCTTTGTTTAGTTGGTAATCTGCTCACAAAATTGATGACAGCCTCCACAAAGACACCAACACCATGACCTGGTGCCATGATGTTTTCAAGGCAATTTGTATAATTAGGGTTCATTTATAAACATGTACAAGCAAGCTTGTGTTGCATTAAATGTAATCGCTTCTTCACATTCTTAGGATGTGGCATAGCCTTTTAGAGATCAATACTCAGCCTAAACCCAATGGATTATTCATTAAGATTTTCCCTGCTGCTGAACAGGACCTGCTCCCAACAAGGTCCACAGCAAAGCTGGGTTAGAGAGGAAGGATATGCCCAGCTCAGCCAGGCAACCTGAGGATTTTCTAGACACTAAGCATAACAGGAGGCTAGATAGCTGTGAGAAACAAAAATCAGAGCCATGGCAGATCTGAATCAGGTCATAAGGATGCTGACTCATGAACACCAACCATAGTCCATTTTCCTTTACAGAGTGTTTTCCTCATAAGCCAAACTCTAGGAGCCATGTCTTCTACAACAGCAGAGGTGCAGCAGGGTGAGATGCTAGCAGAAACTGAAGGAGCATGTTGAATGCAATGTGCCCTCACTTTTGCTGCTAGGATTCTGGGGACAGCAGGAGGCCATGTTGCATCAATAAGCAATTCTAGGGAAAATACTTCTTAGATCTTTGTACTTCAATGTCTTCCTATTTGGAGAACAGGATTTTATATTTTCCAACAACATGTTACATTGACAAAAGATAGCATTGGGTCCTGAATAGGAGATAGCCTCCCTAGTCTGACCTTGGCTCATTAAAAGTGATGATCTGTCCCTACAGGACTTGGTCCTGGGCCCTTCAGTGTGTCTCCAGTTACAAGGATGAGATTTAAAATATCAAAGGAGTGCCATATAGCAGTTCCAAACACAAAACAAATTCTACTCCTTTGTAAACATCCATATAATCCATGTAGCAACTTAGGGGCTCATGGGAATTCGAGAAAAAGAAGTTAATACAGAGAACAGTACATCCGTGTGCACTCAATGAGAGATTCTCAATGAGTAGATTATGCATGAGGAGAAATCGGCTCTTTATAGTACAATCAGATCGTGAATATGTCCACATTTAATAAGCTAACTCAAATGTCAATATTCTAGTCATTTATCCGCATGAAGCGTTCTATTTATAATATCTTTGTTGATTTTGCTACTAGATATTTATTTTTATAAGCTCACATTCTTGATTATGTTTTCTAAACCCCGTACTCTGAGTTCGGTAACTGTAACTCAGATTCCCACATGTTTAAACATATTAATAATTGATGACTATGTGGATCTAATTTGAAACACATAAGCACTACTAATGTCGTTTTCAATACTCACTGGAGAGAGAAGACTTCTCAGAAAATTGATATTTATACAAGTAAAAGCTCATACCTTCTTTAACAAACTAGAAACGTGAATGCAATTGCACCCCAATTGGGTGAGAATCCTCTGTGGATATGGTGTGTAGTAATGACTCATCTCCCCAGTTCTGTTCATCATAATGAGGAGGGAAACACCTACTTGCTTTTTGTTAACTCAAAGTCTTGCTGAGCAAAAATTTTAACTCTTGTTTTTTGTTAATAGTAGAAGTCAGACACTAACATCATTCACAACTACCCGATGACAACAATAAAAAAAAAATGAGTTTCTGCCTCTGTCTCAGCCTCATTGCCAAGACTCTGTGCTCCAGGTGCTACCTGGTAGAAATCTGAACCTCCATCGAAAATTGCCAGCAGATAATGGGCATAAAACTACTTAGTCGAGAACCCAGCAGGCGCTGTATAATCCCTTCCCATTCCCCCTCCAACTTTACTAGCTTACCTGATGATTATTCTCTTAACCATTCACACATGAAATAAAATATAAACAAGCTCTACCATATCAATCCATGTATAAATAAGCAAAGCCAACTCTTCTATTCTCTACAGTGTCCTGCATCTATACAACCTAGGACAATGGTTTCCCCTCAGAGTACTGTGAATTCTCTGCACTGAATGACAGACTCATCATTTTGGTAACCCCTCCTCCAGGATACCCATGGCTCTAGGTATCACTTGCAGAAGAGGACTATTTCCTTCTGAGCATAGTCAAGTACAGTGCCATATAGACACATACATATACATGAAACTTGGTTATTATAGAGAGGAAAATTATATATCCTAAAAATCTCAAATGCCTAGGTTTAAAATCTTATTTCATTTTTTCCTAATACTTTATATCCTGATCTTTACAACAGATGATTGATCATCAACCTATGTCCACACTCAGCTTTACCACATTTTACTTCTCATTACTGTTTCTATGCATAAGCCTCATCCGCTATTTTATCCAACTGAAGATCCTGAACAGTAAGTTACATTGCTCTGCTAATAACTCCCTAAAAAAAATATGGCCTCTGAGTATTCTAATGGCCTCTGCTATGGTTTGTAGTTCTCATAAAATATCTCATATAGTCACTCAACAAATATCAAGTATCAAGTAAAAGAATGAAGGAAGAACATTTTAGACTATGAGCTCTGCATCATAACACTGCGTCCTTCACTGCTTCCTTGAGGAAGGAAGACAATGGGAGCTAGGGCCTAGCTACTAGGCAGAACCACAACTCTATGCTCCTCAGCCTCCATTCTGTTGCAGTGACTTCAGCCAAGGTAATACACTTTGATGCATGTACCCTGACTTCTGGACCATGGCAGGCCACCATAGTGCAGCAGTGTTGTATCTATCACACTCTCCCACTGTTAGATAAAGGACATGCCAGTGGTGACAGTCGTAAACACTCACAATGACTGTTCTTCCTGACAATACTGATGCAAGGCTTGGAAGGTTTTCAAGCTGTGTTCTGCAAAGGCAGAGGTTCACTTTAATGTATTTCATCTGGTTCAAGAGCTCAGCGTGCTCTTTCACTCCAACCACTTTCTCTTGTATAACACATTGAGATGCTATTCCAGAAGTTCTGTGAGAGAACTTTGTAAATAAAACAGTATGTGGAAAAGATGTTTCTAATATGTTTAAAATATGTTCCTGGAACTCCCAACTATCATGCCAAACATAAAGCAGATGTGTTAACATATTATCTTGACTTTTTCCACCCTACTTCCGATTTTTTTTTCATCCACTAAATATTATCTTTTGCTCCTGGTTCCTGGACTCCCATCCCATGTTGGCTTTGAAGCTTGCATCCTTTTCTCTGTGTTGTTTAAAACTTAAATAGAATAAGTGGAGGTTTTTTTGTTATTGTTGTCATTTTGTTTTTTTGTCTGGTTGGTTGCTTTGGGGATTTGATAAGGCAACTTATCCTACTTTATTTTAGGACAGAAAAACAGCCACAATGTGCAAGCCATTACCTTATAAATTAGCTGAATCCATAAACAAACATTCTCAACTCTCAATTCTAAATAAACTCCTGATCTTTTCAGTGGAGAAAACCTTGAGAGTGAAATGTTTAAGGTCAGTTCACCACAAATGTTCAAAACAAATGTCTAAAAACATTCAAGATCATCCTAACCACAAAATAGCCAACGTGCTTAGGATAGTCTCTCATTGTGACTCCTGGTATAAAGGAATGCTTCTCCTTTGCATAAAAAAAAAAAACTTCAGGTGTTTAAGAAGCAAGGAGATTCTGGAATGAAAACAACAATAAAAATGAATGGTCAGGTGTGAAAGAAGGAAGAAAAATACAGAGTGAAAGGTAGAAAGAGAAAAGTCGTTGTAAATAGATTTATAAGCAAAGGTATCTTTTAAAGTTTCTAAACATGTGTCTTTAAAATTACTCATCAGGTTTTCCACATGCGCTGCTGTACAGTGGGTTTTGTAGCAGCAATGTGTGGAAATAGCATTCAGGAGACAGCATCCTTAGTTCTCATGAAAAGCGTCTCAGTAGCCACCTTGTTATCCTAACTTCTGGATTGGACTACACTGGTTTGCAGGACAGCCTTCTTGCTTTCTGGACTTTTTTAAGGGTTAGACAGTAACACGTACTGAGGGATAAGGAGACTTATTTTTAAGTGTCACACGTGCCCATTCAGCTGGAGAAGGAAGTATGTTGCTTTTGACAAGGTGAAGGTGCCTGCTTAATATCTTGCTCAAACGTATTTACCTGTTAGGATGGGTTCATTTCTACCATGTAATTTTTTATTAGAAGCATAAAATTAGAATTAGCCAACTACATTCTAGCTAGCAATGATACAAGATGAAAGTAGCATTGAACTTAGCTTTGTCACCCTGCTTGGAGAATTCATTGAAGACCCCAAATTTGCAAATCAATGGAAGTTGCATATGCAGGCAAACAAGGAAAATACCTGTTACAAGTCTACTGCCCTGTTTGCGCACATTTGTAGTGAACGTAAGGATTTAGTTCACAACCAGCCATCTACTGTGCAAGCTAAAATCAAATTGACTCCATACAGCTTCCTGATAGAAGAGATAAATTTATAAATGTTTCTGTAGGCTTTTTTTAAAAGAAAAAAATTTAAAAAAAAAACACAAATGGAAGATGAAAATTACCAGTTTACAACTGTCCTTCAAAGCACATGTGTTTTCTTCATAGGACTTCACAACACAATTAACTCTTATTATCTCTAGTCATTTTGGGACATTGAAACTTGGGGATCCATTGGTCTAGAATACATGAGTAGCAAGCAATTCGGAAATAGTTGGGAGAAATGAACTTCACATCCCACAGTCTGCAATCTCATCTCCATGGATGTGTAGGAACGCCATCTTTGCAGGCTCAAAAGCAAACCACTGTGAGAGGTGAGGGAACTTTCTAACTCCATAGACAACATGGCTCCTATTCTAAGCCAAATAGCCCTATCCTGGTTTAGAACAAGGTGAAGCCCAGGGCCTTTCACACTTCTTTACCCAGCCTCCTGTGCAGAGTGATACAACCATGGCATCCTGCTGCCCAGCATTTTCATCACCATGAGGTCATATTTCAACATGTTTCTTCACAAAGCCAAGCCACATTATTTATACAATTGTATAGAGTTCTAATTGGACGTTCACTTTCACTCAACCTCTTGTAAAACTCACATGTAAATGAGCAGATTATTTGGGTTGTCTCCCCCTGGTTCTCGCTACTAAAATGAACGTTGAATAAAAAGATGATCTATTAAAGCCACTATGAATAATTTTTTAAAAAAACTAAATAAAGGATAATGCACAGAAAAATAAAGAAATAGTTACTACACATGTATGTCACTTTCATATCAAAGTAGAAATATGTCACCTGAGGAATCATATACAATAACCTTGAAGTTCTTGTAGAAATTTGAAGATTTCACACCAATTATATTACTGAAATTGAAATCATCAAACGTTTCCATTAAGTACAATGTCTCTAGCTCAGTTAATATAAACAGAAGAAGCACAGTAGTGCAATATCTTTCCAACCACCATAGTTACTTTATAGTCAATAGTATAAACCCTTTAATTCTCTCTCTACTGTGC
The DNA here is from genome assembly GCF_004785775.1 of Grammomys surdaster. Taxonomy (NCBI): domain Eukaryota; kingdom Metazoa; phylum Chordata; class Mammalia; order Rodentia; family Muridae; genus Grammomys; species Grammomys surdaster. Next base: position 12,584,803 of record NW_021604578.1, on the reverse strand, counting down.
CAAAAAAGGGGGCTTCAGGGATCTTTTTTGATTTATACTTGTGAATTTAATTTATATACTATACATTTTAAATTCATAAATACCTCTAATTTAATAGATTGCAAATCTAATTTGTCTACTTATTAGATAAGCTAAATAAATAATGTTAAGATTTCTTTTTTATTTCTTTTATTTGTTTTTATTGGTTTCATTTTTTATTGGATATTGTATTTATTTACATTTCATGTCATCCCCTTTCCCCATCCCCCCTCAAGAAATCCCTTATCCCATCCCCCCTCCTCCTTTTTGCTTTCATATCATTCTAATTACATGCAAGTGTTAAGGTCAGATCTAGGTTGAGGAACTAGAAATACAATAGACGCAAATAGTCAAGGAACAAGCAAGACAATAAATACAAATAGTCAAAGAACAAGCAAGGCAATAAACAAAGCTCTGTGATCACTTCTGTGATCGCTATTTTTAAGGGCTTCTCAGGATGACCAAAATATCTGAGCCTACTTCTCTGTCCTAGCACAAAGTCATTTTCATGTATGAAGCCTACTTCTTTGTTCTAGCCTAAGATTTAGATTCCTGCCTGAATATGTTTTCTTTTGAGAGACAAACATAATTCATTGTCTTGGGAGAAGACAGATTTTATGACTGTGTTCATTCTTCATTCCGAGATGTCTATTGTACTCAGTGTACTCAGGACTTCAAGCTAGATACTTTTCCACAAATGTAGTCTCCCATATTGCTCTTTCTTCTGAGTTGGACGAGATCATTTTCTTCTTGATTCAAAACAGCTGTGATAAGCTACAAGCGTTCTTCATAAGATTGGGTCAGTTGACAGTTGCTCCTGAAAGGCAAGATGAGGCCAACCCTTCCCCAAGGATAAATAAGCCCTTGAGAATTGCTGTGAAAAGGGGACTCTTTGGTGGCATAGCCATCAATAAGTTGACTTTCTCCCATTAATGAACTCCATTACATATATAGCTAGATCTTCTTTGGGGACTATCATTGTACTCTCTGTTTAGGAATATTCTCCTTAGAAAAAGCTATAGCATACCTTGATTGCTATACATGCTATCCACCTAGATTTCTGTAACAGTTCCAATGAGCCCTGTATAGAAAACAATGAATGTTAGGCAATTAATAAATGCTAGTACAAAAAAACCTAAGTGCCAAAGACAAAAGTCCTAAAAGATGAGGTTGACCTGTGATACGGTGGATGTTTCAGTTTGCTTCTCTACCAAACAAAAGGCAACTTGGGAGGGAAGAGCTTATGTGGCTTATAAGTCACATTTCCCTGGCTAAGGAAACAAAGGCAGGCCCTCAAGGGAGAAACTTGGAGGCAAGAACTGAAGCAGAGAAGATGAGAAAATGCTGTTCAGTCACTTGTCATCATCGCTTGCTTAGTCAGCTTGCTTATACTACCCAGGACCACCTCTCCCAAGGTGGCACCAACCACAGTGGGCTGGACCCGACTCCATCAGTAATTAATCAAGAAAATGACCCACAGGGATGCTCACATTCAAATTTGATGGAGGCAATTAGTCATCTGAAGTTTCCCTTTCTGGATAACTCTAGCATATGTAAAGTTGGCAAAATCTAGTAAGAGGTGGAAAGAGATTTAGAGATGGAAGAAAATAGTTTAGAATGTGTGGTAAACCAAAAGAAGACAGTCTTTATCTGGGCTTAAAGGGTAGATACTAACTCTCTTTAGTTTCTTAGATAGGAAAAGAATCTCAACTATAGCAAACTTGGCTTTCTACTCAATTTTACCACTTTCCCTACAGTTGGCCTTTAGCAGTGATTACCTGGCAATAGGTATTTCTTGGTTAGTAAATAATTTATAACATCCTACTAAACACTCCTTAACGAATGGTCTGACTTGTAAGTTCTCTCCATGGAACTGAAATTAAATGGATAATGTAATGCCACTTCAGGCTGAATAGGATGCTTTCTCTCAGCAGAATGCACCAAAATTCCCTGAATGTTCAGTTCAGGGGCAGGTTGTGTCATAAGCACAAGTAAGACTTTGAATGTGATCCCAGCCCCAAGAGAAGTTACTGTGACATATTCTGGCTGACTAATATCAAATTTTTGTACTCCTAGTCACTCTGACTAATGTTTTTCTAGCTCTAAGTGACTAGCTGACATTGTCTCTTCTGACTGATATTCACTAAGCCATGCACTAAAGTAGCATTCTTATTGGGAAATATTGTGATGCTCCATTGTATAGCAGCACTAGCTATTCAATTTCTATTACTCACTTCAATAGTCCATGTTAGGGGAATAGAAGGAATAGAATAAATTGTATTAATGTGCTTACCACACAAGAGCAGGATGCAGCTGTGAGCATTTGAAATCCCAGCACTTGGAGGTAGAAATAGGCAGAGCCTTGAAGCTCATTGTCATTAAACTTAACCAAATTGGCAAGCTCCGTGTTCAAAGAGAATATCTTCTCAAAAAGTCAAGGGGAAAGCAGCTAAGAAAGATATATGATATTGGCCTTTGCACACACACACACACACACACACACACACACACACACACACACACACA
>NW_021604578.1:12567907-12581859 GCF_004785775.1 Grammomys surdaster | reverse complement strand
GAAGAAGAAGAAGAAGAAGAAGAAGAAGAAGAAGAAGAAGAAGAAGACAACAATGATCAATGATAACTTAAAAGTCCATGTTTGACTATTTGGCAGATATAATTCTAAGGCAGACTCAAGACCCAGTCCTGATAACCCGTGAACTGAAAGACATATAGGTAAAGCCCATTACATATAGCTCCGTCATCTCAGCTTTAACTGTCATGGGAAGAAGATTGATTGCCCAGGTTTCTATAGGAAGAATAGAAAGAACAAGAAGGGTGTGATATTAGAAGCATTTTCTGTTTTGAAACATGCCTGCTGACGTTACACCTCAGGTCACAGCCTGGCTCTGATTCTAAAACTTCTCTATCACTCACTAGTTCATCGACAGAACTAATTTCCTCCCTGTAAGTCCATAGCCTACTGTTTGCTCAAACATTGTGTTCTCTACAGCCCACTGGAGTAACTTTTTTTACCCAATGCCTCCACAGCATAATATGTTGGATTTCAGAATACACCTTTGACAAGCAAAATCTATCCTGTTTAACCATAAGTTTCCAGGAAGCCTTTGTTTTTCTAGAACTCTGAGAATCATTAACAGAGAAAGTCCACTTTCCATGATTGTTTCCATGCACTGAAGCATAGAGGCTGCTCGTAATCATTCTAAGTGGGTTAAGCATCTTAGGATTAGATACCAGCAGAAGAATGGGCTAAGAGAGTACATTCAGAAGTAGTAGTAGGCTCAACTGCAAAGACTTGATGAAAATAAATCATAATACGAGTAAGTTTTGAGAGACACAGAAAACAATAAAAATAGAGGAAGAATATAAATCTGTCAGAGTTCCCCCAGAGAAATATGAAATTGGATACAGAGAGATGCTTATGTATACAGAGATTCACGAAGGGAATTACCTTACCTAATTATAAGATCCATGAAGTCACTCACATAATACCTACCAACTGGAGGACCATGGATGCTGGTATCATTTGAAACATATTCCAGCCCTGAGAACCAAGGCCTCACTGGTATAACATCCAGAGTCCCAAGGCCAGTGAACTGAGGTCTCCAAGGATGAGTGATGAAGATGAGCAGAAGGATCTTAAAGGAGGAAGTTTCCACTGCTCTGTTTTATTGTATATATGCCTCCTCAAGGGATTGGATCATTTTCACCCACACTGATGAGGGCAGATCGTTGCTTAGATTACCTATTCCCCTGCTAATCATGTCTAAAATTTTCATCACAAACTCACTCAAAAATTGTACTAGGTGCCTGGGAATCAGTTAGCCTAGTCATGTTGGCAAGTAATTAACCAGCACAAAGTATAAAGGGAAACACTCAAAGAGAATGACATTTTCGTATCATTTATTATTTTTAAATTAATTGAAAGATGCAATCCACCCAGACACTGAACACAAATAGAGTGTAACCAATGAGCTCATTGCACTAGACATCAGCAGAGCCAGGATTTGAATCCAGATCCGACTGAGTCTTAACACGCTTCATTTTTATAACATAGTTCTACCTAAAAGTAAGATGAGAAGTTGTTTCCTTTTTTATTAATCATTCCATTCATTTACATCTCAAATGATATCTTACTTTCCAGTTACCCCTCCACCAAGTCCCCATCCCACATCCTCCCGTTCCACTCGCCTTTGCCTGTTTGAGTACTCCTCCCAATCCACCCACACTCTCCTATCCCACTGCTCCAGCATCCCTTTATGCTGGGGCATCAAACATCCTCAGGTCCAAGGGCCTCCCATCCCATTGCTGTCAGGTAAGGACATCCTCTGCTACATACATATCTGGAGCCATGAAATCCTCCAGGTACACTCATCTATTGGTGGTCTAGACTCTGGGATAACTGGGTGCTCAGGCCAGCCTATGTTGTTCTTCCAATGGGGTCACAATCTCCCTTCACTCCTCCAGTCCTTCTGCCAGTTCCCCAACCAGGTTTCTTGAGCTCAGTCTGGTGGTTGGCTTCAAGCATCCACATCGGAACTGGTCAGTTGCTCGCCTGACCTCCCAAGGAACTGCCACACCAGGTTGCTGTCATCAAGCACCTCTTGACTACGGCAATAGTGTTGGGTTTGGTGTTTGCAGACATGATGGATCCCCAGATGGGGCATTGCCCAGTTGGCCCCTCTTTCAGTCTGTGTTCCAATTTCTGTGCCTGTTCTTCCTTTGGACAGGAACATTTCTGGGATAAAAATCTTTGAGATGAGTGGGTGGCTCCACCCCTCAACAAGGGGCCAGGACTATCTACTGGAGATGGTCTCAACAGGTAATCTGTGTTTGGGAAGTTCGTCCTGAGTCAGATGAATAGTATCTTGTGTCATTATTCATATTCATTCAACAGCCATCTACAGAGACCTTCTTACATGCAAAAGCTGTACTAGTTAGCTAGCACATCAAAGACATTTGAGACGTTCTGCTGAAAGAATGAAAATGTTCTTGGCTGATTCTTAGTCCTCTTCATAGAGCTTTAGGGGAATTCCGTCTCTTTCATCCACTCTGCCTTAGGCATGGCAATTTTCCTATATTACCACAGCAGTCTTTTAATATTCTTGGCTGTATCTTACCCACCATGCTTCTGACTGGTTCTTTGGTAAGCCTTTTAAAGCATATATATCTCACTTTAATATGCTTTAGTCCCAACTCTCTTGCAATCCTGATATACATTTCAACTTCTGGTTTCTTGCTTGCACCATTGCCTTGAGGACACTGTGGGAAACACTTCAATTTTCAAATATAATCCTCAACTCATTTGTTCCATCTGCAACACTCTCCAGAAAGTGTGCCAAGGCTGGGCTTTTATTTACAGTTGTCTTTTGGAAAGAACGTTTTTACCAAACCTACCTACGTATCCCAGGGATAACTTTGAAAGTTGTTTGGGTTATTTATTTCTTCTATCTGGGCAAAGTTTTTAAAATGCTATAGACAAGGCTGTGGACACTGGAAGCCCAAGTGGAGAGCACTGAAGACATTTATATCCTAATTTAAATGCATGTTTAAATTCATTGGCCAATGTAGTCAATAATTAAATAACAGAATATACATCCTAATTTAAATGTATGTTTAAATTCATTGATGGAGATTGTCAATAATTAAATAACAGAAAATACATATGTATGAATATATACATAAGTAATGCATGTCCTTTGCATTTGGTGTTGGTCTGGAAATACACAAAAATGTGATTTTTACTTTTCTATTATGGTAATATAATAAAGCATTTATCTAAAAGTGCACTAGCTGGAAAGTTTCCTTGTTGCACCTTTTAAGATGGCAGGCATGACTTAATAAAGATCCCTTAACTTGCTTTGCCAGCATGCCATTGTTAACAGTTTTATTAACTGGGATACTCGGAACTGTTGGTTAAGTGAAGGAAGCTTCACTTGCCACGTTTCAGAGTAATTTCTATGTTTTCAGTTGCACACCATCTGAGTAGCATGGACGATTGCACTATTCCACCATTCCACCATTCCCCACCAGGAACAAGAGTGATTTCCTTCTGCACTGTATCCACACTCTGCCCATTACACACCCACTAGTCTCTTGGCTGCTTCCATTATTAAATTGGCTGTCATAGTACCTTAGTGCTTGTATTCAACGAACTCACATTCTGCTTAATTAGAGCCCCTACAGTGTAAGGGTATAGGCTCTAAAATAACCTGCAAAGAATTCAGGGATTCCTGCATGATTTCAGTCATCCACTGCAGTCCTTGGAAATATCCCTCATGGCTAAGATAGAACCACTCTGTATTTATTATTTTAAGCTATAAGATTCGGAGTTTTACATATTTCAAATTATACCTAGAGATTTGCTGATGTATGACTATTGCCAACTACCAAGACCTCATTCCTGTGCTTCAGTTTAATGCTTAAATAAATTGCAGGGCTCATTAAGCATTTGCAAAGTTTCATTTCCCAGGTTAAGCATACTGAATTTAATTCTTATAATAATCCATAACTATGGATATAATCACTTGGAAGGTAAGGATATTGGCCTTAGGGACAATGTTGCTTCCATAGAAAGGCAGATGTTATAGATGCTTCTGGAAAGACCTGGCGAAGTGGTGATGATGTTCATGTGGAGAGAAAGGCTTGTCCTTATCACAGATTCTCAAAAAATTATCCCAATAATATACTATTGTTGTGTTCTGAGACTAGTGGCATATTGCAGTTTGAACTACAAACTCTAGAAAAATATGTGGAATTTATAATCCCAGTGCCTGTGGGTGTGAGCTTCTGGGATAAAGGACCTTTATAAAAAAAATTAGATGAGGTCAGATAGTAGTAGGGTAGCTCTAAAATCCAGGATGGCTGGTGTTCTCATGCAAGTAAAAAACACACAGCAAGAGGAACTCATAGGGGAATTAACTATGGTGCTTAAACATAGAAGAGATGTGGTAAACAATCCCATGGAAAAGTGTTGGCAGGTATTAAAGGTTACTGCCACAAAATAAGGAAGTTTGGTGGGGGGGGGGATAGCTATTATGACTAGGAGCAAGAGGCAATTAGAGTTTTTCTCAGAGGTGCAGAGACCACACACCATGGTGAATCTTTGACTTTTCACTCTGCCAAAGCTATAATGATAGTTTACTATCATTTTAGTCTTCTGGTAATTTTTATAACAATCTGAAACACTAATTTAGATATGGGAGTGTAAGTTTAGACTTCAAGTAAATGGTGAAGACAGGATTCAATCCAAGGAGATGAATGTCGAAGGCCTATGTTATAAAGTTTCACAACCCACTAACTCCATTTTATTTTAACATATGTATTAGTAATATTACAATATATAATATACTAATTATATGTATTGGCATATGAGTTAAATCTTATATTGCACAGATGAGGAAACTGGATCTCAGAAAATGAAGCAACGTGATGGCTAATGACTGCAGTAGCATTTAAGTCTATATTAAGTAACTGATTTTTCTACATGCTTTCACTGAACCCACATTTACTAATAATGCCAAGCATGCACATATTTAGAATAAGACTATTTCACCTTAGTGTTGATTGCTCTGCTGACTTTCAAAATATGGACATGTTTATGTTTCCTAGAGTGGACTTGAGAACTGAGTTGAAGGGTCCCTTTGAACTTAGATCTCTACAAGGCATCACCTTTATGAATTCTACCTCCCTAGCAGTGCACATCAACAGAGTTGAAGCCCAGGGGCCTTTGTTCCACAAAGTTATGACCACTGCAAACGTGGCTATGTTGAAACTTCACAGTTTTACCTTATAGAATTCCTTAGACATGGTAGCCAATGGCCTCAAAGAGGCAAAGAAAATTTATCATTTCTAGTGGCAGGTAGGGAAAGTTGGCTCCCCTCAGTTGTCCCACAGAGTGCAATGAATATAAGTTTAGAATAGGTCTCAGCAAATGCTGAAAATGGAAGCATAGACAATCATATTATCATCCAGCAATTACAGATGCATCACACACACACACACACACACACACACACACACACACAACTTCTTTAGAAGTATTGCTATTTCACTGCTCAATTGTCCTGTTTAACATTGGCTGGTGGGATTTTCACTAGCGTATCGCTAAAAGTTTATAAGACGCTGAAGTCAGGCTCCTTGGGCTGTTAGTCTGCTATGGCAAAGGAAACGTTAATTCACTAATTCTAGAAAATTGAACAAGTAAAACTCAGCAATGCCAAGCTTAGATCATCCGAGGCTCAGCCAACTTGCAGGTGTACAAAGAAGGGTAAAGGTTTATAATTGTGTGCTAGAAATATTTTTGGCTTGATAAAATACAGTGTTATTATACCAGCTGGTAGATACAATCCATAAATTTTTAAAAAATAAATAGTGTTTTTCTTTAGAAAACTAGACCTTAATTTTACAGAAGAAAGCATTTTTCTTTTAAACCCATTCTTTAGTTTCTTATTTCTTAATAACCTTGGGCAGCTGAGTCTTTCTCTGTATGCTGCATGCTTTTATTTTACTTTGTCTTCATTTCCTGAAAGGTGATGAATCCACTAGAAGAACAAAATGAATCCAGACCACAAGCAGTTGCAAAATTCCAGGATACCTGTCACCCCACACTGTCACTTTTATTATAGAAGAAGCCTCAATAAAGTAAGGCCTCAGCCCTGGATAGATCAGTCTCTAATGACACCAAGAATTTTCTATAAAATACTGTGAATCTTTTAATTGCTTATGAGTTTTGAAGTTTCTGAAAGTTATTATTATATAAGTTTATATGCTTCAGAATTTGTTCTTATTTATTAAGTCATTACTTTTCATGTATTAACTTTATATTAAATGGTTATTAAATTACTGAAAAATACAACTAGTTATCTCATACAATATTCATGCAATAACTATAAAATATTGCTAGCTAGTGCAGTTGTACATGTTTCTCATCTCAGCACGAGAGGCTAAAGCAATAGGATTATGTAAGCCCATACATTTTCTTTTACCCTGAGCAGTATAATAAAACCTTGTCTTAAAATAAATAAATGCATAAAATACTCTGACATATCAAAGGACACTTTCATATTAATGACTTTCACCTGTGTACTTGGAACCTAGCCAATCCAACATTATCCTAAAACTGTCTCTCTAAGGAAGCTAAAATATTTAGATTATTCCTTAAGAGTCTGTCTCTCATAGAAAATTTAACTCATATATAATACAAATTTGGGGGCTGGGGAGACGATTCCGTGAGTCACCTTGTTACCACATAAGCATGAAGACCTGAGTTCAACCCCAAACTCCCATGTAAAAAGCCAAGCATGGTGGTCCGTGCTTATTATGTAAGACCTGAGAAGGAAAATTAAAAGTGATTCATGAGAACAGAACTCACTGGCTGCTCTGCAGGTTTCAGTGGAAGACCATGTCTCAAAAAAACATAGTGAACAGTTTCTGACGAATGGATGAATGACATTGAAGGTTTACCTCTGGTTTTCTCTCTCTCTCTCTCTCCCTCTCTCTCTCTCTCTCTCTCTCTCTCTCTCTCTCTCTCTCTCCCTCCCTCCCTCCCTCATATCCTTAAAGTATTCAAGGTACAGCTATAACCAAAAGACAGCTCCTGTGCCTCTAAAAACCTGAGAGCTCTATGGTAAATACCTAAGGAATGGAGAAGAACTGCAGTCTGCCGTACATCAGGGTGTATTGTATAACGCTTCCTTCTGTACATTCAGTAATTCACTAACTTTCACTGTAAAACTGCCTCGAAGATGGGAAGGTAGAGGCACTCGGCCTAGAGTGGTGAAAAGGTACTTCTAAAGGCACCTTGGTTTTGCTCATGACTGGATCTGACTGGCTGCAAGAGCTAGGAAATGTCACCTCACACCAGAAGAGGCCTGAAGTGTTTCTCCACACTCAAGATGTAGGCACTCTTGGTATGTGGATGTTCCCACTCCCCTCACGTACAGATTTAGCTTAAAACAGGTTCCCAAAAGGAAGGACCATGTATCAGGATAGCTGAGATTCCTGTAGTCCACATGGTTGCTCACCTTCAAGCACTACAAACAACTGGCCAGAATAAATGCTAAAGACACGAGTTCTACAAAGATTTTCGTAAATTCCATTTTTCCTCTTCTTCTCTTCCTCCTAACCCACACACACTGCCACACACACACACACACACACACACACATACACGTGACATAAAAGTCCCAAAAGTGGAGATTTCTCTGGCTCAACTTAAAACATAGCTCCCACACCACACTCGAAGAATTCTGATTTAGTGAGATTGGAGAACCCAGGAAGTTGAATTTTAAATATCAATCCAGGTGGTTCTGGGATAGTCTATAAACCACATTTCCAATGAAAAACAGGTAGAATTTATAAAGAACTTATTAGATGTGATAATTACAAAACTTTTTTAGTTATATCTTCTATGTGACTAATCCATGCAATCAAATAATTAAAAGGCATTTTCAAAAAAAGGCAGCTTTTGAAAATTAAATGAGAGGGTCAATCCCATTAAAAGAATACAATTTGGTAAATATGACTATACCAGGTATAGTATAAATATTAAATATAGTATCCATATTAAATATGGATAGAGAATACAACTTAGTATAATACTATACCAGGTAGCTATTAACTACGGACTAAAGGTGACCAAACACAGCCATGTTCTCACATATAGAAGAAAGTATTTAGCAATAAAAAAGGAAATTAAACTGATAGACTATAGCTTAAAGTAGGTTCCCCAAGGGAAGGGTATGGGCAGCAGAAGATAAGGACAAAGAGAACATTATTGCTGTTGTTAAATAAAGATTCTAGTTTTCTACAAACTCACTAGAAAAAAGTAAAAGAGAGACTTCCTCTAACTCTTCATCCCCTTGCTTTTCTTCTTCTCTCAGACCCTAGTAAAACAGTTTCTGAAACCCAAATCTGAAGAGAAAAATCATAGCTCCTAGGCACTTAAAAAATGAACTCCACTATTGCTCCACTGCTCTCAGCCCAGCGCCCTCAGAACTCTTTAACTGTGCAACAGACCACTTGTCTCCTTGGGGGGAAAATGTACATTTACTTGTCCTTCAAAACAGGCCCAGCAGAGCTGAGCATGGCTCATTTCTACTTCACTGCCATGTGCTCTGTGACCTACCTTAACACAAACAAGGTGGGTCAGGCTTCATATATAAGGGGAAGACTTGGCCCTCCTAGGCACCAAATTCATGGTGTCTGCTGTTACCTGATGTCCAACAATTCAGCTATTTCACACCAACAAAGTACGGGAGAGTACTTTTAATCTGCATCTAAAATAAGAAACCAATAAGTAAAGCAATGCTTTGGACTAATTATGTATAGTTCATTTGCTATGCCTAGAATAAAACTCATGCACAGCTGGTAAGTGAAGTACCACTGAGGCCGACATCTCCTCACTGGCACATTTACTAATGCCTAGATCTTTGAGAGCTTCAAGAACACAAAGAAGAAGCGTAAAAACTCTTCCAAGTCTCCTTCTCCTGTTATTTTGGTTGTGTGGCGCTCACCGACTGTCTTCTATATTCAGATCCTGTCTCTTTTCAATTCCACATCAGCCTGTGCCAGGCCACACTGCGCCTCAGATCTGGGCTAATACGTGTGCAGCAATAATTGCTGCCTCGGCCCACAATTATTCAGAGATCAGACTTCAAAGACAGGCTTCTCATTGGGGAAAGCACAGGTTCACACAAATCTTTATTGCCATACTGGCCTGCTTTCACAGATAGGTCTGCTGCAAGCCAGTCAACAGTCCGGGTTTCAATCAAAGGAAATAATTCCTCCTCAGCCCTTGGAGGACTTTCAGTCACTGCCATCACTCTTGATAGGAAAGCATAACTCCTGGGCTGAACACTACTTGAAAAATAGCTGCCTTTTATTCTGAAGTCACTTAGCATAGTTCATTGTTATTGCTTCTAATGTTTCTATGTATTCATCCCAGTGTCAAAATTAGGTGGTAAATGTTTATTAATTCTTTTTCTGACATTTCTCTATGACTATTACTTGGGTCCAGAACAACAGTAGAACCTGAGACTAAATCTTGCAAGCAAAGATTTATTAAGGGTGATGATTCCTAGTACTAAGAAGTAGAAACAGTCATTAGGGAAGGAAAAGGCAACTGATCCAGGAATAAGTACTCAGGCCAGTCCAAGCTATGAGCAATGAGAATTCTATCTCTCTTGAGCCTTCTGAGGATGTTTTATTCTTACCAATGGGTTCAGAATTTGAGCCAGAAAAGATTCTGAGAGTAGACACTTATAAGTCATTAGGATCACATTATCAGTGTGGCTGATGATGACAGGGACGACACTGATTGTACTGGTTGACAACTGTGCTGGTGCCATCCAACACTCCTCCTGTTAACTCTGCATCTAGCATCATACAAAGCATTTTACACACATTTTATCATTTCTCACTTGTGTCGATTAATTTAATTTGTTAGTCAGACTCAGTCAACGGGCACTCTTATATTTGAAATGTATATATACAAGGGTGATTTTTGGAATCAGGAGACCAAGCAAAGCAGTCTGTCCTATCCACTGTGAATGGGCATCATTCTATCAGCTAAATACTAAACAGAATACAAAACATGAATAGGAGAAAATTTCTCATCTGACTGCTTTGAGCAGGGACACCCACCGCTTCTAGCTTTCAGACTCAACTCCAGTAAGAACAACAACAAAAATTGTCTTCTCTTAAGTCTTGAGCTAGTTTCTAGATTATAACTGATCTGTCCTTGTTGTAAAACTTGCTAATACTAACTGCTGATGTTGGAACTTCTTAAATCATAATCACATGAATCAATTCTGGGGTGTGTGTGTGTGTGTGTGTGTGTGTGTGTGTGTGTGTCTGAAATTCTTCTCTGGTGGCTCTTTAATAACAGTCTTTATATCAGCCCTAGGATGACATATAATATATGTTATATGTTATACATATCATATATTATATATAGTGAATATGTAATATAAATTTTATATTATATATGATATAGAGAGAATATCATGTATATCATACTATCATATCGGGATAATATAATTTATACTTAAGAAAGCTTAGGCATAGAAATGTTAGGAAACCCAAAGAATGCAGCTAGTAGGTAACAAACCTGTCCATGTGACTCCAAAACTACTAATAAAAGATGTAAATCATTTTGTATCATATTTCATGCAATGCTATCACATGTGTTTTAAAACAGGCAGAGTGGGGCCAATGGAATTTTGTTCATTTAAAAAGTATTTAATAAGAATTTGATAATTTATTTGAACATTTGATAAGTTTTAAAATAAAGTTAACTAGTCCCCATTACCAAAGACTCTCTAAGAATCCTTATTTTGCTTTCGATTGTAATTTCTAGAGAGATTATTTCTCAATAGTAGATTGTAGTAGTAGTTTTATAAAACTCTCTAAGGGTAGTATCTAGTCATGTTTTATATCAAAATGTTTTAAACTAAAATTGAGATGTATCTGACAATTATTGTTCTTGAATAGTACTCATTTGTTGGCAATAATTAGAAATAATGGCATTCTGTGCTTCTCATAGATGAGTGTATTACTCAGTTATCATGGAAGAAGCTTCCTCCTTCATTGGACAGAAACAAAATATAGAGACGCATGACTATATAATGTGCCAAGACCATTAAGTCTGAAAGGTGATGTCTCCATCAAATCTGTCTGCTCAGGACTTAAGGAACACTTCAAAACAGAGAGGCAGAAAGAGTTTAAGAGCCAGCATGGATGAGAACATCAAGGAAGCAATCCATAAAAGGCTGACACACATGTGCACACAGGGTCTGTACAGGCTTAAAACACATGGGGTTCCAGTACTGAGAGAGGAAGTGCACGTGAGCTTCCAATCCCAACCCAGAAGTTAAGAATTGGTAGCTGCTCACGAAAGAAAAATTAAATTTCTTCAATAGAATTGTATTGAGTACACAAATCACTCTTATAGCAGGCCCCATACCCAGCAGTATATTCCCAACCCAAAACAAACGCAAAGGCGTTTTACTTCTGGGGTTCTTTTTCTCATGATTTGTCAGGATTTGTTTGTTTGTTTGTTTGTTTACTTTACATGTCTTTTATGTATATATTTTGGTCTCTTGTGTCTTTATAGGACTTCAGTGTATATGAGTGTCTCTGCATTTATATGTATTTTTTGTGCTTTTTCTTTGGCTCTTGTTCTTTGTTTGTTTGTTTGTTTGTTTATTCCAGTTGGGTTGGGGTTTTTTGCTTTATCTTATCTATTTTTTTTCAGATGTCTATTTTCTAATGAGAGAGAGAAAGAAAGAGTGTGGATTTGGATAGAAGAGAGGAGATGGAGCTGATCTAGGAGGATTTAGAGGGGAAACCATAAAAAAATATGGAAATTCTATTTTAAGTAAAAGAAAACTAGGGAGTACTTCTATTGAGTGTGGCTGTGCATAACTTCAATCCTAGCACTGGACAGATAAATTATAAGTTAACCTGGACTACATAGTGAGACTCTGTAAAAAATTACTAAAAGAGATGCCTATTGCACTTACTAACTAAATACTAATTTAAATAGTTAGCATAGTTAATGATGGAACCACTGAGTGATTTCCATCTCGATTCAGTCTTTTCTTTTTTTTTTTTTTCAAAATAAAGTTTCATTGCATACTCCTGGATGGTCTGGAATTCACTTCATAGACAGTCTGGGCTCAAACTCTTGGCTATGCTTGGCTCTGTTTCTTGAGTGTTCAGATTAAAAGTATGTACCACTGCACGTAGCCCTATTGTTTGTTGCTGGCACAGTCATACAGATCTGTAAGATAAGAACTTTCTGGTATAGCATAGGAGAGAGTTGTCTATAACAGTGGAGCTTCTTACCTATCTATTATGTCAAAACTGGTTAATTTGTTTAAATCAATAACTTTTAAAAATAATGGTGCAGTTTCTACTTAATTGCATTCAGTTTTAAAATCAAACACATTTCAACAAATCATGTCGGTTAAGAACATTTGTTTTTAATTAAATAATCCAAAACAAAAGAAAGAAAAAGAAGAAAAAGAGGAGGAGGAAGATCCATCCATTTGAGAAAGGGGAAAGAACTGAGCTTTGTTAGGGAAAATGAATCTGTTATGCTGGTTATACTGATTAATTCACAGGCGTCTTCAGAATATTTAGGAAAAATAAATTTCACAAAAACAGAAGACTGAATACCTTCCTCCAATCTTATGTCCATTAGATTAGAATGGACGGTTGTGAATAAAAAGTCCTTCTACAATTATACTTCACATACTACTCCAGGATGTCTCAGTCCAGTAAGACATACCTAGTATGTTAAACTATAGGAGAAGAAAAAGCTACGGAAAAAAAATTGTAACCAGTAAATAGTGACAGGCTGAAACCTACCTAGGCTTTCTTTGAGGGGAGTTAGGTAAAGACAGAAATCTGAGACAAGTTACTGTGTTGACAATAAAACACTGGTTGCCCTGATGTACCAATAAAGGTGACTTTACTGAATAAACCCATGAGGCATGAGCTACTGGAGTAGTATAAATGTGTTAACTTTCTTCATAACTTACTAATCACTAAAACAAGTAATCATATTCATAAACTTCTATTTGTCTCACTAGTAAGAACTGTAGCAAAGAAAAACCACAAGTGTGGGGTGCTACAGTTGCTACAGTCCATCTTCTATAAACATTTTTAGTGGTCTTTAGAGCCCATACCTTAGAGATGACTCTGTATTGTTTATTTTCATAGCCCTCTGTATTGTCTTTTGTCAAATCCAGTTCAAAAGATAGAAGATATAGTAGAAAGTAATACTAAAACAAAATTACTTCCAAGATCATATTGAAAGTTGCTCTGACTAGACCAAGAATTCCAACTTTCAGAGAAAGGGCAGGAATTATAATCAGAAGCATATTGTTCATAAAATGAAAGATCTATCAATTAAAATAACTAGACTATGAAATACTGTAATCATAATTTGGCAGTATAGGAAATCTAGACCATGCAAACCCTTACTTAATATTCTGAGAGGGAACAATCATTACATGGATTCTTAAAGGAATATAAATCACAGAAATAAGAAAATTACATAGTTAATAAGATACATTATCAATTGTATGTCTCTATTAAACATTTCAAATGTTCACATACTTAGCATGCTGAAGAATTCTGATGATTCTTAACGAAGTATCAAAGAGAGCTCTAGTTCAGAATTTACTGTGATGAACTGGAAAGCATGACAGGAAACATACACTTGATAATACCATCCAAATACTTATGTGAGCCTCACAAAATATGGTATCTCTTATAGCTCTATGCTGCATTTATAGTATTGCTAATTAAAAATTCAAACTATCATTCTCATTTGTGGTCACACAGAGCAAAGTAAGGGAAGGAAACTGCTCCTTCACCATAAGAAGCTTGATTCCCTAAGTCTTATACTTTTGGAACTCTCCCAAACCAACCATCCAATTGCCTTGCCTTGCCTTGCCCTTGCCCTTGCCCTTGCCCTTGCCCTTGCCCTTGCCCTTG
>NW_021604578.1:12565942-12567897 GCF_004785775.1 Grammomys surdaster | reverse complement strand
TTGCCCTTGCCCTTGCCCTTGCCCTTGCCCTTGCCCTTGCCCTTGCCTTGCCTTGGAACTCTAGCAGAGTGACCTAAAATCTCATATCAAAAGACAGAACCAACAGCTTATTCCAAGATGCCCAGGTTCCATCACAAAAACACAAACAATAAAAAAGAGATAATATGACCCTCCCAAAAATTAAAAATCCCATAGTATAGTAATGGCACCAACAAGAGCAACTTAGATGAAATGTAAGATTTAGAATTTACAAGAACAGTTACAAATATGTTCAAAAGTTCCAGGAGTTTAGAGAAGAACATTAATAAACTTAAGAGGACAAGAATAGGTCCTTTTTAAATGTATTTCCTTATAATGCTATAATTATATCTTTGCCACCTATATTTACTCCCTCCAACTCCTCCCATATACCACTCTTTGCTCCTTTTCAAATTTATGCTCTCCTTTTTCATTAACATCAAAAACTCTCCAACATTATTGTGTATACATGAGCTGAACAAGGATATCTCTAAGACATATCAGAGCACGGGAAATCCCAAGAGGCTTTAACCCTACACAAAGAACTACAGGCAACTAAGGAATGCTGAGAGCAGGTGAAATAGTCTTCTCTAGGGAAGAGCACACCAGCAAGCTATCTAATACCAAATGGTCAGCCCCAGAAATATAGATACAAGTAACATTATTCAGACAGAGATTATATCTAGAAGATATTTAAATATATATATATATATTTACATATATATATATTAAATATAGATATACACACATGAATGTAACAGCCACTAAAGAGTAGATACTTAGTTGAAATAGAAGAAAGCACAAAGGAATGAATAAAATAATAAGAAAAATTTGGGAGAGAAAAGATGAATTTAATAAAGAAATAAAAATACTGAAGAAAACCCACCATGGTGCCAGGTGGCATTACTGGCTACTCACATCAGCCTGTTCCTCACTACCCATAAGTCTCCAGTTCTGCTTCCCTTCATTGAGTTCACATCTTTCTATTTTTCTGTCTTTCCCATTTTCTACCACTTACTTGATCTTCTTAGAGGTGCCTGAGTTTTCTGAGTATCTGGGGTCATCTCAGGAATAGTTTCAGGAGTACTATGCCCACTGGTGTATTATGACACCAGGCAGGGATCATTTCAGGCATGGCTTGCCTCCTAGGCCTACATGGTGCCCGACTGGCGGTCATCTCAACCTCTCTCCTCACTCAGCTCACGCAAGTGGTCCCATTCGCAGGTCATTTGTCTCCAGCTCACTCCTGCCCTGGGCCCTCCCTCACCAGATTCATGAGTCATACAGATAGCCCTGGTTAAACTAAGTGGATTACAGCCCAAACCAAAAAAGACGTAAATGTGAGAAACTTATTTAAATAGAGGAGGGAGGTTGACAGGAGTGGGAGAGAGATAAGAGAAGAAGGAGGTGAAAGCAACTAGAATGAATTATATTCAAGTATAAAATTGTCAAGGAACAGATTTAATAAGAAAAAGTAAGAGAAAAAGCAAGTATATCCAAAAAAAGCCCCCCTACATGGAATATGTAGAAATTTTATTTCTATAAAAATTAAATGGCAAATGCCACAAAGATAAAAATGCTGTCTGGCCTAGCCTATTATATTTTTTTATGAAGCTCTAGATGATAGAAGACTCCAAACATAAAGAAATGGTAAGTAGAGATAATAATGTTAATTACACTAATTTGACAAGAACATGCTGTATGCATGGATTGAATCATCACACTGTACCCTACTAATATGCACAATTACAAGTTAATTCAAAAGAAAGGTTTGTTTAAAATGATATTAGGCTAGTGAGTGCCTAAATTATCTGTGTTATGGAGTAATGGGTAAGCATGAAAAAAGAACGGGAAATAGAGAGAGAGGGAGACAGAGAGACAGAGACAGAAAGAGAGAGAGAGAGAGAGAGAGAGAGAGAGAGAGAGAGAGAGAGAGA
>NW_021604578.1:12562952-12565932 GCF_004785775.1 Grammomys surdaster | reverse complement strand
GAGAGAGAGAGAGAGAGAGAGAGAGAGAGAGAGAGAGAGAGAGAGAGTCTTATGTTCCAGTCACACGGAGGGAAAGGAGGAAGGAAATTGAACTGCCAGCATTTATCTATGTATTCTATTTGACAGCTTAAATTCCCAAGGCAATATACATCTTTGCCAGGTCTGTGGCCTCATTTTGAAGCCTCTCTGTGGCATCCTCTTAAGGTAAGCACTTTAAAATATCATTTCCAAAATATCCCAATTCCCAGGTAAGCAGAAACATCTTCAGGAGCAGAGCTGGCTGGAAGGGATTGCTATTTAGCTCTAGTATCAGAAAGTTCTGCTCCTGGTCTGCAGTGACTATAACAAAAGAAGACTCCAAAGCCAGGTCAAAGCAATTTCTTTTAAATACTGAATGTCCTAGTATTGCTGCTTCAGTGGGAAAAGAGTAGACATCACTCCTCAAAGACTATCAGGACACACACGGATAGAGGCATTGCTAAGATAAGAGCCTTGGACTTGTCCAAATTTTATCTGGATTTTGTCAGAGTAGATGAGAAGTGTACAGATTATTCCAAGTCTGTGATTTAGTCTAGTAAAGCTGAAAAATAACCAAAGGAAAAAAATAATTTGAATTACACCATAGGAAGCTCTATGCCAAATGCTATCTGCTAATACCATAGAAACACCAGAAACTCTTACACTAGGGCCATTACTTAAAGTCAAGGTACTGTTTTTCTATAGAGTCATATGAAATATGCTAACTGAAAACAATCAAATATACATCTTTACATCCTGTTAGAAGCAACATTATAAATTCACCACGAACTGCTTCTTTCTGAAAGATTTCTCCAAGTCTTTCATTTGCACATGAGCCAATGAGTCTGCAGATGAATGATTAAGCACTCAGGATTTTGCAAACTTATTTTCATAGGGAACTCTTCCTCTCACACCACCAAGTTGTATCTATTAAAATTTGGTCAAACTCACGCTGGTATCTGCAAAAATCCTACTAAACATGGGATGCACAATCACATGAGCTAAACTCTTGATGTAACAGAAAAGAAAGTCCTATAGCCAGTATTCCCAAGCCATGTAACTGTGGAGGGCAGATAAACTGAGAGGAAAGGACAGAGTATGGACCCCAGCACCCACACAGTGAGAAGTTGGGATCCAAGAATTAGGCAGAAGATGAGAACTCAAAAAACAGGAAGTGAGAAATGAAAGAGAGATATGGACATGAGAACAGGATATGGGTAAGAATAACATTCATAAGTAAATAAACTATTAATCTTACATATTCAAGGGGTCACTCTTTTAACAGACAAAAGTTATCATCAATAAATCATTTTCAATGGCCTAAGCTTTTCAGTGTTCTTAATCAACAAACAAAACAGACAGACCATACTGATTGTGTGTGTCAAGAGCCCCTGAAGCATAAAATGTTCTATATTTTATCACGAAGTTCGTTTCCAGGATATTAAACCTGTCTCTGTTAGATAAGATATTGAACAAGAATACTTGCAGAAAGATGTACTGGACTCTTCCCATCATCTCTGGAGCACCGCTAATCTGTCTCCTTAAACACCCAGTGCCCTCTGTGTTTGCTTTCCTGAATCCTAACCCTGTTTAAAAAAAAAAAAAAAGCCTTCCTCACTATAATAACCAATGAGTTTATTTACACTCAAATTTATACTTTTTATAGCTTAAATTTTCACACTTCCCCCAAGAAATGTCTTGGCCTGTGATTTACATGTATGCAGGATATATGTCCATCCTTTCAAAGTATTCCATGAAGGGCAGAGGTGACTGTTTCCCATGGCAGTTAAATCATACTCATCGTTAGTTTGTATCACTTTAAGAAACAAAATAACCTTTTTTCTCTTCTTTTTATTGTGTAATCTTTCTTCTTGTGTAACAAGATAATATTTTTCCTCCCATTATAATCCAATTGATAGTAGAAGCTATGTGACCATTGAATTGACTCTTTGAGGCTTTAGAATCTGAGTGAATTAAGTTAGTGTTCCTGCAAAAGGTACGTTTCTACTGAAGTCAAGAACCATCTTAATATTTACCTTCCCATGAATTATTTGTTTTTACAGCAACAAACGGGCCAACTAAGTAGAAAAGAGAACATCTTTCTTGGAACAAAAATAAGAATACCAGAGTGATCTCAAACTTGGCCTTGTTTCTCTATGTTGACTTGAATAATCTGACAAATAATAGAAACGTCAAGTAATATTTTCAGTCAAAACGCACGAAGATCAATGTAACCTTTCACTTTGGAACTATAGTGTAGAATTCAAAACCAACACCAGAAGCTTCAGTTTCTCAGTCTGATATGAGCAACCGAGTCATATAAAGTAAATTTTAAGAATATATAAGAAGACTCATCAGTATCTCCTGAAAGCACTTAGCGGAAAAGTGAAGGGACTGTGTAGAGGGCTCTAATTGAGGTATATATCTATTTCTGCTACTAGCTGTCCACTAAACTTCAACAATCTGAACAAGAAAGCGAGCCTCAGTTTCCTCTTAAGAAAACCGAAGGTAATAGCACTTGCTTTGCAGTTTTCTTGGGGGAGTGAAATAAGATGACTATAAGAGCACGTGGTATGCCGTGAGCCACAGTTTGCATAAGTCCTTGCTAGATATGACAACGGCTGATGTGCCTGTGTGTGTGCATGCTCACTTGTGTGTGTATGCATGTGAGTGCAATTTTTCTTTGGTATTTCTCAAACATTTCTCCATCTTATTATTTTTAAATTTTTTTATTTTTAAATAATGTTATTAATTTTTTGAGAATTCCATAGTCAATGTGCAAACAAAGACTATAAAATGTTCAACTCTAAATTGGATGTCTGTATCACATCCCTCCCAAGGCCCAGGAATCATCACAGAAGAGGCAAAAGATCTTAAGAGCCAAAGATAGTCAACGATTTATTTTATTTTTTTATTGTGTGTGTGTGTGTGTGTGTGTGTGTGTGTGTGTGTGTGTGTGTGT
>NW_021604578.1:12513265-12562942 GCF_004785775.1 Grammomys surdaster | reverse complement strand
TGTGTGTGTGTGTGTGTGTGTGTGTGTGTGTGTGTGTGTGTGTGTGTATCTTTGTGGGTATATCCATGTGCATATGGATACCCACAGAGATCAGAAGAGGGAATCAGATTTCCTGAAGTTGAAGTCATAGACAGTTGTGTGCTACCTTACATGAGTGTTTAAGAAATGAACTCTGGTTCTCTGAAAAAGCATCATGTGCTCTTAATCATATCTTGAACCATATCTCTGGTCCCCAACCTTAATATTTGAGACAGGGTTTTTCATTAAGCATGAAGGTTGCTGTTTTATCTAGACAGTCTGGCTAGCCAATCCCTGTTTTCTTCTATCTGTACTTCTCCAGCAGTGAGATCAGAAGTATGACCAGCTTTTTGACATAGGTGCTGGTGATCAAACTCATAAGTTCAGGGTAAGAACTTACTAACTGAACCATCTCCTGGCCCCAAGCATTGTTTTAATAAATGGAACTTGTTAATCTACCAAGATTCAAGTTTTTGTTCCCAGAAATCTTTTTTGTTGTTGTTGTTTATTTACTTACTTTACATACCAATATCAACCTCTCTCTTCTCCCATTACCCCATCAAACAGATCCTACACCCATTTACCCCTTCTCTTCACCTCAGAAAACAGGGAGCACCCTGGGTATTGTGGCCCCGCCCCCCCCCCACCCACCTCATACACCTTTCCTTCTGCACATCAAATCACTGTATAACTAGGTGCATCCTCTCCCACTGAGGCCAGTCTAGTTAGGGTTATAGGATCCACAGACAGGACAAGTCCTAATTGAGATCCATTCCATGGGCAAAAACCAATCCCTACCATTATTAATGATACACTATTATGCTTACAGACAGAAGCCTAGCATAACTGTACTCTGAAAGGTCCTACCCAGCAGCCAATTGTAAAAGATGCAGAGAACCACAGCCAAACATCAGACGGAGCTCAGGCCGTCTTACGGAAAAGTTATGGTGAGTACCGAGGGACCTGAAGAGAACAGGGACTCCACAGGAAGACCAAAAATATTCCCAGAACTCTTATTCAACTTTCTCAAACATCTCTAAGCCTCCCATATCTACTTGAAATCCTGTACTTTCCTGATCTTAAGTGGTCTCTGATTTAGCTGCCTGTTGACTACACAGAGCATCCTCTAGTTCTCTTGGAGAATCCCAAAACACACAACATGCAATCACTGGACTGAAGATTTCAGGCTATCTATGGATACGAAACTGATCAGATGCTCACCAGCTTTTGCCATCCCCACTATCTGGGCTTCTTATATGTGACTGTCTCAGGCAATGATAAGAACAAGATCTAGAAACTCATCAGGCAGTTTTACAGATAGGAACCACATTGTTCACCCTTTGTTTGAAGTCAGAAACATCCTTAGAATTGTCCAGACCAGAGACCCAGAACACCAGAGTTTGAGGTCTCTGGTCCCTAGTCTGGTTTCCTGTTATCTTTCTTCTTTCACACAGATTCTTAGAAGGTATACATAAAGGAGTAACAAAATCTAGTGTAGATAACACCAACCCTTTTGGCTTTGGAAGTGACTCTCTGGGTTTTCATAATGTAAATGAATTAAATCTATTACATTACTATATTTAATAGTAGTGCTATTAATATTTTGGCTTTCTGTACTCAATTTCCATCTTGATTTTATTTCATGTCCTTTACGATCAATCTGTACTCAAACAGTATATAACAGTGGAATCCCATTGCCCTCCAAGGCCTGAAAAACCAGGAGGAATGGATGCTCTAAATCCTTCTATACCCTACAGTCATCCATAAGTAGCTAAATCAACTCAACTGCAATCTCCTAAATGATATTAGGGTCTCATGTCTTGAAGTAGATGGTAGGTAACTAGATAAGGATTAACATATTCGAAGGTCGTTGTGGATATGCATTTCCTTCTTGATCAGCTTTTGACCCAACTTCCCATTCCCCTGATAACTCTGAGTAGCCTCAAAGCAAATGTACCCTGCCCTCCTGCTATAAATACTTGTTTCCTAGGTGGAGGGGGGAGTCTCAAATGAATATAAATAGTCCAGTTCATTCTATGCATATGATTTTAAAAACAGGAATATGAAATGATAAAAAATATTGATAGCAAAATTGACTCACACTCAGTCTTTCAAATTACTAAAATTGTGCTCATTTTGATACCTAGAAAAACAGATCAATCTTTACAGTGCAGACATAGCAGTAAAGGAAGTACTGTATCCCGAAGAGGAATTCATGGCTCTCTTACCTGTTAGACATAGCCTGCCCTCCAAAAAGGGATGTTCCTCCATGAAAATGCTTTTGTCTACTTCATTTGACACAACAGTACCAAGTTTTCTGCTTTGTACCTTCAAAAGATAGACTTGACTTAGCAGCCACCAAGTGTCTAAGATCTGAAGGCCTTTAGGCAACTTCCATTGATTTGCTTGAACAAATACTATTTAGGAAATAAGATGTTTTCATGGATAATAAAACATGCAGGAAAATGATCATCTTTTCCCAAAACTAGAAATAAAATGTTTCTTTCACTCTCCTGGCATTTTGAACTGCTACATAAAAATGTAGTTTTGCTGAATAAGGGAGGATGAAAAGCCATATAAAAATTGAAAAAAAAAAAAGAGAGATGTTTGCAAAGAAATAAGTTCATGTATTCCTCAAGCTTTCTGGTTTTGTTTTCCTCCTAATACTCTAGACTTTTAAAAGTTATTAACTTTCCAACAGTGATTACTTCCAAAGATACTCAGAGGACAATGGACATTATAAAAATTATTTTTATGTATGACAATATTTCTTTTTCACAAAGCAGTTAATAGATTAATCTCAAAGCAGTCAACAACTTTAGACTGTTAAATGCTGTTGGACAGTGCTAAGTCTGAAACACATCTTCTGACTCCTCACATGTGTGATCTCTTTTTGGAGACTTGCTCCTCAGCAGACTTGCCCACGCCATGCACATACCTTAGCTAGAGCAGTACCAAAGGTAATGTGTTTTGCATGCTCTATTAGACCACACTGTACCCTAAATTATAATACTGCATCATAGACTCACCCTAAGACCTGCCCAGGAATCTTATTCAAGTAAAAACTCCGAAACAATAGATCTATGGAATGGGTACCTAAGAGTTTACATTTCTAACATATTTTCTAAGCTCATGAGACATACCTAATGTAGCAAGGCTATGAAGCATTTCATCTCATTTGCTGAGATACAGTCCCTCACCTGCCAAGAAACCAAAGCTTCCCAAGTGAAATTTCCATTCATTCTACCACAATAGCAATGTCTCAAACTGTAGTCTGTGTGCTTGGTGACCAGATTTCCCACATCCATATATTGCTCTGTCTTTGTGGTCATGTTTACCACCTAAGAATAACCACCCTTTTCTTTCTAGTGATGACCATGGCTTCGTGAATGTGTTAGATTTCAAAATGTCTTTTATATCATTCAAAATGATTCAGTATCTCTACCATGTCTACCTTTTGCCATTGTTCACATTTATCAAGAGGTAGCATCAAATAATTCAGGATGGTTGCACATTCAAATGTTCATACCTATACACCAGTCATTTGATTCTAACTTTTGTTTTCAATAGAGCCTAGCAGTCTATTTCTACAAATTTCAGATGACTCTAGTATTTCACCAGTACTTGAGGATCACAACTGCAAAACTATGACATTCTGACCCAGCTCTCTACCCTCACTCTGACTGAAAAGTTGCAGAGCTATTCCTAGCTATTTATATCTGTTTTCAAACTTCTTCAGATATGTCTACAGTTCTAATGTGCAACATTATGAGAATAAAAACAACTACTCCAAAGTGGTTTAAATGCAGAAGGCAAAACTAGGAGATGAATACACAGGTTCATTCCCATAACCCAAACTTTTCAACACTGTGCTGCCATTTTAGTTCTCTGTTCCTTCACTGTTGGTCCATGAGTCACCTACATGATTATACAAATGCCAAATGCAAGACTGAGTCTCTAATTTCTCTAACATTGCTTCAATAACATTTTCATCATTCATCTAGTGTTTTCTGTCTCCCAATCTGTTTCTTGCATTACATACCTCTCTGTTAATGGCTTGATCTCTAGATTGGCATTATCCTGATGTGGTAGAACTTGAAGAGGTAGAGCTTAATTAGAGGTCTTCGGGTCATCAGAAGTAAGCATTAAGAGGGATTTTAGCCTCTCTGACTTCCTCTTTCTTTTGCTTCCTACCAAAAGAGCTAGGGTTTGCTCTATCACATCCTTCCATAGTGATGTACCACCTAGCCACAACCCTAAAACCAAGAAGTCAAGTGATCATGAGCTGGAATTTCTGGAACCTCTAAAACTACGAGGCCAAAATATCCTGTTTTCCTTGTGAGTTTATTGTCTCAGGGTTTTGTTCCAATGCTAACCAGCTGACTATCACATGCAGCCACTGATGCCATCCCTGCACCCTCTAGTTCTCTATTATCAATCCCTATATAACATAAAATAACCTAGAGCTCAGATTCAACATTTGTTAATATTTGAAAATTCAATCTTCTAAGATTACTGAGATCAGCAATTTCACTTTTTTTTTTTTTTTTTTTTTTTTTTTTGCTTAGAGGTATTACTCTAGATTTTCCAGATGAGATTATTTCTTAACTGGAGATTCATTATTCAAAAAAGGGCTTTTTCTTCACTAGAAGAAAGTTGCTTGAAAAGGTTGAAGCTGTGTACATAAACCTCTATTCCCTGTGGTATTCTGATCCATTTGTTCTGAAATTCACAACGAGGGTATACCTGGTGATACTTAACCCTTCTGCATAGTAGGAATCAAGTAGAATGAAGTTAGGGGAGGGTTAGGGAAAGATGAAAATCTGTCTATTTGGTACCTTGTCTCAAAATAGTAGATGACATTTGTGTTTAAAGCTGAATATAGAGATGGAGGCAAGCACTGTCAGTATCAAAAGACACTGGAAGATGGGAGAGCATCCTGTGAAAAATAGTCCATTCTAATATCTAAACAAAAACGGAGATGCTCTCCTACAGTTATGCAGCATTTTGATCTGGTAAAGTAAGACTGAAGGCTACGGAAAAACAAGACAAAATCTCAGTGTGTCCTGATGTCCTCTCTGCTTCTAACTTCTCAATTAAACGTTAAGAAAAAGCATGTTTCTATTAACTTCATGACATTACTCTAAAGACAACATAATCTACCACATAGGAAAGAACTCTGTAAGCAAAGACACTTAGGCTCAAAGACTATTATCTATCTTGTATCTATAATAAATAAGACTATTTTGTCAGCCGTAATCAGTTTATATTTTTGATGGTAAATATGGAAGCTATTCTTGACCAGCTGCTTTTAAGAAAATCTATAATATAAGGCCTTTAAAAGAATAATTTTTAAAAGAGAGAGAAGCTGCAGCAGATATCAAATTCTGTCAGCTACTGACATGGTCAGATGAACAAATCACATGTCAGAAAATGGTTTAACAAGAATGAAAGTAACTGCTGTTATTTTAACACAAAAATGTCTGCAAAACTATTTTCACACTATGGATCATAAGCAGTTATGAACATTGATTCTTTTTCAAAGTGAAGCTGGACAATGATTTCAGCTCACCATCTAAGCCTCACCATAGTGCTGAAAGAGGCATGTCTGGCCTCTTTGTCTTTTTTGAATTGTACACTATAGAAAAATTGACAGGCCCGAAGGAGTTACTACTTCAAAGCAATGATTGTACATGGACTTGGTTTTGACCTGATGGTTAGATGAGAAAATAAAATTTCTTGAACATACACCCAGATCTTAGAGAGCAGTCCCATAATTGCTGGTGGAGATTTCTACCATCCTTTCAAACCAGAGCTTCCTAACTATTATATACATTTATGTACTTTATTTTAGATATTGTTGTATTTAAGTACACATTATAAATGTAATGATTAATAAAAGAAATAATCAAGAACTTAAAAAACCACTGAAATGTATGAGGTAGAAAGCAATTTTCTTGTGTTGAGTCTCTCTACTGGTTTTCATGAGTACACTTTGCTGGTGACTTCTTCTGAACGACACCAGATTTCTTATTATAATCAACATTCACAATGTAGTAGAGTCCATTTATTGTTTTAATATACAGAATAACAGCCCATCAAAGCTAGAGTAGCCTTCTGGAATGCCTGCATCTGGACATCTATGCTTCCTTTTCTCTTGTTAAGTTCATCTGGACCTCTACTAGTCATTCTGTGATCCCCTTTCTTCATAACCAGAAGCATAACATAGGAGTTCTTCTCAATAAAAAGGAGGTCTATTAAATATATCAGCCATGGTGGCAGCAAGAAACAGAATACAGCCAACTTACAGTTGGTTAATGAAGAGATAACTCAGGGGTAAACCCCAACTTTTAAAGATAAAGAGCACTGTAGAGATCAGGGAAGTGGAATAGCAAAAAGAGTCACATGAAGAATTGTGGAATTCAGTTGATAGAAAAGAACTGATATAGGATAATGACACTAAAAATCCAGTTCCTTAGACCAGGCTGCTATCACCATTTTGAATTTGAAATGTAAAAACTCCCAATAGGAAATCAAGAGGCTAGGGGCCCTCTGATGTAGTCCATAAAGACACAATCTAGGAATAATGTTAGGAAATGTGCAAAGGGATCTAGGGGTACAAAGGAAGCTATCCCTCCCTTTAGATAACTGATCCTAGAACACATAGCTGTTAAGTAACAGAATGAGACAAAACACAGACTTTCTTTTACCTATTTCCAATTCTTTCTCTCTGCATGTCTGTGTGCATGTGCATGTATGTATATGTACATGTATGCATGTTTGTGTGTATTCTCCATATACATACACAAGAGTGTACATTTTCATGTATTCCGAACATGGGATCCAACACACTGAGCAGATTTACATAACAGTTTATGATTAGTCATAATCATAAAATGTCATAGTTGGACCTTCAGTTCTGTGAGTAGCTTAGGCACCATCCTAGTTCACCATTTCTAAGTATTATCCAATCATCCTGCCCAGGGGTTCCATGATTGAACCAGATAATTATTAGGGTCCCTCCAAGGTCACTCTAAAGAAAAATAGTTTTCTTCCTTTTGCTGTGTAAAACAAAGCTGCTTCTTGGATTTATATGATCCCAAATTAGCTTACCTTTCTGACCCATGACATTACTAAAAATGTCAACCTGCCTTCAACTCCATTTTACTGTGGAAAGTCCTGCACCCATAATAAACTCAATGTCATATTTCAAGCTCCTATGGTATTTGTGAAAGTAAATAAAGAGGAATTTTTAATGACTGAGCCAATCACCATTATTTTAAATGCCACAAGTTTCCCAGTCACCACCACTAGCTAAAAAAGCTCTGTCTTCTTTGTTTAAGTTTGTAGCATAAAAATATTTGTGGAAAATACATATTTGAGTTGGAACAACTCTTTATATGCTAAATCTTACAAAAGGACCATATTTCCAGACATTTGGTAAAAACATTTTGTTATAATATGGATGTAGAGTACTTTACAAAGTACTTCAATTTACCACTCCAATTTCTCACTGCATAGACTGGATCTCAGATTTCCATGTGGGTCATGACATAGCCCCTTACCTAGTTATAAAAATTCAAATCACAACTATGCTAATAAACTTGGAAACAAGCACATCCTTACTTTCAGATTCAGTTCATGTTAGTGATTGACTCTCTGTTGTGTACTAAGAATGGGGCTACTTGCGGGACAAACTGAGCAACAGATAACACAAATAATTACCTTGAACCATTATCCTCCTCCGAGCAACTTGGTCATCAAAAGTACTGCAAGTGTTGTTAGTCAATGTGAGCCATAGTGCTAAATATTCATGACCCCAAAAACAGTACAGTTTCTGTAAAAGACTTTTCTCTAGGAATAACCAGTTTCTAGGTCAAAGTCATTAATAGAACTTCCACTTATACAGTAGGTCACAGAAGATAAGAACCAATATTATAAATAATTACCTTCATGTTCTTGGGCTGGCAGTGCACTCTTCTCCTTCTAAGGCTCTTCACATTGATAGAGTTAAGAAACATCACCTCCCACTTAAACACTGTTCATGTTTATGACTATGTTGAATTAAAGATATCGAAAACAAAACTCTACTTAATGATTATTCTAAACCCTTCTCTAATTCCGAAAGCAAGGGACAAAGCCTCATATGAATGATGCCCTCTCTATACCTAAAGGAGCATCCTTTCTTCAAAGATCCAAAGTTGGAATTAAAACCTCATACACAGAATATCTTAAAATAGCTCAACTTTTAACCCTCTCTGTACCATGTAATTGCTTTGTCATAGCCTCTTACTGTGTCAAATTCAGTTCAGTTTTTGTTAGTATCATATTCTAACTCCCCTGGTTTATCATTTCCTGACGAAGCCCCTGCACCAAGGAAAAGTACATGTAAATAAATTCACAAGCATTTCCCACATTGACTTATCTTATATCTGTTTATATTTTGCATCCAGCCATAACCCTCTTCAGCATATATTACAACATTTGCTAAAAGTTGAGTTTTAACCATTTAAAATGGTAAATCAATGAGACAACAAAGGGGAATGAGCCTGTCAGATCCAGAATTTAGAGGGTGGAAGTTGTTGTTCTTTCCAACCCCAGACAGTTTTCAGTACTGTTCCTCAGATAGCCATTTACAGGGAGACCACTTGAAATGAGTGAGTGCACATTTTAAGTAAACCAAGATAACCTGTGTTGGGAATCAAACACAATTAAGGAGCATACAGTAAGTATTCTCGGGAGAGCATCTTGCACCAATATTATTGGCTCAAGTGTAAACTAATGATCTCTCTAAGTTAAAATTCCCCAAGTGGGCAGCTCACTTTAATGTATAAATAGTAGGGTGTTTTGTAGAAATCATTTCAATTTGAGCATCTCAGATGATGTACAAAGCCACATTCAGATCACTGTGAAAATGATTATGAGTCCAACCAAACACAATCAATAAATGGACAAATAAAAGTGAAATTAAACATCAGTAATTACAATACTAGATGTTGTTAGTTTATTTACTTTAAAGTATTATTGCCACCTCTACGTGGTTTCCTTCCTATTCTTACCAACGGGTTTATTCTAGCTCAAGTTTCATACCTATATTGAAACACTCCTGTTTTTACCTTATAGATTATGTTCCTCTTCTAGCCTAGAAGGGAAGGATGACTTTAGTAAATAGCTAAAAGTTGTTTAGTTCAGACAAAGTGTCAGGCTTAATACAGAGGACTTTACACATATATTTTCCCATTGAAGTATATAGCATCTGAGGTAGATAATGTTTTGGGTTTTGTTATTTTAATTATTTATCTTACATTTGATATTAAATATAATTATACAATTTTCCT
Organism: Grammomys surdaster; assembly: GCF_004785775.1. Classification (NCBI taxonomy): domain Eukaryota; kingdom Metazoa; phylum Chordata; class Mammalia; order Rodentia; family Muridae; genus Grammomys; species Grammomys surdaster. Next base: position 12,553,586 of record NW_021604578.1, on the reverse strand, counting down.
TCCCTTTCCTCTCTCGAAACCTCTCATATGCTTCTCCTTGCTGTTTTTCAACTTCATGGCCCCTTTTTTCATTAACAGTTCTTATATACTTATGTATATGTGTTCCTAAATACATAAATGCAACCTGGTCAGTCTGTATGATGTTGTTTATATCTATGTCTTCAGGACGGACTACTTGGTTTTGGATAACCAGTTGGTGTCCTCTTCCCTGGGGAAGACTATTTTTAGGACTCTCAGTACTCCCAGCTTACCTATAATTCTTTAAGTGTGGTTGTGGCCTTTGGGACTTTCCTCTGACCAGGTTAGCCCATCTGATACTGGAAACCTATCCATCTACTCAACATAAATCCCTAACTACATTCTAATCTTTATCGTTATACTCACAGATAAGCATTATTCTCACTGACATCAAAGACACTTTGCAGCTGAAAAAAAAATCTCTCATTTTAGACTAAGGAACTGATTAAGTTCAAGCAACATGCCCAGAATCATGGAGCTAGTAAGCAGTGGAACTAAAAATAATCAGTAAATATTTTATTTCATGTCTATTATAATTTAGCATATGTCTAAATCTCATCCTATTCCTAAGATTATGCTGCCACACACATAGTTTGACCGGGCTCTTAAATGCCCCACAATGGCACACATGATTTGGTCACTAACTTCTTGATTCTGTAGGTGGAATCTAGTGGAAGTCAGTTAAGTCACTTGGGCATGATCTTGAAGGGGTTATTGAAATCTCTCTCCTTCCTGTCTTCCATTGCTTACTGACTTCTATGAAGGGAACAGTCTTTCTCTTGTACACTTGCCCACCATAATGCACTTTCCCTGTATGAGCTAAAAACTAGAAATCATAAACTAAACCTTTAAAATTATGAGATAACCCATTCTACCTTCTAAGTTATTTTCCTCACAACAGACACCTGATTAAGCTTCACACTGGCTATCCAAACCAGCCCAAATGATTCTCTTGTGATCTACAACCAAGTTGTTCCCTTTGACCACGTGCTACTTGAATTTCTATCTTTCCTAGTCGTAAGCACTACTTCCTCTGGCCTGAAACACAACTTCCTTGCCTGCATCTCTCAGCATTACATTTTGATCTCTCAGTTTTTTATGATACTGGAATTATATTATAGTATATTTTCATAATCGTACTATTTTCTGAGAGCAATCTTTATGTTCTATGTCTCATCTCTGAACCCACAGTCCTCTTCTCCACATTGGCCTTTAGTACCCTTCCTCTCCATTGGCAGGTCCCTTAGCATCCCTCTATCAGAACATGTGCCTCGCTATAATCTAATCAATCATTTGTCAACCCTACCAATCAGATGATCAGCTCTTCAAGAAATAGGTGATAATGTGTTTACCCATCACTGTTTAGCATTGTCCTCCCTGTGATCTCTTAGCACTTCCAGCTTCATGAAGGCAAAACAGCAGGAAGGAAAAGGTATAATGTTAACTCAAACTTAGGGCTTCAGCCATGTGTGAGACTAGAAATCATACTGAGCTGAAGCTGATTGTGATCTAGGAGACCGAGAAAATGTCTATTACACAAGAGAACACATATACCCATGGCAGTTAATGAATTCTTATCCAGTGGCTGAGAAAGCTTAGCAAGCAGAGAAAGCAAAAAAAAGATAAATTTGCATTTTCGTTACAACAGTCTTGTTATTCAAATGAGTCATTCTATGTCCCTGGTGAATGATTTTCCTATGCTAACTATAAAGATTTCCCTAGTACTTTCCAAAGAATTCAGGATAACCTCCCAAATGAGCAGATCTCTTCACATACTGAAATTCTCTTCTTGTGACATCTCAGTGTTGATCAGGAGAGTCTAGGGACACTAGCTACCAGATTTGCATGTTTCCTGTGTGCTGCAAAGAAATGTTGATGGCTGCTTATGCAGCAAATTATTTCCTATAACAAGGAGATTTACATATTTATTTTCATTTAAGCCTCACACTAACCTTATCATATACATATATAATTGATGTTCCCATTTCATAGACATAAAACTGCAGAGGGGAAAAAATGTTCAATGATTCAGATTGCAAAAGGATGGAAAATTCAAGAGTCTACCTGTGTCCATAGCCCACAGTATTAATTAGTGCTGATTTTCATCCATTCAGAGGTGGATCACCAGGGACATAAAGAAATAGCAATGCAGGCCCAAATGATACATCTACATCACTCTTTCCTACAAAGCTCAGGGCACACTGTGAAAGAGGGACTGGAACGACTCAAATAACCAGCGGTTAGAGAGAATGCCTGCAAAATAGTGTCTTCTGGACATAGCATGCCCATTCCTCTCATCAACACATAGCAGCTGCACCTCCCTATATGAGACCTACGTAAGATCAAGCCAATAAAATTCCAGCGAATGTGAGGAAGGTGCCCGTGAGACTCCACCCCAACAAAGCTATTGACAAAATGTCAACTGGGGATTGTAGTGTAGTTTTCTGTAGGGTATGGTCTCCCATCACTAACAAAACTATTGGCATGATGTCTACTGGGGTTAGGGTGGGAGCATTCGGTTTTCTATAGAGTATTTTCTCTCATACATTGCTTTGCTCCTGCAGGTGGCCCTGCATCCATGCACATATGGAAGCTCTAATTGGATTTGATGGGTTGTAAAGAGGAAGGTGTGGGCATATAGAATGGGAAGGTGATAAAGGACAGTTAGAGAGAGATAGACAAGGAAAGTAGAAATGGACTCCGTGATATGGCCGTTTCTTGTTCTTAGAAGACACTGTGAGGGAAAACAGCAGTGAGGCATGGTGTGGGAATCTAAACAGAGTCAGAAGGGGAAAACCAAGGACCCAGAAGTCTTATATAATACCAAAGCCAATAACTGTTTGGTAGAAATCCAACCTTAGGCCTGTTGGATCCAGAAGGAATAAACCTGCTACTTTTCCTTTCTCTGTGGCTTGGTCTTGTCTTTCCCAGATGTTCAATTCTTTGTGACAGATAACAAGCCCAATGTACCCCTAGACAACCATCAGTAACCCACTTACAGAAGGCATGGGCAGATCTGCAAGAAGTTTCAGGAGAGAATATCATGGTATGATCAAAATATATTGTATACATTATATGGGTGTGCACAAGATATGTAGTATAGAATTTTCAAAGTTGACTTTTAAAAGTGAGTGGATGGAGGAATTCCCAGCAAATGGAGCTATATTGTGAGCATGGTAGTAAAAAACTCATCTACTGAGATATGTCAAGAAGTCTACATTTGGGCATATTAGTGTGGAAAAGATGAGTATTTAAGTACCTAGTTGTGAGGAGCCTCTTATGACATAACTGAGAATTTGACTAGTATGGACCACACAGTAGGCATTGTTGTGCCAGAATAAAGATGAAAGATGTTGTTAGACAGGAAGTGTCAGGTGATTGACACTGACTACTGGGGATGTGAACTCAGGCAGTAAAAAGGGAAGTAGAAAGGAGAGGTTTGGATTCAAAGGAGAGTTACAAGCAGAAACAACAGGAGTCTGTACAGCCAAACATGAATAAATCTGAGGAAGGAAAGGAAGTTAGCTTGAAAGCTAAGAGAATGGCTGGGTGGTGGTGACAGTGAGGAGGCAATGAGCAAGAGGAAGTGATGAGTCTGAGTGGGTGTGTACTCAGGATGAATGGCTAGAAAAGTCTACATGCTATATTTAGAGGCATTTTGCTGACTAGATTTCCCTTCTAATTGCATCCATAGTCACTGTCACCATGCCTGAAGCCCTGGAAATCAATCAGATAATCTGAGAAGGATTAGTGAAGGGAAACAGACTTTCTTCCTCATTTTCAACCTTTAGATTATAGTCATGGGCCTTTTATAATTCTGTCAAAGATGAGTTTTGAAAGGAGCAATATACTTTTTACTATCTAGGATCACTTTTTATTATTTGTTAACACATTATACTTGTATTCTTTATTTTCATATCAAAAGGTATGTATACACACATGCACATAGACACATATATGCATGCACACATGCATACACATGTCCACAATAATCAGAGGCATGTGCACACACATGCACATGTACACAGATGCACACATTCACACACATATGCACAAACACATTCAGACACAGACACATGCACACTTTTTTATAACTACAAATCAGTTCTAAAACATTTAGGACTCAGTCCATCTAAAGGTTACAAATTTTCATATTTTAGAGAATTTTATCTCAACAGTTGACTTCAGCAGCAGCACACTTTATATATTAACAGTTATACTACATTTTTTTATAAACCCACTAGTGATATTTTCTTGGCACACTACAAGGTAATGAGCATCTGGAATTTTCTTTGTCTGAGACACTGATATTGTCACAGGCAATACTGAGCCCCACTGGCTTAGTAAACATAATAAGAAATGAATTATTTATATTGGTCTTTATTAATAATTAATCAAATTACAGGTGCAAAATTACAATGAAGCTGGTACACAATTGCCTTCTCCCAAAACGTCACAAATTATTACTGCGGAATGTATGCTTTTAATTAATTTGTGAGACTTCTTGTGGAAGTGAGAAAATAATAAGCTAATTTCAAACTGAAAACATGCATTGGTATTATGTAGAAACTTCCTTCCAGTTAAAACGATTCCCTCTAGGAAAAAAAGTGGAGGCCTATGAGACTTAGAAAATAAATGAACTTCACATGTCTGGGAGAGATGAGACTTACAAGGGCCCTCCCTAAGATTACCAGAACTGTAAACAGCTGCTGACTGAGAAGATTCTCACCAGCTAAGCTGCCTGGAGGAGGCTCTCAGACCTGCTGAGCTTCCTGCAAGTCATGCAGAGAACTCCATGGTTACAGCTTCTATGTGTCATCACCCATGTTGAAATGGGATTTTGGCAATGCAGCTGCTGTGAGATGTCCATGTTCTTGTAAGTAGCCCCAATAAATTCACTGGCTCACCAAGATAGACTTCTGTGATTTCATTATTTTATGCTGTTTTTAGTTCACTACAATAAGTGGATGTTTGTCCGTGTCTCAAAATGTGTGGTTTATAGGTTTTGGGTTTGTATGGTGTAATTTCATCGAACTCACTTTTACCTTTAGATAGATAGAAGATAGATAGATGATAGATAGATAGATAGATAGATAGATAAATGGATAAATGATAGATAGGATTGATATAGATGGATGATAGATAATAGATAGATAGGTGGTAGATAGGATAGATGTAGATTGATGGATATATAAGATAATAGATAGATAGATAGATAGATAGATAGATAGATAGATAGATAGATTTTTAAATTGTTCTAGAGTTCCAATAAATAATGCGAGCAAAAGACTTTCACAATACTTTTGGTCTTGGCTCTCAAATCCAATATGTGTTGCTCTCCTTGCCCACCATCCACCCACTACAATCTTTTCTTTCTTTCCGACACTTGCCTTCTTTGTTTAGTTGTCAACAACAAATATTTAATGAGAATAGGCTGTATTTTAGTGGATAATATATAATAATTTATCATGTTTCAATACTTTGGAAATAACCTGTTTATACTAAATAAGCTAATTTCTGTGAACATACAAAGGTAATATCTACAGAGGTCTTAAAGTGTAGTTATAAAATTATATATATATATATATATATATATATATATATATATATATATATATATATATATATATATATAACAAATGATCAAACTATGGATCATAATTGTAAGCATTTTCCCCCTCTCTATTCAACACTCTCGAAAACACAGTCTTTAGGTTCCCAGTATCTGGGACCTCAGCTGGCTGCATGCTTGATGACTAAGGACTGCTATAAGAAAGGTCATTCTTTTTAACTTTATCACTAAATGTTCTAGAAGCCTAAAAGAGGGCAGTAAAGACCGCAAACCAGATTTCTTACCTTGTAGCAACTGATCTCCTGGAGCTATCAATACACAACAATGATGCAAACAAAAATATGACTCTACTAGTTTGTCCAGTACAACAAATAAAGTCACAGAACAATGGCATGAGAAAAATGGTGGCTGGTGAGGAAGAGAAAGAAGGATAACTACATGCTAGGAGGCTAAAGAGCAGCTCTGAAGAGAAAGTGTTTAAGGAAAGTTCTTCAGAGTGAGGAGCTATCGAAGTGCAGAACTAGGCAAGAAGCATCTTAGACAGAGGCAACAATAATTGCTACAGCCTTCAGGTGGATATCTGTGCAGAAAGGATAGGACAAGGGCAAGAGTTGAGCAGAAAGAACAATGAGAACTATATGATGATAGCCTAGGAAAAAGTAAGAGGGCCTGTATTCCCCTTCTCGTCACAAAGCTGAACAGCCTCTGAGGCAGGAGTGAGGATGATTATAGGAAAGACAGAAAGAAGAGACGAGAGATAGATAGGGAGGGCTGCCAGTAAGTACTGAAGCCCCAAGTTTATTTCTCATAGTCTTTTTATACCCCACAGTGCCATAGGAAGCAAAATCACAAGACCCTTGGTACTAGACATCTGGCAGGAAGCAAAGCATGGATTTAGAACTAATAACAGCACCACTTCCTTTTATCAAAGAATGTTAAAGAAAGATCAAGAATTCCAGGAAAGGATTTAGAAAATGGAAGTCAGGATGAAGAACATGAATAAGAGTGAGAGGAAGACAGAGAGATCCTATAACTATAGTATGATGGGGACTTGAAAGGCCTGGCAAGGATCCTTGAATGATCCTTCACTCGAAGGAAGAGTGTCCATTATGCAAGGCAAATACCCTTCACCATCAAATTCCTCAGTAAGTTCTGTTTCCTGATGATTTCACTGATGTGACCAGGTAAAACTAAAAGAGGACAAGATGATTAAATAAAGAACAAAGGGTAAGACTTTGATTAGTATGAAATCAGGGTTCTTTTCTACTAAATATTGAATAAAGCATTAAAAGAATACTGGCTGAATCATAGCAATTTCCTTTTCAGTCCTGCGGGGTGTCAAAGATGCATGTTGTCCATCCATGCTAGCCTAATTCTACCACCTAAAGTTAAAAGATAAGTTTCCTAGGGACACGGGGCAAGACAAAGCTTATGATGACAATCTCCACTACAGAAGGCAGAGCTAATTCTTCACTCTGCAAACATTAACCTGTACAGCCCACCATGATCACTAAGGAACAACGCCTGCTAAGACAGAAAGTTTGGGTGCTATAATAAAGAAACTGAAACACCTTCCCTTCTCCTACTCTGTTTTATCAATGATGACTTGTTGGCAGTTAGTCATTTCAAAACTGATTTAGACAAAATGAACCTACTTTTGAGGGACCTTATGATCACTTGAACTATACAGTACTCAGGTCATATTACAGATAATTTTGATTCATATTACTAATAGTGAAGTGTAGCTTGTCCTTTTGACTACTTCATTCAGTGATGTAATCTGCCACCCTTCTCCACCCTTCTCCATTCCAACTCCGAAACACTAGGCAGGTGAGAAGGAAAGTTGAGGAAAAGCAGGGTGTAGACCTCTTTACACTACTTCCTGCTGATTAGAGGTGTTGAGTTCCTAGGGGCAAGTCCAGTCTTAATCGCAGGATATCTCCAATCAGCAATCCAGGAAACCAGCAACCGCAAATGTAACAGCAGGAACCAGCAGCAGTGGAGGCAGCAGCAGGGGGAGCAGCAGCTACCACCTCTCTCTGGGTTCTGGCTGTTTTATCCCTTCTCAAGAGTCCCCAGAATTCCAAACACAAGCTATCTTCCACTGGCAAAATCATGCCCCTGCAAGAGCACAAGACAAATCATAGTGAGCTGCTGTAGACAGTCTGAAGCAGACCCATATCCCACACATAGGATTAAAGCACAAACCTATTTATATAACATAAATGGGTTTTTATTGGATATTTTATTTATTTATTTATTTACATTTGAGATGTCATCCCCTTTCCCCATTTCCCCTCCCTAGAACTCCCTTATCCCACACCCCTCCTCCTTTTTGTTTTTATAGCATTTTAATTAAATGCAAGTAATAAATGGATTTTTAAAGAAACTAAAAATCTCACTACAGTAAAGTGTCCTTGAAATAGTTAGGCATGTTTTCACCATGTACACCATGGGATGAAATCAATTAACCTGTCTCACTCTAATCAAAAAGAAATGTGCTTTGGATAAAAACAATTATAGATTAAAGTAACCAGCAGCATTCCCTGAATTAATATCATTTCTACCCCACACACTTCCTCATTACTATGGCAGATTGTTTGTATAAAATGACCACAGTTATTTCCTTCTATTTCTCCATAGCCTTTGCAAGGCAACTTTCCATCTGGGCTGAAATTATTATTCATTTTCATCAATATAATGCAGCTGTAATGATATTGTGCTGATTCCAAACCCAAGCAGAAAGGGACTCCATATTCTCATGTTTTCTATATTAGTTATTTGAAGCTGACATTACAAAAAAAATTACACACTATGTGACATCAATGTCAGAGTTTTATTTTCTCATAGGTTTGGTGGCTAAAACTCCAAGAGGAAGTGAGTCTTATTTTTCTGAGGCATCTCCCTTCTTGGTTTAAAAATGACTACATTCTTGCTATGTCTTTACATGATCTTACCTCTGTGGGCACAACCCTATTCTCTAGGTGTCCAAATTCTCTGTCTTTATGAAATGACCAGTCAGATTGGGTTAGGAGCTCCTAAAGTCCTCTGTAGCCGCCTGAGCTGCCTCACATTCTGGGGGCCACTTTGTAACAGCCCATTCTGCTGCTCCGGTCTGAGGGTCAGGACCTAGCAAGAGAGAGAGAGTGGGGACGGAGACACGAAGAATGGAGACAAGACAGGGAGTCTGATCAAGTCTCGTTTATTGGAAGGAAATTATTTATACCCTTTACCACGTGCCTTGCCCTCGTGGATAAGCACAGCTGAAGGCACTGTGTCATGTGCCTTGCAGCGTGGATATCACGTGTGCCTAGCTGCTGGCAGCACTAAACAGCAAAACAAGATATGTGAGAAAAACAAGATTTTTATCAGAGTATGCTCAGCTGTTGCGGGCTGTTGAAAACAAGTCTTTTGTCAGGGTATATGGCTCGAGATGGCTGCAAAGATGATAGCCGCTTTCGGCTAGGGGTCGGCTCTCAACAGTCCTCATTTTAGCTTAATCACTTATTCATGGTCCCGTCTTCACATATTTTGAGATACTGAGAGTTTTATCTTCAACATATGTTGGAGGAGATGAAACACAAATAACCACAAGCATTTCTCACATTATCTTAAGACCTGGCTTCTACCATCTCAACAAAACCAAGCTGACATCCTAGCTGGCCTGCCCACTCCAAGAAGCAAAACTACTCGCCTGACCATGGTACTCACCATGAGAACATGAGAAAATCCAGCTGAGATCAGAGCCACCCAGCCAATCCAGCCTGGCCTGCATAATTTTAAGCCAAATAAAATGACAACTACTACAGACCATGGAGTTTAGAGATTGTATACATAGAAACATTAACCAGAATAAGAATGTATTGATAATTTTCCCTAGAGCGCTATCAGTCAGAGCTTTTTGCTTGCAGTTAAGGGAACATTCTCCAGTTAACTTAAATAACAAGAAATTTATTGAAAAGATAGCATGCTAACAGAATTCATGGATGAGCTTAAAAATAAAAAAAAATAAAAATTAAAAAGCAAAAGTAACTTTGAAGTCCATACAGCAAGAACTATTCTACATTTTATCAGAGTGTTATACTGCCAGAAGAAATTAAGAAGAAAAAAATCCTTTTAGAACATGTGTGACTAACCTAAGATCAAAGCCTGAGAAGAAAACATCATAGGCTCAGTCACATGCGGAAAGTCCTAGAGTGTGGGTTTCAGGTCAATTAATAATCAAAGGCAGAAGATATCATTAAATTACCCAACCATTAGTTTACTTAGCTTTAAAAGAAGGAATAATGTGTGCAAGGGATGTAGTTCAGCTATTAGAGTGTTTGTCTTACATGCACAAAGTCCTGGGTTCAATCCCAGCCTCATACTGTATAAATCTAGAAATGGTAACACATGCCTGCGAGCTGAGCACCCAGGAAGTGGAAACAAGAGGATCAGAAATTCAGTCACTCTTGGCTACATAGTAACTATAAAGCCAGTGTTGGCTACCTGTAACCCTGACTTAAATAAGTAAATGAAAGATTTTAAGGCAGAGATGAAGAGGTAGCTCAGTGATTAAGAGTACTGGCTGCCCTTCCAGAGATCCTGAGTTCCATTCCCAGCAAACACCTGGTGGTTCGTGACCATCTATACAGAGATCTAATACCCTCTTCTAGCATTCAGGTGTATATGCGGACAGAGCACTCATAATATTAATATAAATGATAAAAAATTTTTAAAAGATTTTTAAAGTAGGAAGTTATAAAATGGTACAAGCATGGAAGTAACAGCAATAGCAGTGGAGTGCCTGGACACCCAAGCATGAAGTCTAGCATGTCACTTACTATAGGTGATTCTTTCATTCATAAGTCAGGTACTGACAGGTGTGAAAACCACATAACCCAAAGAAGCCTCCGCTTAAATGCCTTGTATGCTGCCTTTCAGTGGGCACTGAATGAGAAGTGGCTGCCTAGATTTCTTTCTTTTGAGCAGCTGCAAAGCAGAACTTACTGTTCATGCAATAAATTATGCTGACAACCAGGTACCATGTAAAAGAATAGTCATGGATCAGCAACCCAGGGTAATCCTCATTCGTTTGCAATGAATACATTCCATAAGTTGATACTGGAGGACATTTGGCAATGGCCTGTTTTGAGGTGTGTGTGTGTGTGTGTGTGTGTGTGTGTGTGTGTGTGTGTGTTTGTTCATTGTATAAATTAATTGCTTTCATTGTTATTTTATGCAAATGTAAATGATGCTGTGATCATGTGCACCTTCCCTTTCACCCCATTCTATATGCTCCAGCATGTGCCCTCCCCCTCTCCTAATTATCCCTTCTCCACTTACAGGCCATTTCATTCCTTCTCTCTCCCTCCCTTCCTCGCTCTCTCCCTCTCTTTTTTCCTTTCTCTCTTTCATTTTCATGGGAGAGAAATCATATAACACTTGTCCTGTCTTTCCTCAATAAACCGAGATCTAAGGAAGAGGAGACTATAGCTATTGACCTAAATTACTTACCTATGTTTCTCTGTAATTCTTTGTCCCCACGTGACTAGGAGAATAGGTTGACCTTCTCTTATCCATTCCATTAAATAATGGTAAAAATAATTTCTAAGAACATGGGGTACTACTAGAAGATGAAGGAAGAGGAGACCTGAAGAGGGGACAAGGATCTGGCAACAAGAAAAAAAAATCTGGTTGTTGGAACAAAAAACCCAGTAGTCAATACCAGTGGGGAGACTTGGTAAGGGCATGGCTGCCTCAGCAAGAAGAGCAAATAGCAATGGGCACCAGAGACCACACTCCACCTGACAATCTGTGTGTCATAAATTGGAGCTCTCAGAGTAGGTCAAGCCCAAATCAAGCAGAGTCCTGGGAATCTGTAATTAACCCCTGGAAGGAGAAAGAAGAAAGGAAATTACATGATTTAGCAGTTATTATATGATTTATAGTCTTAAATCATGGAGAAATGAGAACTGGGAAGCATCTAGATGAAATCTCTACCATTAATCAGGATGCAGGCTTGGACAGAATAATACAGTCACAGGTAAATGAGAAGACTATGTTTCTGCATGACAGTTGGTCAATTTTGAAGGCATTATGCTTGTGGGAATTTAGAGAATGCCAAAAATTTTAAGCAGAATTTCAAAGGATCTGACCAAAATCAGTTGTAGATTTGCTATGCTTGTTTATCAGGGATAATGTGAAAGCCAGAGGGAAAATATGGAACTCATTTTCCATTTTCTCCTGAGAATTATCTTCTTGCCCTCATCCCTTTGCTTCTTCCAGACAGTGCCTCACTCTATAGCTCTGACAGGCTTTGAACAAAAGTTGGCCTTGAACTTACAGCAGTCCTGCCTTGGTTTTGGTTCAGGAAATAGAACACTGGTGTAACCCACACTCTCAAGAGATATTCCTTGGTCATTCCTTTTGCTTGACTCAGTCCCCATTGTTCTGTTAGACAGGAGCTGAGCTCCTTTAAAGGAACTACATCATCTAGACATCATAAGATGAAGAGAAAAAAACCTTCTCCAGGACACTAGATCTCATTGTCTAAAGAATGGAGAAATGAAAATAGAACAGAGAAGAACATGTGTGTGCAGGTGTGTAGATTTTAGATAGACATAGACAAATGGATAGATACATAGATAGATGATAGATAGATAGATAGATAGATAGATAGATAGATAGATAGATAGATGTTAGATAGGTGACAGATAGCTACATAGAAATAGATAATGATGGTATGCTAAGCAGAAGCACAGTACTTAGCATTTTTTATACAGCCTCTCACAAAATTTGTCTTTGCCTGTAATTTTGACTTCTCATTGGAAAAGTTATGAAAGGGGGCATTAAGGCTAATGGATCACATTTTATTCTCTTTCCCATAAGTTTCAATGGGATACCAATCAACAAAGCTATACTTGAATTATTTATATTGTAGTGCTGACTCAAAGCAGTCATTACAGTTATCCCAAAGATAGACTATGTGTGACGTGAGACATAATGGCATCCATATCTCAAAGCTACCTAAAAGGGTTAATTAATTGAACTAAGTAGTCAGAAAAAAAGAACCTAATCTACATAAATGTTCAAATTTCCTAACATTTGCCAAAATGTCTGAAATTTTAATAATGCAAAACACTTCACATTTACCGAATTAATTTTTTCCAAAGTAAATTTCCTCCCTATTGACCCATAGAAACCCAAATTCTAAAATACACATGAAAGCACATATTTCCCCATTCTTTATACTTCTCCTTGTGCTCAGTTCTATTCACAAGCATGAACTATTACTGTATAGGCTATATCTTCAGCCCATGGAGGCAAGAACATCCTTCTACTACTACAAAAAAAGTGTTTTTTCAGTTCATTATCACAAGTTCAAAATAACTTGAGTCAAAAGCCATGACAGAGAAAATGGAATATTATCTATAGAAAGACAATAGGAAAGGAATAAGAAAAGCAAAACACTATGGTTTTGGTTTTATGTGTATACAGCCTAGAATTCAATTAAGACTTCTCAGTATCTAAAACTAAATGAGTCAATGTGTTTGTCCATGTATGTGTATGTGTGTGTGTGTATGTGTGTGTATGTGTGTGTGTAATATGCTTATGTGTAATATAATAATTGCATTAGACCGTAAATACATAGATAGGTAGATAGATAGTATATTTTATATACTATTATAGTATATTTTATATACTATTCTTCATACTATATGTTATAAATTTATAGAATTATATACAATTTATTAAAAAAATAAAGATAACATTTTGCTTTCAGCATCCCCTTAGAGGTGTCTCAGTTTTCATTTGACTCTTTGGTCTCAATAGCCTATTGGATAGCCTCAGATAACCTTCTAGGATGACCTCATAAGTTCTTTCTCCTCACAGTACCACATCTTTCTAGCCTCAATAGCCTTACAAAATTCAGAGATTTCCAAAACTGAAGGGAGAAGAAAGAGGAGAAAAATATGTCAATGTAGATAGTTTGGGACTGCAACACTGCTTGCTAAGTTAACATCCATGAATCCCAACAAGCAAAATAAAGTCAAAGTGTCTAGTAATGAAGAGTTATAGAGTTATAGAGCCTTGGTTCTGGAGAACATGTAGGGAGTGATGAATATTAATGTTGGTGTTTGGGGAATTTGTAACAGTATCAAGTAAACATTTTAAAAACAAACATATATTAACTTGTAGAGCAGATTTGAACTAGGTCACCTCTGAGCAATATGAAGCCAACCTGTTCAGTGATGGGAAAAATATTTTTATCTATTCATTCATTTAGCTAACTCATTAATAAAATCATGCATAATTATGATATATGGTATGGTGTGTTCTCTGTGGCATGGCAAATTGAACCAATTAACATGTTAGTATCACACATACTTACCACTTTTATTTTGAGAACACCTAAAGTCTACTCACTCACACATTTTAAAATACAACAAATTGTTACCAACTATACTCATTCTGCTCACACAGACCTCAAGCTATCACAGCATCCATGCCTCTTGTCCAACTGCAGTCTCGTATCCTCAAGGTAACAATCTCCCCCTTGTTAAAAGGCCCACATCTAACCCTTGATAGCCGCAATTCTGCCCTCTGCTCTAATAAGCTCATCAATTCTAGGTTCCAAATAAACGTGAGATTGTGTGGCATTTGTATTCCTGTGCTTGGCTTATTTTTATAGCATGATTTCCTCCATGTCTGTCCCATGTTGTTGCCATTGATACTGTTTTCTAACTTTAACACATAGTTGTAGAACACTCAATATACATACAACACTGTCCTGACTTTGTTTCATTTGATTACACACTCACAGATTGGACCCCCAGACAAAGATAAATCAATACACTTTCAAATTTCAAAATAATATCATGTGTTAAGATCACCTTATTCAATTAAGTCATTCTAGTTTTGGATGAGTCTGATGTCTTTGAAGGCTCCTGGGGAAGCATTCAGATCTAGATCTCTACACTTCCTTTTAATTATTGTGTATAAACAGTCACCACGGAATTTCGGAAATAGCAAGAAGTAGTAGCAAGCAGGTACTGATGAATGTTTACTGGCTTGCATACATTTTTACATTTTCAAGATCTAACATACAATTGTCAAAATGTTGATAGTGTATGCTTTTGATCCCTGAATGCATGAGTGTTTTGTTGTTGCTTCTTTCAGACTTTTCTGTAGATGTCAAAAAATTTATATTGAGTGTGTACAAAGAAAAACCTATTTTTTAAAACATAAACTATCACAATGAATTGTGACTTAAACTTGAAGTTTAAGAATTCTGTTTTCTTATTTGAATAAACCCTGGTTTCATTTTTAAAGTATTGTCCAAAATTCAGACTTAATTAAGGAAAGACTTTAACAACAACAACAAAAAATTACAGCCTGAACATTTGGATGACTAGTGTTGACGTTTGAATCTGAAAAACAATTCAACAGGCTCATGTCTTGAATGCTTGTTCCAAGGTTTTGCCTTTATTTTGGGAACTTGTGAAACCCTTGTGAAACAGGGCCTGGTAAAGGAGGTTCACTGGGGCCAAGCTTTGAAGGCTATAGTCTGGCTGCTGGTTCCTGTGGCCTCTCTGCTTCCTAGATTCCCTTTACATGAACATAAACATCTCTTCCTTCAGTTATTTCTGTCATGTATTATGTCATAGTGACATAAAGTAGCCCATATAACTTTGATGATAAGAAGCTTTGAGGACTTGAAGAAAGTGTGGTCCTTGAGCACTATTGATGGGAACTTAAGATGGTAATCCACTGATGTAATCCATTAAAAAGCAAAGCTACTCAAGAAGCTTAAATGTATTACTGTACGAACCAACAAGTCTACTCTGCACATATATCAAGAAGCATTGAAAGTGGGGGTCCTGAAGAGATATTTAAATGCACACCCAAACTTATATCAGTGCTGTTAACAATAGCTAAAAGGCAGAAGCAATGGTGTCTATCCTCATCTCAACAGATGATAGTCACAGGGTAGTAGACCTAGAGGAGGTGTGCCTAGTGAACTACACTAGTCACAAAATACAAACACTGACTTATTCCTTACACGTGTGACACAGATACCAAGAGCAATCAAGTTCATAGAGAAAGAAAATAGAAGAGTGGTGGCTTGGGGCTTGAAGGGAAGTGAGGAACTGTTTCCTGGATATAATCATTTTCCAAGATTAAAAACTCTGAAGATGACTCAGCAGATAAAGGTGCTTCCTAAATAAGCCTAATGACCTGAGTTCAGTCCCAAGAATCCAAGTAAAGATGGAAGAAAATCGATGCTAGAGACGTCTCCTCTGTTCTCTACACACAGCACTGTTACACGTGTGTGCTTCCTCCCCCTCATCAGAGACACACACATACAGAGAGAGAAGAGAGATACAGTAATTAATAATAAATAAAAAATATTTGTTAATTGTGACTATAAGTGCAAATGAACTGCACGCACACTTCAAATCATGAAGATGGTAAGCTTTTCATCTCTTGGTTTTGTTTTAAAAGACATTTAAAACCTTTATTGCAGTAAAGAAATGGAAACTATTATAATAGTACAAGAAAAAAAGCTCAAATTACAAGAGCTGCAAATATCTCTCTCAAAGATTAAGTAAAAAAAGGAACTTTCTTTTACAGAGAAGAACAAAGGAGACTAGGGAGAACTCAGCATGAGGTAGCAATGGGCAGGTGGCCATGGGACAGCTAAGCAGAAATATTTCCTCCTAGTCAGCAGACTGTCAGAAAAGAGGCTACTGGGGAGAACAGCTCCATCCCTGTGGAAGCACGAGCTGAGCAGGGATCCAAATTGAGCAATTGAGCATAGATCCAAATCCAGTGGGAGAAGATGCCGGGTAGCTTCATCTTGGCTCGAATCTTGGCCAGATAAGATGGAGACATGAATGTCAATTAGTTATTCATAAACAAAGAATGGGAAGTGAGAAGCCTATTCATGGAATTGACACAGACACATACCCCAAATTGTTTCCAGTCATATGAAAAAGAGTGGATCTTTGCAGTAAATCGTTTCCAGAGCATAATGAATATAGTGTGAGATACCCCATCATAATTTCTTAGTTGTTTCTAGTTTCTGGGAATACAGGTTCAGATGGACTCCAATGTCATCAGTAACAATGTATAGTAAGACAAAGAGAAGTGGAACAGGAACCAGACTTAGGGATGTCAGTGTCTACAACATTTATAAGGGCTATCTCAGGGCCTCCGTTGCCCTGTCATAAATTAGGTTAACTACAAAGTGAGAGAAGACATTGACATGACTCAAATAGATGACTACACAATTTCTTGCAAAGTCCATTAGTCAGAGTTCTTCAGACATACAGAACCAAGAGGATAAATGTACTTATGGGAAGGGATTCAGTAGGTTGAATCCTATGCTCCTGCATAGTTCCCTAATGATTATCTGGAGGTTGGAGAACTTGGGAATCTGTAACTGCTAATCTAAGCTGGAAAGGTCAGAATGGAAGAGGTCAGGGATGCTAGTCTAGTCCTAACCCAAAGAACTAATGACTTCTGGAGAGGGAGGTCTTTGACAAAGGCACTGGCATGAGTCCTTGTCAAAGGCTGAGGAAGCTAAAGTCTGAGGTTCCTTGGTGACAGGAGTAGAAAAGCATGCCCACTCAGGAAGGGTTGCGTGAATACCCTCAGAGGAAAGCATGAACACAGAGAAGAAGGCAATCCTTCCCTTTCTTCTCCCCAGACCATCTGGGTTCCCAGTACATCGGATGGTTCTACCCACAACGGCAGAAGGTCTTCCTCACTCCATTCACTCAGTTGCATGCTGGTCTTCTCTGGAAACGCCTCCACAGATGTCCCCAGAAAGTGTGTGTTACCTATTTTCTAATCTAAATCTAGCCAAGCTGATATTCATATACAGAAGAGGGAAATACTAGGGGTTAGGGGTATAGCTCAGTGATAGAGCACCTGACCTACCATATACTAGGCCCTGTGGGCCCAGTTAGAAGGAATAGAGGGAAGAGGGAAGAGAGGGAGGGAGGAAAGGAAGCAAAAAGGGGAACAATGAAGCAAAAACCTGTAGCAGCAGTAGCTATTATGGTTAAAATAAACCTACTCCCCCAGCAGAAATGCAAGGTGAAGAACATAAAATTCATGCTAATTCTCAATTTTTAGAGGATGAAAGATACTGGAACTATGGAGAACCATATGCAATAGTGTATATTTAAGATCTAAAACATATGCTAGAAAGTATAAATCCCAAGGAACTCTAAAAGGCTTGGATTTCTACAAGGACAAGAGAGAAAATCACAACAGTGCTTGGAGAACAAGGAGCTTGACTAGTCCCAGAGGAAGGGGGACTTGTGTTTGAGCGGAAGCAAACATGTTGGCATTCAAATGCTATCAAAGAGTCTCCCTCTGGGTCAGGGATCTGAATTAGAGTTCGTGGTCTTCTGTGGACCAGATGCCACAGGTGGAATGGTCTAAACAATAGGAATGATTTCTTGCCAATTCTAAAGAGACTGCCAGGTCCTGATCCAGTCTGGCAGCCCCAGCCGCTGGGGAGAATGCTTCTCAGGCTTGCAGCAGCTGCATTCACACTGGGTCCCTGGCCTTTCTTCTACATGTACACTCCCAATGAGTATGTTTTGGTTGGTTGGTTGTTTTGCTTTTAGTTTTGTACTGTTTTTCAAGATAGAGTTTCTCTGGGTAGCCCTGACTATCCTGGAACTCACTGTGAAGTCCAGACTGGCCTTGAATTCAGAGATCCACCTGCCTCTGCCTCCTGAGTGCAACCCTCAGCCCAGTGAGTGTTTCTTCTCACCAACCCTAATGAAAATGGACTTTACCCTTGTGACTTAGGTAAGCTATAATTACCTCTTTGACTACCCTGTCTCCAAATACAGTCAAATTAGGAGCAATAGTTCCAGCACAGCATAGCATCTACTGAGTACAGAAAAGGATAATAAGCACTTCACTTCACCTGAGGGAAGTCAAGGACTACTTCCTAAAAGAACCAACCAGACCCTGGAGTGCTCCCATGGACTAAACCAGCAACCAAAGTGTACACATGGAGGTACCCATGGCTCCAGCTGCGTATGTAGCAGAGAACAGCCTTGTCAGGCATCAATGGGAGGAGAGGTCCTGTGAAGGCTTGATGCCCCAGTGTAAGGGAATGCCAGGGCGAGGAGGCAGGAGTGGGTGGGTGGGTGGGTGGGGGAACACCCTCAGAGAAGCAGGGGCAGGGGGGAGGAGATAGGAGAGTTCCCAGGGGGAATCCGGGAAAAGGGATAGCATTTGAAATGTAAACACATAAAATATCTAATGAAAAATTTTTCAAAAAAAAAAAGGAAGAAGAATTTTACCCTTTCCACCTTGGGAAAGTCAGAAGGCATCCTGATAAGGGGAAAGCTGATTCCTCAAAGGGTGGCAGTACAGCTTCGCTATTTTTTGACTTGTTATTTTTAGGAGGAAAAAATGGTTCTCAAATGTATTGGTTATTCTGAGCCATGAGTTTGGAAATATCGAAAAAAGGAACTTTAAAAATATACAGTGATGAGCCTGTCTATACTCTGAAAATGGCAATATGCTTTAAAATATTTCTGATGTCCCAGGAAGTATGATAAATGTGCATGCTCATTGCTCTCTTTCTGAAAGCCTGAATTCCTCTCAAAACTCCTGTACTTAACAAGTCAGTGGCTCTGCACCATAGCGGTTTGGGCACTCAGGAGACAGATGATAAGTGTCTTGGGTTTAGCTGTGTCTGAGAATGGGGTTACCTCCTGATGGAAAGCAGAGGTAATGCTAAGCTTCCCCAATATACAAAGCAATCTCTGGAATCAGAAACTTTCATCCCCAATTTTAAGAATGCTAAAGTTGAGAAATCCTATAATTTGAGACAAGAAACAGATTTGAAACCTGTCTGGACAGTGAACTCTGCCATCCTTGCAAAACCCCAATTATGCAGAGGATTGACTAAGTCAGATAAAGCATGCTTTATTAATTAAGGTATAGATCCCTCCATAAAGCCAGTTTGGGGAACAATTCCAAGTCTGAACCTTTTCCTTGCTTGGAAGCTGCCAGTCACACGAGACAAGTACGATCTTCATCCATTCAGGAGATGTTGAGGAGGTGGCAGTGACCCCGAAAGCATAAATACAACTTCAGCAGGACTAACCAGTGCAACACAGAATTCAAGACCCTTCCACTGTATAGCAGGGTATACGGATCACCTACAGCCACATCCCATAGATGTCAAAATTCCTTTCTGCACAAAAGTAATACCCAACAGTATGACATTCAGCTACTAGTGCAAGACTGTACTTTGTAGGGTTGTAGGTCCAGCATCCACACTGCCACAGGGAGCACAAGGATATCACTCCAGGTGGGGAAGTGCAATCTTTGATGTGGGAAAGCCAGAGCTGGCCCAGGGGTTCCCAGGCCTGCGACAAGGCCCATGGCCATTGAGTTCTCATACCCTCGGACACCCAGGTGCCATTGGAAATCACAGAAGAGCTGAGAACAGAGTGGGGGCTCTCAGGCTGTGTCTAGCCCAGGTCGAGTGTGGGGGAGGGGGAGCTCCTGGTTAGTCCCATGGGGAGAGTCCTGGATTGATGGCAGCAGGCTTGGTGGTGGTTGTGGCTAAAAGTGCAGGGAGGCCTTCTACTGGAGATTAGACTGTGGTTCTGTAGGCAAGGCTGCCTTCATGACTCCTCAACCCGAATCTCAATGAAAAGAGACGGCCCATGGTTCTGAGGCATTTATTGTCGTGGCAGAAAGCAGATGTGTAAAACCATACTCCACTTCTCAGGGTGGACCTGAGATTAAATACCTTTTGCAGGGAGGAATGTCTGGGAACGGAATCTTATTGGCAAAGTTCTCCAGGCCTCCATGTACCTTATTAGCATGGAGATCTTTCTTGAGCCTATGTAACCAAGGTTCACGTCTCTTTTCCTACTGTCTTGGTCTAAGATGTTAGAGATGCCTCATCTATATCTGGAAGGGCTTGGGGGCATTTCCTTATGTGATTGATGATAACAAATCTGGGGGTGGGGGAGGGCCTGCTGCTACATGTGACAGGGGCCTTGGTGCCCAGAAGCAGGCAAAGCTCCTACGTCCCTTCAGGGTCTCTGGGGCTTCAAAGCATTTAGCTCAACTGAGGACCAGGCTACCTCTCACAGTCCACTGCCCCACAGTCCTTTATGGTCTCCCAGTGTGAAGGGTGCAAGGTCCTACCTTTGATCTAATTTTCATTCATTCTCTACGGTATCAAGCAAGTGTCATGTACATCAGCAATTTGGGTTTTTTATTTTGTTTTGTTTTGTTTTTACATTTTCTTTTTATTTCTACATGCCTTCTGGTAGAATATTCTTCATTCAGAAAATATTTCATTTCAGATACCTGTTCATAGTACACTATCACTAACCACTGTGTGTTTATATCTCCCATCTCCACAATGCCCTGGGCTTTTATTTTGAATTACTTTTCTTTTGACACTTACCACAAGCTGCCATTTGATTGCTTATTTCAGATATTGTTTGTCTCCCCTTTTCCCGTTAGAAGAAGTATACTCTATCAAATTATGCAGCACCTAAACTACAATCTGGGACCTCATAGGTGCTCAATAAAAATCTCTTAAATAAGTGTTTAAATGCATTCTGGTTTTTTGTTGTTTTTATTGCTCTTCCCATTTTTCCTTTCTTTTGGTTTCTTTCCCCACCCCTCAACTTCTAAGCCTGTCTTCTGTTGATAAATATTTTATCCATTTTTATTTCTCTGCATATTAGACCAGCCATAATTACTAAGTACATTTTGACCCTTGGAACTCAAACATTTGCTGACCCTTCAGTAAAGTTCTATCAGCTGCTATAAATGATGGTTCTGGCTACCCTGGGAAAATAGGATGGAGTCCCATTCACCCCGTTCTCGAGAGGAACAGACCTATAGAATGAACGTATACCAAAGAGAGATTTATTAGATAGGCTTGAACAATATTGTCTTGGCAGTTCAGTAATGGCTGTCTTTACACTGGTGAGATTGATTACTAGGTAGCCAGTCCATAAAGCTGAATAACTGAGTACTCTCAATCTGATGATGAAGTCTGAAGGATTCCTAGAATGCCTCGGGTCTTCCTTCCACATTGGAAAGCCAAACAAGCTGGGTTTTGGTGTCACCAAGGAATGGTAGGAGTGGTAGCTGCAGCACTGGTAGCAGCAAGTCACAAAGAGCTTTGATGATGTCGTTAGTATAACATGAAGGCAAGCAAACAAAATAAATAATAATAAATAATACTAAACTAATAATAATAATAGTAATAAAGGCTAAAATCAGAAGGAAGCTTCTGTAGGATGAGAATCATTACTTTGGTTTCTGTCATCTTCTGTTGAGATGTAGGATGGCTGTATAGTTCATATTTTGTTCTATGGTCTCCTAGAACTCTAGTCTCCTAAAATCTAATGCATACTGGAAGGTGTTACCACATTCTGATGAGTCTTCCCATTTCAGTTAGTTTAATCAAGAAAATCCCTTACAGGAAAGGTGAGTACAAAAGTTCGTCTCTTCAGCAATTCATATCTAGTCAACTTTACAAGCAAGATTAACCATTACAGCTCCCTAGGGAAATATGGGGATGGGTCAGTATTCAATGAAAGATAAAGATTGTTCCTCATATAGCCATGAGGAACAATGTCCCAGCTGGCACAAAATGCCAAGTGATATTTTTTCAGGGGGTTGATGAAAAGTTTTCTGCTTAGAAAGAAACTCAAGAAGCAAGCAGGTGTCAGATGGTAGGATGGGGGAGGAGAGAGAGTCAAGGAAGAACTGTGAGAAAGTGAAATGGCAGGTGGATTCTATAGGGAGAGTTTGGTAAGGTGACTAGGCAGGTAAAATGGGCTAACCACCCTAAATCTCAATGAACTAGCTACAGTATGATAAAGCAGTTGGTCCAAGCCCTTTTGGACCACTATGGAAGATGTAATAGTGTGGTGACTTAAGCTAAAATCAGAAGGAAGCTTCTGTAGGATGAGAATCATTACTTTGGTTTCTGTCATCTTGTGTTGAGATGTAGGATGGCTGTATAGTTCATATTTTGTTCTATGGTCTCCTAGAACTCTAGCAAGCCAAACAGTATCATTACTTCTCTTCATAAAGAAGACTGAATGGATTCTATGGTTTGACAATAAGTCTTAGGATTGAGATAAAGCAAAAATCTTCCAATTATATCTTTTAAGGATCCTCCACTAATGCTACAGAGTTGTACTGCATGAGATGACAATTTTGATAAGTTAAAAAAAGTTAATATGAACAATTTTACATCGCTGCAGAGTAGAAACTAAACCTGGAATCAAAGAAACTTAATTTTCACCTTGGCTTAAAATTCAAAAACTGTGTGGTTTACCCTGGCTGAACATCTGTATCCTCAGGCAAGAGATAAGAACACCTTGAATGTCTTAAGGACTAAGCAAAAGACACAGATGAATCAGCACAGTGCCAGCCACATTTTGCTCCTCTCCCATCACAGACAATGGGATGCCCTTCCTTAACTTCTAGACAACCCTGGTCTTTTCACAATCTCTGAGCCATACTCATTCCTTCCTCCTACTCCTTCTATTATTTCTTTCTATTCTCAACAAAAATTCTCAGACTTTCAATTGTATGGGTTGAGGTGGCTGACTTTACTCCTGTGACCCCTCTTGACTGCACTGCTATTTTGTATTAAATACAAAATACAAACTTTGAATGTAAATCACAACCCTGGTATGCTTTCTTGGAGTCTCTTTCACCCACAATTTCTTGCAGTAGGACAATTGTCCTAGATTCTGAATGGAGTGATCATCTCAAATATTGCCAGTGGCTTATTAACGAGAAAATGTAGCAACTCCTGCTTAGTTATAGTAGCTTTTATTTCTGTGAATTATTTGAAGCTTGCAACCACCTGCTCTGCTACAAAATCGTACATCTAAACTTTGTCACCAAAGGAAATAAATACATGCATTTTTTATTTTTCAATTAAGTTAGTTAAGTACAACAGGAAAATAATTCAATAACAATAGACAGTTTTCATACTGGCTGGATGGGAAGAGCCCTTAGAAGCTAGCTGTGTTGAATGAATCCCTGCATCCATCTTTAAGTTCACAAAGAAGATCTTTCTCAATATGGATGGCTAACAGTCTTTAGATATGGCAAACCATGAAATTTCTCAGAAAGGGCATGAGAAGGAGGTAAACTGTTTCAAGGAAAGAAAGAGACCTACAAGAAGGTACAATCTATTGGCTTTTTACACTGGAATCTTACTAGTTGTCTTAGTTAAGGGTTTACTGCAGTAAACAGACACCATGATCAAAGCAACTCTTAAAGAACAACATTTAATTGGGTCTGGCTTAAAGGTAAAGACATGTAGTCCATTATCATCAAGGAGGGAGAATGGCAGCATCCAGACAGGCATGGTGCAGGAATTGCTGAAAGTTGTACATCTTCATCTGAAGGCTGCTAGCAGAATACTGACTTCCAGGCAGCTAGGATGAGAGTCTTATAGCCCACACCTACAGTGACATACCTACTCCAACAGAGCCACACCTTCTGATAGTGCTACTTCCTGGGCCAAGCATATATAAACCATCATATTTAATCTTAGTAAGTCACACAATAAAGAAGCAATTCCAGGAGACTTGTATGAGACTTTGAAGGGCAAGCACCCTTTCTTTTAAAACTTATTCATAATATAAGCAATATTAGACAGAATTATCAGGTGTGTGTGTGTATGTATGTGTACACATACACATATAACAGCAAGTAGTAAGAAAAGAGGCCATGAATTTGAAATAAAGAAATAAGAGGTTTATGAGAGTCTGAAGGGAGAAAATGAAAAAAAATATTATAGTATCAAAAACAAAAGAAATACCAAAATATTCTCACTAAATAATATTTTCTGAGTTCTACAGTATAAGATTTTGTTTACTCAAAATTATCTTTTGTATAAAATCCTTAAAAAAGATGATGCTATTATTAATAACTTCCTTAACTTTAATTAATAACTTCCTTATTACTAATAACTTCCTTAACTTTAAGAATCTGACACTGGTCACGGACAAGAAAATAGGCTGCCTGCCAGGAATATGACATTGGCCAAGGACAAGAAAGTGGGCTTCAGGTAGGAATCTGACATTAGGCTAGAACAAAGAAGTAATCTCAGGCAGGAATCTAAATTTTAGGCTAGAACAAGAAATTAGGCTTCAGACATGAAAATGACTTTGGGCTAGGATAGGGAAGTTGGGTCAGTTATTTTGGTCATCCTGATAAGCCTTTAGAAACAGTGATCATGGGAGTGTTCACAGAATTTTGTTTATTGCCTTGCTTATTATTTGACTATTTGTGGTTACTGTCGTTCTTGTTCCTTGACTACTTATTTGCATCTATTGTATTGCTAGTCCCTCAACCTAGAACTGTCCTTAATACTCACACGCAATTAAAATGGTATAAAAACAAAAAGGAGGAGGGGAGATGGGATAGGGGGTTTCTAGGGAGGGGAAGTGGGGAAAGGGAATGGCATCTGAAATGTAAATAAATAAAATATCCAATTAAAAATAAATAAATAAATAAATAAATAAATAAAATCAGAGTTAAAACCAGTTCTTACAATTGTTTTAGTGTAACTAATTCTGTAAAAGAAAGAATTATACTTGGACAAACCTTTCGAAGCATGCTGGATATTTCTGACTTCCATTTCTGTATTTGTCAGAAAACATAATTACCAAGAATCCTTTATTTTCATTGCTTTCATCAAGAGCACCCAGAGGGTTTCTTTTCTATTTTCCTTGAACAAAGTGTTGTTACAAATTGGCATTGAGAAATCTATTTTTAAGTTTGCAGAATATTTTAATTTGAAGATAATGTATTCAGGCAGGCATTTGGTGACAGTGGTTCTAATTGGAACATTGTTCGGTGTTTTTTTCTTCTTCCCTTTTTTCTTCTATTGGATATTTTCTTTATTTACATTTCAAATTTATCCCTTTTCCAGGTCTCCCTTCTGGAAACCCCTTATCTAATCCCCCCTTCTCCTTGCCTCAATAAGGGTGCTCCTCCACCCACCCACCCACTCCCACCTTCCCACCCTGACATTCCCCAACACTGGGGCATTGAACCCCCACAGAACCAAGGGCTGTTTCTGTGACTGATCTCCAACAAGGCCATCCTCTGCCACATACGCAGCCGGAGCCATAGGTCCCTCTATGTGTACTCTTTGGTGGTCCAGTCCCCAGTAGCCCCAGGGCATCTGGCTGGTTGACACTGTTGCTTCCTCTACAGGGCTGCCAACTCCCTCTGCTCCTTCAGTCCCTTCTCTAACTCCTCCATCTCGCATTCTCCCTTTATTCTGTGTTTTTTCCAACTTTTTTTAATACAGCCAATCTCTTCTCCAATCTGTACAATGAAAAGTTTTCTGAAGTACTAAGCGTCCTCTTTTCCCATTAAAGTGAAATTCTTCAGCTCTCAAAAACACAAAATAAAATAGTCAACAGAAAATGAGACTGAAATCACCTTTCAGGAATGACTAAAGGCAACAGAGAAAATGAACAAGGAGAGCAGAAGCAAACATGCAAATGAAAAAAAATTATTGTGCCTGACTGCAAAAAAAGCAAGTACATCTCTGAGAAAACAGAAAGACAAAACGGTGACTATTCAGAAAGTACCCGGAACACCACTGCTGGACACATGTTACTTCAACACTTTTTGTCATATTCTTGGTAAACTTGGAGCCTTTTTTTTACCTACTGTCTCCATGAAAACCTCCTCAAGCACTCACCACCTTTCCAGTCTATTTTTCTTGGAAGGTAAACAAAATTACTAAATACTTGACAATGCCTACTTTAGAATAAAATCTATTCCTAAGCCAGATAGTACACTAAAGTCATGGGGAGGAGACCTAGGCTCATGGTATGTTGGAAATACTTCTCATTGTAAGAGTAAAAGTGTTTCTTTGAAAAAAAAATAGGATGTAAGTAAGAATCCATACAAAAGCAGTCTACATAGTGATTTGGACCAAAGAATTTTCACTAGCACATGAAGGTTGCTTAAGATATATGAAATTGGTGAGTAGGTTCAGAGGTCAGGGGAAGAACTGTCTATACACAGAGCTGTTGAATCCAACTCAGGACCTAACCAATGAATATTCTGTAAATGTTTGTTGAGTTACCAAGTGAAGGAATGATGATACTTTGGTATAGAATGCAACGATAGCAAAAGGAATAGTAAAGAGAAACTTGAACAGTCGTCAATAAAATCCTGATCCTGCAACATAGAGCTATTTTATAACCATTTCTTACATGAAGTAATAAACACATAAAACAGGGGAAGCTACATGTTTTATGTGGCTTAGTATTAAGAACACAGGCAGGCATCTTGCTCAAATACAAGGGAGAAAACACTATTTAGGGTACTAAAATACAGGTAACTCCTAAAATGCAATAGTTTGACTTGCAAATTTAGACTTTATAATGGTCTGAAAGACTAGTCATACAACCCACCTGATTTTGACTTTCAGCATGGTAGTAAGTTCTGTGAGTTATCCAGAGCTTTATTGTAAAACAGACTTTGAGTTAGATGATTTTTGTCCAAAGGCTAATGTAAGTGTTCTCCTCATGTACAAGTTGACTAGGCTAAGCTATGATACTAGGAGAGGTATCAGATTATACAAAGAGTTGTTGCATCATCTCCCTTTGTCAATATAATGAATGTGTGTTGGAGATCTTAAACTAATTAATCATAAATGAAGCAAGACACATAAAATCAGTTTGAATTAAAAACTAAGAAAAGGTTTATATAGCCAGACAAAAATGCTGAAACAAATTTGCTGATAAATGTAACACAGATCACTATTGTGATAATCACAGTAAAATATGCCCTTTAGACATGTAAAAATAGCTTAGCCAGGAACTCTACTTACTCTAGGCTGCACCTAATAACCAGAACCAGTGACATCACTTACTCAAGAAAACCACACACAACTAGAATACCACACCACCCACTGTTCAGTTCATAAGCGAAGACCAAGACGAATGTTCTACTCTGCACATCTTCAGGAGTACTGAGATACTGAAGAGATGCCACCTTGATCTGCCTTGCAGCTGGAGAGTCTTCACTAGGATCCTGACCTTTGAACCAGGGACTTCTATCAGTGACTGGACCCCACCTCTGGTTAAGATACATCTTCTACATAAGCAGCCTTAGAGAAATAGACTTAGGACTGTAGTTGGGAATTTAAAATGTGAATCTTGTGTGATAACCCTCAGCAGAATAAAATATATCTTTTACTATAGTAACTACACATACCTAGCATCTTATGTCATTATTCACATGTCAAGGACAAAATTCTATCTGATAAAAGTTGACCTCATCTTTACAATCAAGAGTCAGCTATATTCCCATCAGTCTTCTACAACTTGCAATGGAAGCAATGGAAGGTGCAGCCTCTTGTGGACTGAGATAACCCACTACTGAGTTCTCTGCATTTTCTAGCTTTTCCTACTAGCAACCTTTATGCCAGCTTCATTTTCTACTTTTATTTAAATTCAAAATTTCCTTATCTAGCACAGGAATATATTATCTTTTCCCTCCTTTTATTGAAAAAAGACCTTTTTAAACAAAATATATCCTGTTTATGCTTTTCCTTCCCTCCACTCCCCCTGAGTCCTTCCCCACCTCCACCCCCATCCTTATCCACCCCCTTTCTGTCTCTCATAAGGAAAGGCTTATAGAAATAATAACAAAATAAAATAAAACCTAACACTTCAGAATAGGACAAAACAAACAGAAAAGTAGAGCCCTACATACACAAAAAGCAGATGACGTTACAGGCTAAAATCTAAACATAATCCAGGGATAAAATCATAATTCTTTAAGTTAGGAATGATAGTATAATACTTTATCTAATCCACAAATATAATGGACTACATGTTAATTGTATATCATACTTTGTAATTTACATGATTGTTGTGGTTTTGTTCAATTTATGACTAGGAGAAGAGTCATTTGTTTGTTTGTTTTCATTGGACAGAAAAGGTGAAATGTAGGGAGTAGTTCTGATGCTAAAGTCCTGTTCCCCAACTGGTTCTTGATCCATCAATAAAGACGCTAGTGGCCAATGAGCTGGGCAGAATATGTGGGACTTCCAGTTCCCTGCAAGTAACTAGCAGATGCAGGGGAGAGAGAGGGATTTTTGACATGCTTCGGAGGGAGAAAAGTCAACCAGCCATATGAGTTTTTGGTTAGAGTGGCCAATGATCATTCCATCTGATTATGCCTGGGGTGGCAGGGTCGGTTTATGAATGCCCATTCATTGCATTAGCAAAGGCATTTTAAGATTAACTGGCATGTGTGTGTTGTTTTTTATCCATGGATCCAATGGACGCTGGGTGGGAGCTGATAGCACAGCCCATTACCAGAGCTTAAAGCAGGATAGCATAAAACTACTCACTACACAACTGACTCAGATTACAAGCAGTATTGCAAATATATACTATCCATATTTCTTTCAACATTTATGGTAGTCTGTGTTGTATAAGGTTGCTTTCAATACATTGATTTGTTTTCATCAAGTGATTACCAAAACAGAGGGGGGAGGGGGGAGTTGAAGGGGGAGGGGAGACGGAGAGGGAGAGGGAGAGGATAGGTACCTAGATAAATGGATTGATAGATGATAGATAGATAGATAGATAGATAGATAGATAGATAGATAGATAGATAGATATTCCTCTGAGTCAGGGGATGAATGAATCTATAATGTAAGATTAAAGCTATGCAATAAATAAGGTTGTAAATGTTTATTATGTAGAAAATCCAAAAAAAATGAGATTGATAATTTGCTAGTTGGCAAGTTGTTGGTTCTCTTAAAATCAGGTTAAACAAACAATCTGAGTATATGGCAGACCATCAGGCTAAGTCATAAGTGCAACTGAGCAGAAGTTTCAGTCTCGTAGAATATAAGAGGTATTTTCATCTTGAGTCTAAGTTGAGGTGTTTCAGGCAGTGTTCATTAGTATCAAGTGGCCTAGTGGCATGTTCAGTGCAAAGTATGCATGTCACATCTTCAGAACCAAGGCTATGGGAAATTTTTGTTATACAATATGGATAAGTGTTATCATAAATGCCTTGGACTCATTATGTACTTGGTTTCAAATTAATTATTGGTTGTTACATATACCAAACCTTTTTATACTTGCAAATTCGTTTCATGACATTCCTCCCTCTATTCAATTACCATGTGTCCAACAATACAAAGTTTATGATGCTGGCATCTTGAGGAAGGGAAGGGATCATGCTAAAAGGAAGTAGACTTGACTGCTTCATTTATTTAATGTTTCATAAAGACTACAAGGCAGTATGAATAAGAGTGATCAAATATGCATGGGTTTTATAAGAGGATCCTTTTAAGGAAAATGTGTTGTGAGTCACTTCAAAAAATCGAGACAGTCACTTCCTAGCATGAGTGTTTTATGGAGCCTGATTATAAATGCAATTGAAATAAACCCAAAGGACATTTGCAATACATAAAATCCCTCAAAATAATAATTTTATATGTGCTTCAGAAGAGTAGAGAAATTGAATTCATTTTAAGGACATCACAAGATGCAAAGAAATGCTCACAAAAAAATTATATTTCCACTTAGCAGATAAGGATATAGTGACTTTTTTTTTACCACTTTGAAAATGTGAGCATCATGTATTAGATGTATAGATGGCATGGTAAAAGAAACAAACTCACAAGGAATGCTAGACTAGGTAGTGTGTAGGAGGCCCTTGTGCTCACAGATAACCACTAGGTAATCTGGAATGATAAACACATAGAATAGTTCCTGCAAAAAAGAGATGTTGTGTGGCTAAGATCACACTGGATCCCACCACCACCACTGAATTGATAATAAGCTTGTTTTTCTCAGTCTATAGAACCCATCTTTATAGAAGTTGTCATGATTGCTTTACAAAGAGTTTCGCACCTCTAATTTCTATTTAGCTTACTCTGTGTTTATTGTGCACGCAAGATTGAGTTAATATTACCAGGAAAGTTGTCCCCTAATTGTGCTATGCTTAAATATGCCTAAATCAAAAACAAAATAGGCCCAACATTTTAAAAACAAATATGCAAGAAAGCTATTTGGTATCGGACTATTGAAGTTTTAACCAACATTGGCTACTTAGTCCTGTTGAACTGAATGATATTTTTGTCTCTCTTCAATTGTTACTGTGTTGACCATGGAGAACCCCACAGTACTAGGCTTAGCATCCTCTAACAGAGTTAGAAGAAGCCTGATCCAAAACCCTGTTGGTATTCACACATACAGCCTTTACATTCTCAAATAGAAGCTCCTAAATCAGAGGAGGGGTTACTTGATGAACACTGCTGGACTCCAGGGCCAGAGTTCTTACTCCAATAAGTCTACGCCACACACTTAAAATGTACAGTTCTAGTAAGTTTCCAGATGAAATTCATACAATTTTGAGAGCCTGATCTAAAATACATTTAGATGTAAAACAAACCAATGGAAAAATATTTACTTGAGCAAATGACAGGGAACTAAATTATAGACATTTTTTAAAAAAACCACTGCTTATGAAAAAAATACTTCTTAGAGGGTTTGAACAGATGTAACATTAAGTAACTCAGTATATAACAATGGAAGAGAATAAGCTAACCCTTTCTCACAGTTCTTTCTGTTGCATTTCCAGAAATCACAGCACTTCTTTCTAATTTTTCTTCATTCATTTAATGCTGTAGCCTTTACCATATCCGGGCCGGTTCTTTCTCTTATACCACTGTCCATGGGTTGATTGGCTGACACTTACATTAGCCTTCGTGCTCCTGATTCTTAAATGCCTCCTTTCTACTCAGTAGGCTGTTCCAGCTGGCAGCAATGACTGCTTTCCTCAGCCCCTGTGCTCAGCTTTGCTCAGTCGATTTTAATTTTCTGGCTCACTCTCACTAAAAGTGACCATTCTAAGCTGATATCAGACACGGGAAGTACTGTAGATGGGAGACTCTCAGCTCAGAATGGCCCCCAACTAATTATTGTTGGGTAAACGATGTCAATGTACATGCTATAAAAGGATAATCAACTGACTGGCTTTGCTGCTGACCGGAGTCAAATTAGAAGATAATAAATTCTGACCAGGTTTCCAACCAGTGCTGTAGTAGATATGGTTGGATGGCAATAAATACAGGCCTGCCAAGAATTCTGAAATTGTCAAAAATGAGAAGGCCTTGTAACAATTGCATTTTAGAGAAAGAAGAATTAACAAAAGAAGGTAACTAAGTGGGAAGACAAGCTTGATTTAAAAAAATATATAAATAAAAAAACTAATTAAGAAGGACAAGCAAATATTAATAGCTGTCTTTTCCATCTGACTCAGAATGCAGTACATTGTATTGGGAGGACAGTAAGAGGGAGAAAGATAGAGAATTGACATGGCATAATATTTCTTAAATAGGAAAACCCTTTGCCCAGCTACTGTGTTGCCTAAGGCATATTAAAAAATCCCAGTGCGCGGTTCCTTCCTGCCTCAGATGATTTATGTTCACAGGTGAAAGTCTCATACAGCCTTTATATTTTAATATGCCTTAGGCAGCACAATAGCTGGGCAGCTGCCTACCCTCTATGCTGTTAGAATCTACCTATCCATAGCCCAAGTTATTACTTGCTACGTTTCATCTGGGCTGCTCTTAGCATCAATTTGGCAACCCTCCCTTGGCTCCTAGTCTATGGTGGCTCTCCTTTCTCCCCTCCTGCATGTTCTTACTCTTCCATGGTGGCTCCTTTTTCTCTCTTCTCCTTCCTTCTCCTCATGGTCCCAAGCCCTGGAAACCTCAACCCCACCTATCTCTCTTCTACCCAGCTATTGGCTATCAGCATCTTTGTTTACCACTCATAATCAACTGGGGACAGGGCCACTCAGTGTCTTCCCTGCACATTCTCTTGTCTTTGGGGTAAACTGCCTTAGGGGATCACAAATCCACATGGTAATACAAGCAGAATTAGGCCAACCCACTATATTCTTCAGTAATTTTATATTTTGAAAAATAGTTTGGATGGTAGGGGAAAAATCCAATAACTTAAAATTGATGTCTCCTTTATCAAAAGTCAGGTGTCCATGTTTGTTTGAATTTACGTCTGGGCCAACACCATGTGATTTTTGTGTTTTATTTGTTTTCTTTTGTTTTTACTATAGTCTGTAGTACGGCTTGAAACCAGGAATGTTGATACCTCGATCAGGTCTTTTGTTATACAGGATTTAATTATACTGAGGTTTTTCATTTGTTTGTTTGTTTTCAATAGGAAGTTGAGTATTATTCTTTCCAGATCTGTAAAGAATTATGTTGGAATTTTGGTGGGGATTGCATTGAATCTGTAGACTGCTTTTGGTGGGTGGCCATTGTCACTATGTTGTTCCTACTGATCCAGGAGCATGGGAGATCTTTCAATCTGCTCATACCTTCTTTAATTTTTTTCCTTCAAAGACTTGGAGTATTTATAAGTCTTTCACTTGCTTGGTTAGAGGTACCTCAAGATATTTTATTAGTATTAACTTCAGAGTATTTGATATTACTCAAGGTAAAAATGATTTTTAAATTGTAAAAATGTATTATTTTCCCTTATTTCTTTCTTAGTCCATTTGTCATTTGTGAATAGGAGGGCTACAGATTTTTTTTTTTAGTTAATCTTGTATTCTGCCATTGCTTCAAGTGTTGATCACCTGTAGGAATTCCCAATTGGTATTTTTGAGATCACATATATGTGTATGTGTACATATGTATGTATATACGTATGTACATATGTATATGTATATATGTGTGTGTGTGCGTCTGTGTGTGTCTGTGTGTGTGAGTGTGTGTATTCATATCTCTTGAAAATAACAGTTCTTTGACTTCTTCCTTTCCAATTTGTATCCCTCTCAATCTTTTTCAGTTGTCAGAGATACACACTGGAAAAAAAGACAGCATTTTCAGCAAACAGTTTTGGTCAAACTGGATGTCTACATGTAAAAGAATTAAAATAGATCCATACATATCACCTTGTAAAAAACAAACAAACAAACAAACAAAACCAACACCTTAAGTCCAAGTGGGTCATAGACATCAACATAAAACCAGATATACTGAATCTGACAGAAGAGTAAGTGGAGAATAGCCTTGGATGTAGTGGCACAGGACATCTTCCTGAACAGAATAATAGTGAAGGCATGAAGATCAGCAATTAGTAAATTGGAACTCATGAGACTGAACTTTTCTGTAAAACAAAGGATACTATCAATCAGAAAATGCAGCAGTCTACAGAATGGGCCAATATTCAAAATATGCAAAGAATTTAAGAAACTAGATATCAAAACCCCAAATAAATTAATTGTATAATGGATTACAGATCTAAACAGATTCTTAATAGAAGGATTGCAAATGCTGAAAAATACTTAAAGAATCTTCAACATTCTTAGCCATCAGGGAAATGAAAATCAAACTATTGTGCAATTCCATCTTACTCCTATCAGAATCGTTAAGATCAATAGCACAAGTGACAGCTCATGCTGGTGAGGATGTGAAGCAAGGGAAAATTTCCATTGCTGGTGGGAGTGCAAACTTAAAAGAGGGGAAACTATAATCAGTATATATTGTATGAGAAAACAACCTGTTTCAACTTCTCCCAGGATGTACTTCTAGATCATATTCCATTCACCACAAACAAAACTAACTTTTAAGAGATTCTGAATACCTTTTCCTGTGACTGCTTTACACGCTGTTTGTAGAGGTCACAACTTTTCAAGTCAATAATCCTGGTGTTTGTGAAATATTTTCCTAAAGCGATTAGAGATAACCATAAAACAGATTAATCTAGGTGACCCAGGTACTCCAGTTCAATCTATGACAGGCTTTATGAGTAGAACTGTTATTCCATTCAGAAGAAATGTACTCTGGATTGAAGGCCCACTTGGTGCTTAGAGTTTGTCCTCCCTGACAACCTGCCCTAGCACTTCTAGTCACCTCACAGTCAGCCAAGCCAGTTCCACACAGTAAACTCGTATATATCTCCCCCAAGGTGTGTTTCTCTGGTTGGATGATGACTGCTACATTTTCCCTTAATAGTTTTTCATTACATCATATCTCTACCTCCCACAGATACCTACAGGCCAGTTTCTTACATACGCTACATCAATTCTGTATCATCTAAATAAATGAATATGCCAGGAAAACATGACCTAGCAACTACTAAGAATTAGTAGTAGTAATAACAAAGACTTTTTTTAGAAAGAAAACTATTGGGTACTCTACACACAGACACACACAGATACACACACGCACACACACACACACACACACACACACACACACGTACTAACGCACGCAAAGAAAAAATAATGAAAAACTAAAAACAAGTTTTTAAATAAATAGAATCCGTTTACTCTGGAGAAGATAATTACTGGAAAAATTGTAAAAGTTAAATCATGCCAAGAAAATGAGTGGACAAGATCCCCAGCATATCCCCATCCTCCATTAACTCAGAGTGACAATAAATGAGACTAACAATGACACTCAATGTGCTAATCACTTTTCAAAGTGCTTTCTTTTGTACCATCTCACCCCATGAAGTAAACAGTAGAAATATTTGAAGTTTGTAGAACTAAGACATTCATGGTAAAAACAATGACATGAATTGGCATAGGCTAAGAAGATTCAGTGCATAAAATGCTTGTTGTACAAGCATGAGGAGCCGAGTTCAAATCCCAGAACTCATGTAAGAACTAGGTGTGGCAACACACATCTTGTAACTTCAGCAGTTGTAGTGCAGAGACAAGTAGATCCCTGGAGCTTGCTGATCAACCCTGTATAGCTGGAATGGTAAAGTTCAGGTTCAGCACAAGAACCTGTCTCAACATAATAAAGTGAAGAAGATGGAGAAGCAGCTAAGGAAACATTCCAACATCTATTTCTGGCCTCCCTAGACATGCCTGAAGGAGAGAGAGAGAGAGAGAGAGAGAGAGGACTGATAGATAGATAGATAGATAGATAGATAGATAGATAGATAGATAGATAGAAAAAACTTAGAATCTACCATTAACTTCATTAAATAGAGTGCTGGCAGGAAGACAGGGACACATTCTTCATTGCCTAAATGTGCAGTGCATGGTGTGCTCTCCTAAGAACTCACATATGATAGTTGCAGAATAGCTAACAGAATTATCAGCTATTGCAGCAGACAAGGAAATGAATCCTTTCTCATGGCCACGGTGAATCAGCTGCCCATCCCTTGGCATAATCCCATTCTATCTAACTCATTTCTTTAATTTGTCCTGTTTGTTCCCATCTTCTCTGCAACAAACCTGGTCTAAGGCACAGTCATGCATATTTCATATCTGGGTGAAATATCTAATGTGATTCTCATACCCATGACTTTAAAAATGTGTTGTTTGCACTAAAAGCTAGAAAATGCATTTTAAAATTTCACAAATATCAACATAGCATTCATATTGATAGTTAATATTTGTTCAGAGCTTTCATTTACCTTTGATTGTTCTCGGTTTCAGACAGGGCCTGAAGGGCCACCACATGATCTGGCCACTACCATGACCATTTCCTTCCTACCATTCCTTCTGGTTCACCAGAATGCAAGCATCCTTCATCATTACTAGTAATCATACAGATTATTATATAATTGCTATATAACGTCTCTAAGACTTTACATATGTCCCCCATTTACAATGGTTTGATTTGGAACACACCCATGTGATAGACATTCAAAACCACACTCCAGATTTTAATTCTTAAATTTTTTCATCTACTTGATCACAATATTGGGTAGCAGCAAGCAACAACCAACAAGGAGGTCTCTACAGCCAACAAGGAGTCCTCTGCAAGATGCTGTCTTGCTAATATGTGGTGTTTGGTACACTAGAGAGTGAATACATTTTAGATTTGAAATATTTTCAACTAAAACTGGATTTATCTGGATGCAGTCAAACCAAACATTGAGAAGCATTTGTACAAGATCAAGAATTGAGTCTTTCCTATTCACCACCACATCTTCTGGATCAGCAAGGGACACAGAGATGGCCCTCTATAAATATTCATTGAATAAATGAACTTTTCTTTACTACAATAATGAATTTCTAGATATAGAAGAATTATTTCCAAAATGAGTGAGTGAAGCCACAATATAACATAAACCTCTGTTTTCCCACTTACCTGGAAATTAAAGAACTGAAGAAAGACTCTGGTGAAGCTTTAGCTGAATTCCTAACACTATACACTTAGGAAGCAAAAATCACCAGGCAGCAGAGAATTTTAATTATTTCAATGAAAATTTGAAGACATAATGAATACCTGCAATATGTTGTGGTAAATGTGTAAACTTTGCCAAGAGTAATTTTTTTGTTATTTTGTGTTTGTATACAGGAAAAAGTGACTGCTATGATGTAATGATAGTTTTTAAATGGAAACAAAGAGAGGTGAAGCCTGCTGGAAGCAGTAGAGTTAAATTAATTATACAATATCAAACCACTAAAAAAAAGTGTTAGATCTGCTCAACAAACTTACTGAAATCAGTGGAAAGGTTTAGATAAAGACATATACAGAACTTAACACTAGAAGAATACGAGCTATTTAGGGTAAGGCTATAGGAATGATATCATGAAAAGATAGGAGCCAGGGAAAAGATACATTCTTAAATAATGGGAAAAAATACTCATGACTTGAAAGAAAAGGGATACATAGGGAGTCCATTTAACTCTCTTACAATTTAATTATTCAAAAGTTTTTTAAAGGGTACAACTAAATAGATATTATTTAAAGGTTGAATATTTAAAAAACAAAGTGAATCTCAAGAGCAATCTTGAGATAAGTTCAAAATAAGTTTAATAAATAAATCAATTCTCTAATTAAACAATAATTTAACCAGAAAAAAGTCAAGTTCTGCTTAAGGGTTTCCCTAAATGTTACTGTAAGACGTAATATAAATATTAACGGGTCTTAAAGATAAAATTCCTGTCTAGAAGAAATATGTGATTCCTGGTATAATGTTAATTAAAGAAAATCATGATGGAAAACAGACAAAAGGGAAAGCATTTTGAATTAGGAAGATAACGGGGCTCAGTACAGGAAATAAAACTCAGAAACTTGGACCAGGTCTCAGCTCTGTCAATTACTGTTTGTCTTTGTGTAGGAAATTAGATCATTACACTTCATAGAATCCATTTTTAATGAGGGTAATGTTATATACAGACCTTATGCAAGTACCAAATAAAGTGCGTAAGACTATTATTGCCTCACTAACTGGAGTACCATGAATACCCAAGCTATTATAAAATGCTGCCTTAATGTGAAAAGAAGACTGTGAGTTCCAATAATCACTCATAATAAATTTAAAAAACCGACTGCAGGTTAAAAAAAGTATCACATAAAAAGAGCAAATTACAAAGAAAGCCAAACTGATAAGAAAATAAAAGTAAAAACGGAAAACTTCAGAAGACTCAATAAAATAAAACAGAGCTATATAAAAACCGAATTGGCAGAGAAGCAGTGTTAAACCCTGAATTTGTATAGCCACAATTATAGTTAATTTTCTTGTCTCCAATCTGTGTTTTAACAGAGAAGTTGACGTGTGGAAGAGTAAGTAAGATGTTTATACTGTACTTTGTATCTAATAGCAAAAGTATGTGCAGTACTCTTGAATACTTACAGAATATTTTTAAATTTCATATTTCAGATTAAAATGAATTTTCAATAAATCCCTAGGCAGATATAGAGGTCACTGGAACAGTTTGGGTCAGAAATTGAGCTGAGAAACTCACTCCACTGTATTTAGCACTAACACAGAAATATATGGCTACAAGGCCAGCCTGGGCTATGTAGAGATTCTGTCTCAAAAAGAGAAATCCATCACAAATGCTTACATGATTTACCATTATAAATTCTTTATCTTAAAAAAAAAGTATATTTGTTTTCTGTGAGGTGGCTCTCAGACAGAAACTTGTCTTCCATGATGAATCAATTCTTACTCAGACAGACACTGGGTCCTTCAGAGGACCAGCAATCTGTACCAATCAATAGAGTGACATTTCGTAAATCAAGCTTCTCTTTCATCTTTGACTTGCCCTCCAGTTACTGAGTCTCCAAAGTATAATGGGAAATCATCCAATAGCCACTTGCAACTTATTTGTCATAAAAAACGTTCCAAGTAAACACTATGGCTTTCCAAGACTTACCAGACTAATAAGAACTCATCGATCCTGGTAACACCATATTGAAAAAGAAAAGTGAAATGATGAAAATTAAAATTCTCATAATAGCCTTGCAACTGGGATGACATGTTG
This sequence comes from Grammomys surdaster, assembly GCF_004785775.1. Lineage (NCBI taxonomy): Eukaryota > Metazoa > Chordata > Mammalia > Rodentia > Muridae > Grammomys > Grammomys surdaster. Next base: position 12,514,702 of record NW_021604578.1, on the reverse strand, counting down.
AATCAGCAGATCTTGTATACATGCAAGTGTATTTAAAAGCAACCAGCCTTTAACACAACACCAGGATTCTTTGTTAGAAACTCTATAAGGATAAGTGAATTTATGGATTCTGTCTTGTGTTTTCTCTCACCGTATTATCTACCCAGACCCTCTTTGATGTGGTTCTCAAACTGTGTGTCACAACCCCCTTGAAGTTCCAACAACTCTTTCACAAGGGTCACATGTCAGATATCCTGCATATCAGATATTTACAACATGAATCATAACTAGCAAAATTACACTTATGAAGTAGCATTGAAAATAATTTTTGGTTGGGTGTCAGCACATGAGAAATTGTATTAAAGCATCTCCGCAATAGGAGGGAATCTGGTGGGCTACGGTATAATCTCCTTATCTTGTGATTTCCTAACTCCTCCAAACCACAGGAACTGTTCCTACATTGAATCATGAACTCCAATTTTACACTTGCTTGTTTCTTCTACAACCACAAAGATTATGTCTTATCTGTCCTAATAAGATTTCAGACAAGAGAATAATGCTGAACACTGAACTATAGAGAGCTGAAGTTTCTTTAATGTTTTCTTAAAACTATATTTTAAATTCTCTCATTCTCTATTTGCCGTCCTTTTCAAGAACCTTCAAGTCTACGATTCTACTGAGGAGATATCATTATGCGTTATCTGATTTCTGATATAATAATAATATCACTATAAGATTAAACTCTCATAATGAAAAAATAAGCATGTATGCAATATTAATGATACAATTTGTGCCAAAAATAAACTCCATTTTTATTTAAATCTAGTGAATAAAGGATTAAAGTAATTAACTTAATATGCTTGAATTTCAGCATTTAGTATCTGTATATATGAAGCTCTGCAGCATTTTTTAAAATCCCTATGTGGGGGACAGGGACATCCTCTTGGAGACGAGGGAGGAGGTATGGGATGAGGAAGGGTCAGAGGGCAGACCAGGAGGGGGATAATGACTACACTGTAAAAAAGATTAAATAATAATAAGAAAAAGAAAAACAAAAACAATACATGTTCAAAAATGGTTTGGTTTTCTTCAAAATGGTTTTGTAGTCTTCAAAAAATAAATATATACTTTTTATACACCCCAAAAAATCCCTATGTAGGGCTAAAGCATGGTAAAGCAATTACCTAGTAAGAGAAAGGGTGTGGGTTAGATCCCCAGGCATGGGAAGGAATCTCTATATATAACATACAAAGTTGGCAAGTACAACTATTCTACTCATAAGTAGATAATGCCTAGAACAGCTAACACTAGAGGCAGCAAGACTAGGAAGACCTTAGAGCCGAGCAGCAGAGTAACCACTGCAAAGGCAAAAATGTTCCTTGCAAAGTCAGAAAAGAAAAGAAAAGGAAACGAAAGGAAAGGAAAGGAAAGGAAAGGAAAGGAAAGGAAAGGAAAGGA
>NW_021604578.1:12482575-12513255 GCF_004785775.1 Grammomys surdaster | reverse complement strand
AAGAAAGAAAGAAAGAAAGAAAGAAAGAAAGAAAGGAGGAAGAAAAGAAGGTGAGAAAGAGAGGAACAATCTCTCATTTAATGAATTAAACTAAAATCCATTTAAACAATGTAATTATCTGTAAAATAGTTAAGACAAAAGACTAAAAAAAATTAGCTTGCTTAAAATAATATCTGTTAATTCAAAGATCATTCCTTTTAGTGTATCTTAAGAGGTTTTAGATAATACTTGGTTACCTTACTTCTACCTTCTATCTTGCTAGCTCCTCATCATGAAGAATATTAAAAGTCATGTATGTGCCAATACAAATGTCATATATTTGCATAGACACATAAATATGTATGTTTTGCCAGCGCATGGGCTGTGGAATTGTATAGCCACCTCTCTTGCCACAAGAACTCGACATTAGTAGCAGCATAGCTGGAGCTCAGTGCAGTCTATCAACCATTTTCTCCTGCTTTCCCATAAATAAATTCTTCAATTTAATCTAACATTTCACACTGTCTTCAAAGTGAAATTGGCAATCCTTTTCTGCTGAATAGATGCCACTATTAAGCCATTAGAACAATCGTATAAAAAGCCTCGCTCGTTTGCTTCATGACGGGAGATTCTCTTCTAAGGCCTTCTAGAATGAGGTCAGAGTAACTGTCTTGAAAAGTTGCTGAAGCAGGCTTTATAGGTAGATAGATAGACAGACAGACAGACAGACAGACAGACAGATAGATAGATAGATAGATAGATAGATAGATAGATAGGAAATAAAGTATAAATGACAGATAGATACAGACAGATTAAAAAGAAAAAACCTCCAGTTGCTTGGAACGGGGCTCAAAGCATAGTCATTAGATCAAGATGTTGAGTATAGATTTAAATCTCCTGTATCCTTCTTGGCTATTAACTTTTCCTGCTTGAGAGATAAACTGAATACTCCCATTATAGTAGTTGATTTATTGAGGTCAACTCATACGTTAGTTGAATTATTACTTTGTATGCTTGAAGGTGTCTGTATTGTTGACCTTTAAGTTATAAATTATTATCAATGATTTTATGAAAAGCTAAAACATGTAATAGCATATAATAATTTATTTCAAGTAATGTCTTCTACCTTAAAGTTTACTTTTTCTAGTTAAAAGATTTATGTTGATTATTTTGTTTTATATATTCTGGTATTTTTTTCATACTTCTGTTATTCATGTTTTTGCTCTGTGGATATCCTTAATCCTGATCCATCTTCTCTGATGAGCTATTTATTGGAGATTTTTCTTTTTTTTTTTTTGTGGGGTGGGTGCAGAGGCTAGGGCCAGTAGAGACTCAGCAAGATCCATTCGCTTTATTGACTGTGTGTAGTGTTCATAACTTCTAGGGAGGCGTGGGACACATTTGACACTCATAAAGTCAGAACAGGTTTGGAGGATATCCCAAAGTGGCGAATATATCCCCCCACACCCCATCTATCCCAAAGTACAGGGCAGAAGGCCCAGGCAAGCAGGAGGCCAGTCTGTCAACCAGGTGGTCCATATGGCAATCCCTCAGCTGCAGAGCTGGCAGGCCCTGCCAACTCCCATCAGCCTGCTATAGAGTGACATCTGGTCCCCTCTTCACAACTAACAACTGTGGATGGGATGGTTTACAAAAACAAAAATGGCAGGAGGGGTCTTAAAAGGAGGGAGCAGCAGTGACCACAATATACCAGGCAGAGCTGGGTGGAGATATGTACAGGGTGGAGAGAGGTGCGCTCAGGGCACATTCTCAGTAAATTAATTAATTAATTAATTAATTAATAGCTACAATAATAAATAGGGTGACAGGGGATGGGGGACGAGCCCCTGCCAGCAGGATGGGAAGTGACTCAGCAAGCACAGTACTGATGAGGTGGAGCCTGCTGGTCAGTGAGCTGCGGGCCCTGCTTGGCGCCCGTGGCCGCAGGGTCCGCAGTATCCAGGGACTCTGACATCTTCTCACAGGTCACATCCACCAGACGCTCAAAGGTCTGCTTGACATTAATGTTGTCTTTGGCGCTGGCCTCAAAGAACTCAAAGCCCAGGTGGTCAGCTACCTGCTGGCCGCGTTCTGAGGACACCACTGGCTCGTCTTCCATGTCACACTTGTTCCCCACCAGCAGCACCTGGGCATTGTCCCATGAGTATGTTTTGATCTGAGTGGACCAGTCCTGCGCTGTGTTGAAGGACTCCTCATTGGTGATGTCATACATTAGAATGAAGCCCATAGCACCTCGGTAAAAGGCTGTGGTGATGGTACAGTACCGCTCTTGCCCTGCTGTGTCCCAGATCTGCAGTTTGATCCTCTTGTCATTGTAGTAGATGGTTTTGACCTTGAAGTCTATGCCAACGGTGCTGACAAAGGCCGGAGTGAAAGAGTCGTCTGCATAGCAGAAGAGGAAGGAGGTTTTGCCCACGCTGCTGTTGCCAATGATCAGGATCTTGAACACACAGTCAAAGTTCTCGTCTGGGGACTCCTTCTGCCCATAGAAAAGGATGAGGGGGCTGCAGGCCATGGAGGGTCAGGCTTCTACAGTCCTTGTTGACGTACTGCAAAGCCAGGGGCGGGGCTTTCTATCAAGATTTTTCATTTTTAATATAAACTATTTAAATAGTATAAGGGATTTCAATATACTGGGCAAGTGCCTACCATTGACCTACAGTTCCAGGCTGGTTTTTTGCTTTTTACTTTAAGACATGGTCTCATTAAGTTGTCTAAGTAGCCTTGATTCACTCTGTAGCCAAAATAATTGTTCAATTTGTAACCCTCTGCCTTAGCCTCCAGAGCAGTTAAGTCTCCAGATATGCACCATCAAGGCTGGCTCAACATCTTTTATCTAAACTTGATAACACTATCACTATCACTATCACTATCACTGGGATCCCCATTGTGTTAAATGCCCTGGGATTGTTTCCATCTGTCTACATTCTGAGCAGTTTCTTCAGACATGTCATCCAGATTTGCACCGCATCATTCAGTTCACTCTGATCTTCCGCTTGATGTATATAGGGTTCTTTATTGCAGTTACTAGACTTTTCTAAGATTTCTATTTGGGTTTCTTTTCAAATATTCCTTATTATTTTCAGTGCGTGTGTGCGTGTGCGTGTGCGCGTGCGCGTGCGCGTGCGCGTGCGCACGCACATGTGGACTGGCACACCTTAAGCATCCTATCAATATATTTTCTATTTCTCTAGTCCTTAATTTAATATTTTTGGTATTAGAATTTTCCAAAACCTCTTTCCTTTAAAAGTTTGGCCCTTTTGTTGTTTCTACTGGTTCTTACTAATTTTCAATTGCGTTTTTCAAAACTGTATTTGTAGATTTACTGAAGTCTTATTTCAAAGGATTCTCTAGAGATATTGGATATGCTTCCACCTGGTACCTAAAGGTATAACTGCATCAGGGGCATCTTCTAGATTTTTACTTTTGTGTTTTTCTTAAATCCCACAGAGAATTTTATTTACATCCCCAAATTCATAAGAGAGATTTTTTTCTGGAGATATGTGTTTTCCACATTCAACACAGAACTTAAACATTAACAAGCAGAATCTCTACTATCTGGAGAGGCAGGGGGAAGTTGTTTCCATGTACACATACAGGAGATGAAGTGGCTTCATGCAGAAGTAGGACACTCACCATAACAAATGCCCTCAGACAGTTGAGCTCTAACAGTCATTTGCTTAATCATGTTCACACTTTATCCTTGTTTCTGGCCTACCATACTTTCTTTTCTGCCAATGCAAATATTAATAAATACATTTTAAAAAGCAATTCTTGCATTCTTTACAGGTTACAGCAGCCATATCATTCCAGATAATACCAGTCATATAAGACTAAAGCTGGCCTACTTAACTCTCCTGGATTTCAGATGAAATTTCTTTTTCTTTTGTTTAGCCTTTTTATATAGTTATAACTTAATTTCAACCGTACATATGACAACTGTATACCTTAGCTCACTCCTATTTTATTGTTGATGCTACTATATTTTTATATATAGTCTACTCATTATCAAACTACTGCATCTATGTTTTATTAATTAATAAAGTAGTGATATTATGATATTTATATATGCACATAATTACTGTATATATAAGACAGATAGATAGATAGATAGATAGATAGATAGATGATAGATGTGTGGATGGATAGATAGATAGATAGATAGATAGATAGATAGATAGATAGATGATAGACAGTACATACCTTGTTGTTATTGAACTTCCTACTCAAATTCTAGATCTCCACTCTAGATCATCCTGAGGATATTTTAAAAAGTTTGTGGTTCCATTAATGTATCTCTGTTGACTTAGCTACGAGAGCCCATTACTAGAATATTTTCAGTTACATTGTACAAGGCAGGAGGCACTTATCCTATTCACAAATACGGGTAACTAAGACAGCAGAATGAAAAGTCACTGTGCATAGTTCAAGGGGGATTCAACCTTACAGACCAAGTGGGCAGCTCCTAGCCCCGTCCTCACAGACCTCTCCTGACCCTTTCAGGCCTTCGGAGTTTTCTCCAGGCAGAATGAAGCTAGACAGCTTGTGACTTAAAAGGGTCCTCACAACTGCCACAAGTCTACCATGTAAATAACTAGCAAAAATTGTATAGTAGTTCTGGGGAAAATATCTTGCATATAAATGTAAATATAAATGTTCTGTCTAAAATAAAGACTCATTACTACTAGTGCAAGTGATAAGGTTAAGAAAAATCTGTCAGTTTTCATAATTTCCACCATTGTCCCTGAATCATGAGCAGGGAGACACTGGCCACTTCAGACCTCTTTGTCTTGAAATTGTCACAGATTCATTGCAGTTTTTTTTTGTTCCCCTCATGATAGCATCACCTGACAGATTCATCTGTCTTGGCTAAAGTACAAATAAACCGATGACTGAAAGGGGGCTGTTTTAATCAAAGTTCAAAGGCTTATACTCTAAGACAACAGCAATGATAAGAAAAAGAGAAATCTTTTCTGTTGGACACCCTGGGATGTAGCAAACTGCTACTGGCGGGCTCATAGATTTTGTTCCTGGAGCATCCTCAGCCCATTTCCCAGAGACTGCCCTGAGGGCTGCCATGAGAGAGATGACAAAATTGGACCGTGTCTGTGAGTTCACTTCACAGCTCTTCAACCGAGCAGAAAAAAAGATCTTTTCTCTGCTACTCATTGTATCATCTCTCTGTGACTGTCTAAGCTGGACCCAGATATGAGACACCTGTCCTCTCAGTAGTAAAGAGTTTTACCCAGTCTCCCAAACACCCATGGAGGATGCAGAACCTGGTCCAGGTGGTCAGAATCTTGCTAGCAACCGATTAGACATAGAATAGAGAAAATAGAGTTAAATAAAATCCACATGCCTCTGTTCTTTCGAGTTACCCCAATTCATACAAAACCAACAAGGCCGGCTTTTATGTCCCTCTTGCCTGATGTTCTGTCAATGTCTTTCCTGACAGTACATTCTTAAGTAGATTTTCAAAAATCATTGACCTTGCCTCTATTTCTCTCTCCTATCTTTGGATTTTCTACAGCTGGATTTTCTACAGCAGAGTTTACAAAAAATAAATAAAAAACAAAAATTTTCTCTTTCTTAACCCAGCACCCTGATAAGTTGTTATACTGAGGGGAGCCTTGTTGATATCATGGATAAGGATTTGAAGGATCACATGGGCAAGAGGAAAAAACAACTTTACTATCCCATAAAAAACTCATTACCCTTGAACAGGACACCAAATGTTATGCTACAGTTAGTCTTAATGCAGTGGTCCTTAAGGCAAGAGGTGCTTCGGGACACCATCAAAACAATCCAGCATAGACAAAATGTTAAGTAGACAATATATTTAGTCATTGACCCCAAATGTAAAGATGAATTTAAAGGCATTGCTAAGTCACACTAGCTTCCCTCTACCCCTGAAGTCATGCGGAATGAGCAGATGCGTAGGGTTGCAGGAAGGGAATTGATGGAGAAGCAGCTGGAGCCTCTGTTCATAATCTCTTGAAGTTTGCCTTCCCTGTCTCACTGTCCCCTCTAGAGATCCACTGCGAACCCAATATCATCCATTTGGGAAGGACTCCAGCTTTGAACATGAATTAAAATTTCCCAACTGATCCTTCTCTGCATCCTGCTAGGTAACAACAACCCACGGAGATTTGCATTCATCACTATTTAGCTCTTCTGCATCTCATTATCCCACTGTGCATTGGAGAGTGGGAAGCACAGCTTGGATATTTGCAAATGCCTTGGCAAATTTGGCAAAACACACCAGTAAGCTCTAAGATAATATTCACACAGAGGATTCTGTGGCTCTCTCCCTGTACAGTCTGAGTCTGCTGAAACTAGCCACTCTTCAGAAGAGACTTTGTATGACAGCAGGCTAGAAGCATATTTGGTAACTTGACAGTTGCCTGCAGACTGTGCTAATAGAGAAAAAGGAGTGGAAAGATAGGAAAGAATCTCTCTCAGCTTTCCAAACCAACTTTTTAATTTCACAAGTTTTATGACTACTTTCAAAGCATTCAAAAAAAAATAGTCATCCATAGTACCAAAGTTTAATTAAATCTTGCTGAATTTTGAACTAGCTTTTCAATATCCTTAGCCATTAAGAAAATTAAAAATAAATATGCTTAGAGACTTATTCTCACTCTATCAGAATGGCTAGCATTAAAAAAAAAAACTGGCTGTGGCTGTGTGTGATGATACGTGCCCTTCATCTCAGCAGGCAGATGCAGAGAAAGGTGTGGATCTCTGTGAGATTGAGGCCAATCTGACCTACATAGTGGTCCAGTTTTGCCAAGTCTAAATAGTGCAAGTCACCCACCACCCACCTGTACCAAGTAAAAGCTATATGTCTTTGTCCCAATACAGCTAATTTCTCACCTTAGTTACTATGGTGGTTTGTGTATGCTCAGCCCAGGGAGTGGCACTATTAGAAGGTGTAGCCCTGTTGGAGTAGGTGTGTCACTGTGAGTGTGGGCTATAAGACTCTCAGCTACCTGGAAGTCAGTATTCTGCTTGCACCCTTCAGATGAAGATGTAGAACTCTCAGCTCCTCCTGCACCATGCCTGCCTGGATGCTGCTATGCTCTAACCTTGATACTGGACTGAATCTCTGAACCTGTAAGCCAGCTCCAATTAAATATTGTTTTTATAAGATTTGCCTTGATCATAGTATCTGTTCACAGCAGTAAAACCCTAAGACAGTTACTATCAAGTGCATGCATTGTGCCCAAGTTACATGCCATTTCCTTATTCTTCATCTTTCTAGCACAGATCGTAATTTTTTTCACATATCATCTTGTAAAACTTTGCCTCTGAGGAAAAGACCCTTTCTCCAGACCCAGTCTGCATGTTAGCTCTTGTTTCATGGGCATACAATTCCTCCAAAACATTTTTAAATGTAAAGGCTTCTTGCTCAACCACAGAACACTGGAGGCTATCGTTTGTGCTAAAAGTGTCTCTATATCATGTTCCCTCTCTGGCTCTTCCCAGCTTTACACTACACCTTTTGGCTCTGCACAGTTCTGTGAATACAAAATTCCTCAAGAGGAAACACTCTCAAGAGGAAAACTATTTTTATGTCTTCCCATTTAATTAATGATGTGTCCAGATGTGTCTTTGGAGAGATTTTAAGGCTAGACATTTTCAGGGAAGTAAAACAACAGGATGTTCTAGGGGAAGATGAAATATGACAGAGATGCCCCTTAAGACAGGGAATAAACAACTCAAAATAGTTTTAGGAAGTCCCTGAAACTGACCAGATTCACTGGACGACTTTCTCCCATAAGCAATAAACCCTGCTGAGAGTCACTCTCAGATGAGCACTCAACTCCCAGCAAGAAGCACAAATGACTAGTAGAACTGACCAGAAGAATCAGAGACCAGCTGAGCTACCTGAAAAGTTCAGTCTCCTAACAGCTGCCTAGGTTCCCTGCTTTTTTGAATTGTCACCCCATGCTACAGTGGTCTTTGGTCATACAGCTGTCTTTGAATCACTTCTACTCCCATAAGTAATCCTTCACCCATATTTTGGTAAACAACCCCAATAAATTCATTGGTTGACCAAGTTATAATATGGACTTTGGTTATATCTGTACTTTGGTCTGTCATGGGATCGCTGTTTGGAGAGTAGATCCTTGCTCATATCTTCTGAAGAATAGCATCATAGAATACTTTCTGAGAAGCTAGATTTGGCCATACAAATTGACCATTTTATTCTTCCTGTAGCCCAAAGGGAATTATAACATTCAGCATTATAATTATTAAAAAATTCATACCAATATTTGTCATGGACACAATTTTTAAGAAAATATTCAGTCATTAGCACCATTGTGTGATATTGATTTGAATCTCAAGGAACCAAAATGATCACACATACACTGGAGTTGATTATGGGTTTGATTCCATGCTATATAACATATCACTTCAGTTTCATTAATAAAATCATGCCTCTTCCCATTTGTTGCAATGAAATCTTTAATCAAAACAGTTTTTTATTTTCTTCTCTAGTGAGCTTACTCCATTTGTTATTGTTTGGGGATTTGGATTCCTTTCTCTAAGGCAAACACAAACTTGCTCTAGGAAACTTTGAAAATAAGAGCTTTGGACCAGATACCTGTTTTGGCCACCATCATTCCCAAGTCCTAAAAACCTAGTGCCTTGAATCAACACGAACTGTAGAAAATTTTAATACCAATCCCAGGTTTCTACCCCACCTTTGATCATTTAGTTCACAGATAAAAGACATTTATATTTATAATAAGCATTAAACAGCACAAGAGCTGGGCAGATATCTACCCTGTATGCTATTAGAATCTACTTTTCTATTAATAATCCTAAGTTATTACTTACTATGTTATATCTGGGCTTCTCTTAACTTTAATTTGCCAGACCTCAGGGACATGTTTTCATGACTCACCTGATGGGGTCATCTCCTCCATTCTCCTCTCTCTCCTCCTGGTCTCTCCTCCTCCAACCAGATCACTCCAAACTCACCTACCTCTAATCCCTCCAATAACTGGCCTAGCCAGTTTTATTAACCAATAGGTTTAAATCAAGGAAATAGGTTTGCACAACAAAAACTTGTAAACATGAGAAGCCACTTGTAGGCCTAGACCTTTGAGAATTCAGCATTAACAATACATAGCAATAGGCCAATCCTCAACAATGAATTTAGGGCTAAGAGAAATCACACAGAGCTGAAGTCTGGGTATTAGTAGGTCAGAATTCCTTCTGGGACTCTAGTAAAGACCCATCTCCTTGACTTTGTCAATTTTCAGAAGCTTCTGGGATTTCTTGGGTCCTTCTTTTAGAAACAGCAATCACTTCGCTCCACCCTTCATTCTTGTCCTTTTGCCAACTTCTTTGCCTCTCTTATCCCTCATTTCCCCTTATCAGGATTCCTATCACCATATCAGGTCCCCCAAAACCATCCACATTATTTCTCCTCAATTTATAGCCAGATCACAAGTGTGAAGTCCCTTTTGATTTTCACACCTTTTGCATTCAGATATGGAACCTTGAGACGTCATTATACGGCTTCCACAGCCACCGTGCTTACCTTCTACTGAGATACCACAGTTTCACTTTATTTTTCTTAAACAAACGATTATATGTATTGAGGGTATGTTTATGGAGGTTAGGGGACAACTTATAAGGGTTATTTCCCTTCCACAGTGTCTCTCTCCAGGACTGAATTCAAGTCTTCAGACTTGGTAGTAAATACTTCACTAAACTTCACTTTTTATTATTATTATTATTATTATTATTATTATTATTATTTAATCCTTTTTTTATACTCCAGACTTTATCCCCCTCCCGGTCTGCCCCCCTGACCTGACCACTCCCCATCCCACACCTCCCCCGACCCCTGTCTCCAAGAGGATGTCCCCACTCTCCCACCTCCACCCCACCAGGCCTCCTTACTCCCTGGGGCCTCAAGTCGTTCCAGGATTAGGTGCTTCTTCTCTCACTGAGGCCACACCAGCTAGCCCTCTGCTGTGTATGTGTCGGGAGCCTCATATCAGCTAGTGGATGGTGCCTGGTTGGTGACTCAGTGTCTGTGAGTATTTTCCTTTAACATTTAATTGTAACTCGAGAGTTACATCTTAATCAATACTATTGTTCAACCTACTGATTTTTGTCCTTAAATTGGGGTTCTATACTTACTGAAAATATTGAAAATAAATCAGAGTAAAAGATTTATAAACATGAACTAATTAAAAAATAAAGAAAATTGCTTTTAAAATGTCTTAAGAAACATATAACTAAACCAAACCAATCATATCTCATCTTAGGAATGGATATTTTTTTCTTTTAGAAAGATTGTTGATATACCTAGTTTGGGTATTGGGGTACACTTCTGATTGTATGGGCATCTTGTTATTGAGCATTAACAAACCTATAAAGCCTTTGATTAATATTTAAAAAACAGTTACTAATAAAAGAAAAGGATGAGGGAGAGGGTGATGGAATACATGTGACAGGAAATGAGAAGAGGAAACTAGTTAGAGGAAGAAAGGGAAGGGGCAGAGGGAAACAAATCAGAACTCTAATGACACATGTATAAGGATGCTATAATAAAACCCAGCACTTTGCATGTCAACTTAAAATACTAACAAAGAAAAAAAAAGAAAGAAGGATGAGGGTTATAGGATAGGGGTTTTCTGGGGGAGGGATGGGGAAAGGGGATGACATCTGAAATGTAAATAAATAAAATATCCAATAAAAAAAAAGAAAGTCACATATACACGAAAAGGGCTGGTTAAACCAGGTAAAAGTGTGTTGTAGTATTCTGCTACATAACATAAAATTAAATTATCAAGGACACAAAGTAAAACTACAAATGAAACGCAATGCCTTTTGTGGGGAATGAGTAATGGGGAAGGGAGCGGTGTGGATGGGAACATCCTCTGGAATGCTCAGATGTTGCTTCTTAGGCCAGATTAAAAACATAAAAGTGCTAAATCTTTTCCAACTGAAACATCTGAATTTCTTTGGATAGCTTTTATAACTCTAAGAGGTGAGATTTAACAATTCATTCAGTATAGTTACTGAATAAACAAGGCTAATATAGGCCAATATGTCAAATAGGAAATAGTGACACAGGGGACAGGAAGAAAATTAATCTATTATATTCTGAGTAAATAAACTATTTATCATAATACCCAGCAATCGACTGAATAAAACATGTTAATCTATTACCATAATATTTCACAATACATAGGTAAATACATTGTAGCGGAAAGATGTGCTCTGGTTATATTCACATTCAGCAGTTTCAGTGGTTTGAGCACCTTGGCAGTGATAGTCATAGCTCTATCATACATAACTCAAAGTATTTGAAATCGTTGAGAGGATATAAGATTCAATTCTAAGTGGAGTTTTTAATGAGTGATGTCTAATTTATCTGATCCTCTCACTATTCTGCCAAACATAATGTGGTAGAGAACAAATCTACTATATGCTTTAGTAACTCAGTCTGAGAAGTTCTAATATGAACTGAAAGGAAACTGGGAATATATATATATATATATATATATATCTCTAGCAATAGTCTCCATAAAGAGAAGTTGGAGGGGAGGGGCTCATTTTTTTCCATTTATGGAAAGAAACTCCTCTATTAATTGGGTAAAGACAGAAAGTCAGTTGTTCTTGCACAACACATTACAATGCCCAAGGTAGCGGAGAATCTGAAAAGTAAATATTTTATGCATTTCCTTAAGAAAATCAGAAGAAGAGAGAACTGTGGACATTGAAGTAAGATAAGATGTGTGTGTGAGTGTGTGTGCTTTTCCAAGCAGAATCAGATGCATACGTACCCTATTATCCCAGCTCTTTTCCAATATTCTTCACTGGGATGTTTCCAATTGTGCATGTTTCTCATACTGTAGCACAACTGACTATCACAGGCAAAATTATATGAATGAATGAATGAATGAATGAATGAATGAATGAATGAATGAATGAATTCCTAGAAAGAGTAGTTATGCCAAACTCAGCATCATCTATAGACTGCAATTCTCATATAAATATGATTCCAAGAAACAGAACCTCATATGGAGATTCAGTTTATAGATCACCTTTTTAGCTTTCTCAGTTTCTCTTTACTAATTTATTCAAAAGACTTGAAAAATGTACTACCCTTTTAAACCATTCTGTCCTATACTCTAACTAAAGCTGTGCTACATGAGAAAAAGCACAGTTTGTGATTGTTTTGTTTAGTGTTGGGGCTTTGCTGGTTTTGTTTTATTCATTTTCAAAAGCTGTGGCAGTTTTCTGATCGTCATAACTTTACAAATAAAATAATTTTATGAGAAATGAAGAAAATGGAGGTAGGGGCAGAAGCAGAGATATAGTTATGAGATTAGTTATAACTCTGGTCATAAAAAGACTCCAGACAAGGAAGGCATCTGTCCTTTGCTCCAAGCTTCCAGACTTATGGAGAACAATATATCATTTTTATCAAAATGCAAATAACCAAGCAATGACAAATGACCCGTGTTATTCTTGTATCTAGAGAACGAAGGTATCCGAGCAATGATTTCTTAGGGATATCCATATGAATCAATTTTATTTAATAACCTATGCTATTTTCGCCAAGATGGCTTAATTTCACATCCCAACAATTCTCAGCCAGTACATCTGATAACAAAATATTGTTTTAAGGATCAACTGAGTTGTTTCTAACTTCTCATGAAAATTATTATTTAAAAAAATCTCCTTAAAGGCTGAGTTGTAGAAGCATGCTTAATTCTAAAACTATCCTAAGCATACATCTTATATGTGTCAAAGTTATTAGATTTAAATTGTCCAGTTTCCTCTCCAGGAAATTATCCTGGAATAAAAACTATGATGCAATCATTTGCCTTTGGGTTCGCCAATATATTTTCTCGGCTTGATAACTGAAACAGGATATGGAAAGTTTAGACCATGTTCAAAGAAAGTCACAAAAATGATGAAAGAGACTGAAAACAAAATTCACTAAAGAAGGAAACAGAAATGATTCAAGCAAAAAAGGCAAATACAGAGAAAGAACTATAAAAGGAACTTCAAGGTCAAATAGATGGCTAAGCCCTAAAATAAGTTCCATTGTTCTTCCTTTTCTAAGAAGGTAGAACACAAGGAAATGGAATTACATTTCATAGTTGATGCCTAAGTATGGAGCTGCACTGAGGTTGTCTAGAGATGGCATAGCATTGCATTCATCTCTTCCTCTTTCTCCCCACAGTCAGCTGATGTCATCTCAACTGAAAAGGGTGTTGGATTCCAACAGACGTCATTTGCAAGTCCGAGACTCAAGACCCACCCATGTAAGTGGATGATTAAAAGTATTTCTAACCTACACACACACAGTCTTTCCTCGGATTCTAGAATGTTATCACCAGGAATGCTTAATTTATTGTTACCATAGAACTAACAAATGAAAAAAATCAGTGCTGGAACTCATACAGATTAATAGAAACACATATCACCATTTGAGTCTACTTAAAGTAATACAAAAGACAGCTCATATCTTTTTAAAAGAGCTGACTTTTAAATTTTGGAGAATTTTATGAGCCACTTGATATCACATAGAAGACTCTAAATAGGCCACAGGAGGAGTAGTGACATCACAGATGTCAGCAAAGCAGACAAATTAAGGATCATATTTCAAAAGGGTCTTGGCTAAATGTTATCAGCATCAGCACCACTGAAGACACACATACACAGTAACGTTACTTACCAGTCTTTACAATGGTGGTAAAGCTGAAAATATTCAAGAACCAATAGAGTGCTTGTCAAATGACAAGAGAGGAGTTTGTATGCACAGCTGTATCAAATGGCACAGAGATGTGTCTTTTAGAATATTTGTTCCTATTGGATATGTGTCTAGGTATGGTGTTGCTGGTTTTTAAAATGCATTTTCAGCTTAAGTATTTATTTTTGTATTATCTCCAAAACAGTTGTATGAATTATATCTGCATATCTTCTTTATAGATTTACAAGAGTTGTTTACATATTCTCAGTGAGTCCTCATTCAGCTATATTACTACATATAAATTATCCAATTCAGTGGGCTGTTTTAACTGTCTTGACAATGGTTTTGGTGAAATGAGATATTTAGTTCTATGAAGTCTTTACAATCAATTACTTATTTCATGATCAATGTATTTTATATCTAGCTTACTCAGTCTTTCTATGCTTGAACATTCTCAAACATTTCTCAAACATTTCTTGTTTCATTTTTCAAGTTCTACCTGGAACTGTTTCTGAATATGGTATGAGTTAGGGGCTAAATTTTAATTTCTGAGTATCTAAATGCTTTAACTCCATTACAATATCTATGTTTTTAGTTGAGAAAAAAACTGTATTATCTAACAACAATACATACATCAATCATGAGATTTTCCAAATGAATATTATTCAATGAAAACACCCTCTGCTACATGCAATAGGATGGATGGCTATCCTTCATATAATGACCTAGATTCTGAGGCTTGTGTACTGTTCACTGTGGGCTAGGCCTCAGCAATATTATTCTCTGAAGGAGAGAATGATTAGAGTGTTATGCCAGTAGGAAAACTTAACAGGAAATAGACACTGAAGATTCAGTAGAGAAAAGAGTGGTAAGCATCATAAAATACCTTTAACCATAGGAAAATAGAGTCTCAAATATAGAGTGAAGTCTTCAATATGTAACCTTAGAGGTACTATCTCAACCAGACCAACAGAAAAGGCCACACAACATGGAAGCATGCACACATAAGATGATCTATCGGTCAATGTGTCTTTTATTTCTTCGGTTATTTTTTATATATCCATATGCTGCCTATATACTATATAAAAACTAATGTATCTGACATATACATTAATAAAACTAATCCATATAATATATAAATTAGAACTTTAGTAAACAAATATATGAAGATGATTAAAACTGAATTTAGAAATGCTTATATTTGGAAAGGGAAAAATTAGAATGAGAAAATTCAGGCTGTAAGGAGAATTTCAAAGGTACAAAATGTTTGGTTGATGTCAGAAATGTGTGTTCTTTAAAAGAGAAATCCATGGCCCAAGCTTATAAAACTTTAAAATGAAAAGACACTGGATGATGGTTATATGAGTGTTTGTCAAGTTAATTTTTTTGCCATGGTATTTTTAAACATTTTTAAGACCACAGAAATTTGAATTTAGAGCATTGAACTGTAATGCCAACTTTAATGTCCCTGTGTGAACTGGAATACATAGCTTACTGTCTCTGTTCTCAAATACTTCTGTAAAATGCAGATGTGAATATCTCTGCTTCTCCACTTTATACAGATGGTAATTCGGCTATAAGGGACAATAACTATAAAATGCATAACGTTCTGTGTAGAAATAAAACACTTAAATCAAGAAATAGAACTTTCCTCCCTCCAGGGGGGAAAAACTCTATCATCTGTCAAAACAGGGAGAAAAATCAATAGAACACCATATAAGTTAAAAGTAATTCACTTTCATTTTCGTTACTGTTCTCTTTGTTAAATGGACTGAAGCAAACATTCTGCTTATTGATTTTTTTAATTAACATGAAGCATAATAATGCTACCCAGTAAGTAAAACTGAAAAACAAATTTCCATTTTGTATTATTTCTAGATAAGAGAGAAACAGCAAGAAAAGAAATAAAGAGATGATAAAAAGGGAAATAAGACGGAGGTGTCAGTAGAAAGCAACGAGGAAGAGAAATGTGCCCAAGTAGAACAGCAAGACAGTCTGCAGGATAGGAACCACGCAGAGCCCTGTCCCCAGATACAGACACAGATATGCCTATCAAAGTAATCACAGGTGTGAGAAGCAAACCTCCTTCCTCCATAATAACAAATTCAAGAGATAGTTTTTATTTTATGATTATGCAGGATTGTTGTCAGCCTAAACAAAAAAAAAACAAATAAAATAAAAAGGAAAACCGGCTGGTGCATTGATTTCATGTAAAGCAAGTCTCCCATTGGCTGGGTACTTCAGAGAGTAACCATCTGGTATAGTCGCCATACCAAAATCCCCATCCTCTTAGAGCTGGACACTCTCCACCCTTGTTTTTCCTGATACGTGGGCTCGGTCATGTACCATCTGTAAAATCTCAGTCCTAAAGTATAAACTAAAATAATCCCAGGCAAGCAGGCAATGAAAGGAGTTTTAGTACCTCCTACTTCTTGTGATTCTTTGGTGAGTTCTAAACACATCTCATACTGAGAATAGACCATAACAATTTATTTCTTACACAGAGAAGAATGCAAAGAGAGTCATGGTTGCCGATGATATAAAACAAGAGTCACAGAGTATCTTCAGGTGGCTCATCGTATCCACCCATTAACAACTTTCCCTGTGCTAAACACTGGCCTAAATAAGCTCCCATTTTTCTTGCCTAGCCCTAGTTTGGATTAGCAACGATTAAATACATTCTGTAGCTTTAACCTCTAAAACCAACCGTATATCCCACCATTACCATATCTTCTATATAATTTCCTGGGATTCTACTCTTCCTAATCCTTCAGCTTATTTTTTATTTATTAATCATATTATTTGTTTACATTTCAAATGTTATTCTCCTTCTTGGTCTCCTCTTCATAAACCCCCCACCCCATTCCCTTCCCCTTTGCCTCTAAGAGGGTGCTCCTACACCCACCCATCCTCTTAGAGCTCCCACCTTACCCCTCTAGCATCCTCCTTCTCTGGGGCATCAAGCCTCCACAGGACCAAGCGCCTTCCCTCCCACTGATGCCAGATGAGGCTGTCTTCTGCTACATATGTAGTAGGAGCCATGGGCTGGCCCATATATACTCTTTGGTTGGTGGTTTAGTCCCTGGGAGCTCTAAGGGGTTCAGTTAATTGATACTGTTGTTCTTCCTATAGGGTTAAAATCCCCGTCAGCTCCTTCAGCCCTTCCCCTAAATCTTCCTCTAGGGTCCCCAGGCTCAGTCCAATGGCTGGCTATGAGTCTCTGTGTCTGTGTTATTCAGGTTCTGGCAGTCTCTCAGAGGACAGCCATACTGGGCTCCTGTGTGCAAGCACATCTTGGCATCAGCAGTAGTGTCGGAGTTTGGTGTCTGCAGATGGAATGGATCGCACAGAGGGGTGGTCTCTGGATGGCCTTTCCTTCAGCCTCTGCTCCATTTTTGTCTCTGCATTTCCTTTACACAGCAACAATTCCAGGCTAATATTTTTAGACGGGTGAGTGGCCCCTTCCTTCAAATGGGGGTGACGCCTATTTACTGGAGGTAGTCTCTTCAGATTCTATCTCTCTACTATTGGGCATTTTGACTAATGTCATCCCCATTGGATCCTGGGAACCTCTCACATCCATGGCATCTGGGACAGTCTAATGGCTCCCCAAGTTCTCCACCCGCCGCTGCTCGTGAAATCGTCATTTTTAATAGCTAGGAAGTATTCTGTTGTATAAATGTACCACATTTTCTATATCCATTCTTCCATTGAGGGAAATCTACATTGTTTCCAGATTTTTGCTATTGTAAATAAGGTGGCTTTGAATATAGTGATGCTTGTGTCCTTGGTATATGTTGGAGCATCTTTTGGGTATATGCCCAAGAGTGGTATAGCTGGGTCTTCATGTAGAGCAATTATCAATTTTCTGAGGAAACACCAGACTGATTTCCAGAGTGGTTGCACTAGCTTGCAATTCCACAAGCACTGGAGGAGTGTTCCTCTTTCTCTCCACATCCTTGCCAGCATCTGCTGTCACCAGAGTTTTTTAATCATAGCCATTCTGATTGGTGTAAGGTGGAATATCAGGGTCGTATTGATTTGCATTTCTCTGATTACTAAGGAAGTTGAACATTTCTTTAGGTGCTTCTCAAACATTTGAGAATCCTCAGTTGAAAATTCTTTGTTTAGCTCTGTGCCTTATTTTTTAATTGGGTTATTTGGTTTTCTGGAGTCTAGCTTTTTGAGTTCTTTGTGTATTTTGGATATTAGCCCTCTATCTGATGTAGGGTTGGTAAAGATCTTTTCCAAATCTGTAGGTTGCTGTTTTGTCTTACAGTGTCCTTTGCCTTACAGAAGCTTTTCAGTTTTATGAGATCCCATTTGTCAACTGTCGATCTTAGACCCTGAGCCATGGTGTTCTGTTCAGGAAATTTTCCCCTGGGCTTATGTGTTCAAGGCTCTTTCCCATTTTCTCCTCTCTTAGCATATCTGTTGTTATGTGGAGGTCCTTGATCCATATGGACTTGAGCTTTGTACAAGGAGATAAGAATGGATCAATTTGCATTCTTCTACATGCAGACTGCCAGTTACACCAGCACCTTTTATTGAAATACTGTCTTTTTTCCACCGGATGATTTTGGCTTCTTTGTCAAAGATCAAGTGACCATAGGTGTGTAGGTTCATTTCTGGGCCTTCAATTCTATTCCATTGATCAATCTGCCTGTCTCTGTGCCAATACCATTTGGTTTTTTGTCACTATTGCTCTGTAGTACAGCTTGAGGTCAGGGATGGTGATTCCCCTAGAAGTTCTTTTATTGTTGAGAATAGTTTTCACTATCCTGGGCTTTTTGTTGTTGTTGTTGTTCTAGATGAATTTGACAATTGCTCTTTCTATCTCTGTGAAGAATTGAGTTGGAATTTTGGTGGGAATTGCACTGAATCTGTAGATTGCTTTTGGTAAGATGGTCGTTTTTACTATGTTAGTTCTACTGATCCTTGAGCATGGGAGATCTTTCCATCTTCTGAGGTCTTCTTCATTTATTTTCTTCAGAGACTTGAAGTTCTTATCATACAGATCTTTCACTTGTTTGGTTAGGGGTCACTTATGAATACTATCATATCATCTGCAAATAGTGATATTTTGACTTCTTCCTTTCTGATTTGTATTCCTTTGACCTCATTATGTTATCTAATTGTTCTAGCTAGAACTTCAAGTACTATATTGAATAAATAGGGAGAGAGTGGTCAGCCTTGTCTTGTTCCTGATTTTAGTAGAATTGCTTCAAGTTTCTCTCCATTTAATTTGATGTTGACTGTAGGTTTACTGTTTACTGTAGGTTTGCTTTTATTATGTTTAGGCATGTTCCTTGAATTCCTGATTTTTCCAAGACTTTTAACATGAAGGGGTGCTGTATTTTGTCAAAGGCTTTTTCAGCATCTAATGAGATAGTCATGTGATTTTTTCCTTTGAGTTTGTTTATATAGTGGATAACAATGATTGATTTCCATATATTGAAGCACCCCTGAATTCCTGGAACGAAGCCTGCTTAATCACGGTGAATGATCATTTTAATTTGTTATCAGATTCAGTTTTTGAGATTTTATTATTTTTCATCAACATTCATAAGTAAAATTGTTCTGAAGCTTTCTTTCTCTGTTAGATCTTTGTGTAACTTAGGTATCAGGGTAACTGTGGCTTCATAGAATGAATTAGGTAGTACACATTCTGTTTCTATTTTGTGGAATAGTTTGAGAAGTGTTAGTATTAGGTTTTTGAGAGTCTGATAGAATTCTGCACTAAAACCATCTGGCCCTGGGCTTTATATTGGGGGATGGGGACTTTTAATGACTGCTTCTATTTCCTTACGGATTATGGAACTGTTTTAATAGTTTAGCTGGTCCTGATTTAACTTTGGTACCTAGAATCTGTATAGAAATTTGTTTATTTCATCTAGATTTTCCAGTTTTGTTGAATATAGGCTTTTATAATAGGATCTCATAATTTTTTTTGAATTTCCTCAGCTTCTGTTGTTATGTCTTCCTTTTCATTTCTGATTTAGTTAATTTGGATACTGTCTGTGTGTCCTCTGGTTAGTCTGGCTAAGGGTTTATCTATCTTGTTGATTTTCTCAAAGAATCATCTTCTGGTTTTGTTGATTCTTTGTATAGGTTTTCTTGGGAGTTTTGGGGGTTGTTGTTGTTGTCGTTTCTACTTGGTTGATTTCAGTTCTGAGTTGTTTATTTCTAGCTGTCTACTCCTCTTGAGTGTGTTTGCTTCTTTCTGTTCTAGAGCTTTCAGATGTGCTATTAATTTGCTAGTGTAGGATATCTCCAATTTCATGAAGGAACTCATTGCTATGAATTTTCCTCTTTGCATTGTTTCACTGTGTTCCGTAAGTTTGAGTATGCTATGCCTTCATTTTCATTAAAGTCTAGGAAGTCTTTAATTCCTTCCCTGATCAAGTTATCATTCAGTAGAGAATTATTCAGTTTACAAGAGTATGTGCGCTATCTGTTGTTTATGTTGTTATTGAAGACCAGCCTTATTCCATGGTGATCTGATAGAATGATGCATGGGATTATTTCAATCTTATTGTATCTGCTGTGGCTTTTTTATCTCTGATTATATGGTCAATTTTGGATAAGGTACCATGAGGTGCTGAGAATAAGGCATATTCTTTTTTTTTTTAGGGTGAAATGTTCTTTACATATCTGTTAAATTCATTTGGCTCATAACTTTTGTTTGTTAGTATTGGTCCCTTAACATACATGATCTGCCTCCATAGGTAATAGTATTGCTACACTATCTAGATGGTAAATTTAGTTTGTCAAACTGATAATTTATGCAACTCCTCAGCTAAGGTTGCACTCTGAGATAGTGCATAAACTGATGCTACATCTTCCCAGACAGGGCCAAGCATCTCCTGGGGTAAAATAAAGTACAATGTCTTTAGGAAGTAGATTTTATATAGGGAATATTTACATAGGTTCTTTGAATCTGAGTTGTCTGAGGCTGTCCCAAAGGAATTTTTGACTCTCTCTCTCTCTCTCTCTCTCTCTCTCTCTCTCATCCTGGTTTAGACAATAAATTATATTGTATATTCCAGTTTTTTTGCTAAAGATTTCTAAGCCAATGTTTTATTTTTTTACAGTTGTAAAGTTAGCTATCAGTTTTCAACTATTTTTAAATAGCATATTATTCACTTCAAACTATGTAGCATAGTTCACTGAGGATTTACTGATGAACTTTAAAATGAAACAAGAAAATGTGAGCTATTAAAGAAAGATAAAAGCAGTTGAGGACAGCATCCAAAAGAAAGATCTATTAAACATAAAAATATAAAGAAGGAAGAAAAATAGAATGAGAATTTACATTAACATGCAAGTATGACCCATTTAACAGGGTCTTGATATACTTATTGCACTGGATTGGCTTATATCAAAATTTCATTTCTATCTAGCATATTACTCCAAGGGGCCAATAAAAACTCACTCATGGGTATTTTGGAAACATCCTGTGGTGTCTTATAAAAAATTCTTATCATGAGTAGAGGAATTTTAATCTACCAAAATGGCTGCTCTGGCAAGGGATCGTATCCAAAGACTTTCTAGGCCTATGCCATCCCGTTGGAATGCAGACATGCCTGGATTACAGTATGATCTGGCTGGAATACAGACATGTTCTTATTACACACCTTTAATCCCAAACACTAATGTCTAATTGAGAGGCAAAGTGACAAATCAAAGAAAGTTTTGACAGAATGAGTCAGAGATAGGAAATGCCCAATTCTCATGAGAAGTTATTTAAGAGTAGGGTAAGGAGAGAGAGGAGTGGGGAATTTAGTCAGTTCTGTTTATCTAGTTCAGCTGATTTGGAGTTGAGTTTGGTACAGTTCAGTAGAGTGAGTGCAATACAATGGAGTTGAGTTCATTCATGAATTCAACAGAGGCAGTTGAAGCCAGAGAATGAAAAGGAGTAAGAAGATTAGAACAAATTGGCAGAGTTAGTTTGAGATCAAGCAGAGGAATTCAGTGAGAAAGCTTGGAGAAGAGTTTGAGCCAGAACAGTTGAGTTGAATCAGTCAGCCAGTGTTCAGAAAGAGCTAGAAAGGGTGAGCTTATTCAGAAGTAAACCTCCAAGACAATGATTACATCTGGCAAATAAATGTTAATTTTAAATCTAGTGCCAGTAGTAAGTCTTAGAGGCTGGAACACTTTAGGCTTAAGTTAGCAAACAGAGGTTGGAAGCTAAAGCACTCAAGATTTGGGCTAGCAGAAGATTATATTGTAAGGAAGTTAGAACTCCTGGCCTAGGGCTGGGGATGACAAAACAAAGAAACTCTCTGGGCTCAGCCCAATCACGTCAAGTAGTGTATTTATACAGCTTGGGTACAGCTTTCCTCACATCTCATCGTCTGAGAAGTAAAAATTAGTATTACAATTATACATCAAGTAGCATCTGTCTGTGTCTACTATCTCTAGAAGATGGCTATCCTACCACCATAAACCTCTTAAGAACATTCATGTTCTACCCAAAGGCACTAGCTTCAAAGGACCTGTGATGCAAACCTAAAATCTCTAGCATCTATAGTATTCAGTGCATACACTTCATATTTTCAACAAACACATTCTTTACCATCTATATCACTCATATGTCATACAGTTAACTGCATATTCTTACATCTTTTCCTCCTTCTCTCATCTTTATCGCCTTTTCCTCTTAACTATAATCTTCCAAGTTTTATAGACTAACCCTCTGAAAGTGTAAGCAAGCACTAGTTAGATGCTTCTTTCTTTTCTTTTTTTTTAAATGAGAAATACCTCAGTCATGTTGTCTCTTCACAAGAATAGAGTAACCAACGGAAGTTGAAGTATTTCTGTTTGCAGATGGAGTAGTTCTACACACAAGAACAGTAACTAACAAATACTGGCAAGAATGTAGGGAAGAGGAATCCTAATCCACTATTTGTAGGAATGCAAATGGGTGCAGCCATTATGGAGATCAGGTAAATGTCTTTCAGAAAGGCTAAAAGTGTATCTACCATATGACTTAGCAATGACACTCCAAAGCATATTCCCAAAAGATTCATGTGTAAATCCATTAACAATAGCTAAGAATAGGAATAAACACAGGTGCCCACCAACAGATAAGTGGATTACAAAAATGTGGGACACATAAACAATGGAATTTTATTTCCCAATAAAGAAAATATGAAATTTCAGGAAAATGAATAGAACTAGAAAGTCTTATGCAAAATGAGATAATCCAGGCCCAGGAGAAAAAAAATGTTTCTTTTTTTTTTTTTTTGTCTGTCTCTCTCATATGTAGATATTAGCTTTGAATTTTGGGTTTGGGTGTTTAATTTGTGTGTCTATTGAGTCCATAAATCTAGGAAGGCCTATTCATGTAAAAATCAAAGGAGGCTTTAAGTGATAGAGGGATATAGAACATATGTGCTGTGAAAGCAGAGCCAAGGATCCTGGGAGTTAAAGGTTTAAGTGGAGATGGTAGCAAGAGATGGAGGAAAAGAGGGGCTGGGGATGGATTAGTTAAAATTAAGAATGTATAATATAAAAGGCTTATCTAAACCCATTGCTTTGTAGTCTAACTTAATAATATAAGCAAAATAAAATAGAGTTTGAACAGAGGTACTTTGCATGGGTAGACAATGCTTCTTCCGGAAAACATGGCTTATTAAATAAAAATCTCAGAGTCAGGCATGAGTTGCCTCCCAATAAAATATCAGTCAAGTAGGGGCTATCCACAAAGTAATGCAATATATTGCTTTTTGCATCCATAACTATAGGATTAGATACTATCACTGAATGTACCAACCAATTTAGTTGGAAAATTGAGCTAGAACCAACCTAGAAACTTCCTCTCTGTCGCTAGTTTTCATAGTGCTGCAAAATCCTAGGAAAGCCATTGGGTCAGAAAAGTCATCAATAGAATTGTCCAGCAGCGAGGCTATAATGCCACAGTACTAACCCACATAAGTAAGATGTGGTTGTAATGGGGATAAACAACCACACATTCATTGGATCCAAGGGCTGTTCCACAGGAGAAAATTCATGTGTTAATACTGTAAGCCTCTTCAAAATAGCATGGCTAGAATGGTCTTAAGTAATAAGAATGAACTCACTGCTGTGGTTTTGCTAAATGATATAGTATAAAACTCTTTTAAATAAATATTTGTTTTTTCAGTCCTTTGGAACTTGAGCTACAGAGAGTTGTGATCCACCACACACACACACACACACACACACACACGCACACACACACACAGGTTTATTGGGACGCTGTCTTGGGTGAGTTTACTGGCTCCAAGGAAGGAAACCAGAGAAGTTTTCCTGAGGGAAGGAGATAGAGAGGAGAGAGAAGAGAAAGCATGTTTTCAGAGAGAGTGGGAAGAAGGAGGGGGAAAAGGTGGAAGGAGGAGGAAGAGAAGAAGGAGAAGAGGAAAAGGAAAAGGGGAGGGGGAAGAAGAGGAAGCAGAAGAAGCAGAGGAAAACGAAGAATTAGGAGTAGTCTATCATATCAACCATTTCCAATCATGACACTAGGCATCCATCATTGTTGATCTCCAGAATCCCTTTATTTTCAATCACCTTAGTATGTTATTTCTCTGAGCTTCCCTATTTCGGATTTCCCCAATCAGGGAGCTCCTGCAGTATACATGTCTTTTTGTAGCTGCTCTATTTCACTCTGTATGATGTCCTCAGGGTTCTATCATGTTGTAGAGAATCAGAATCATAGGATCATAGCTATATGCGATGTAAGAGTTCAGAAGTCAGTCTGAAATTCTACCACGTGAAAGAAAGCGTAAACTAATATAGCCAATTTTAATAAAAGCCTTTCCAAATTATGCCCCAAATAAATTTAGACTCTTCTCAATAAATAGCTGTGGCTGGTATTTCTTCTGCTTGCTTCATTAATCTTTTGTACTCATGTTGTCTGAACTACCAAAGTCCAAATCTGCTGAATTCCCAGCCAGTCACAGCAAAAGCTATTGTCATCTTCTGCTAGCATTTAAAATAAATAAACAAATGTCACATTTTTTCTTAATTCAAGACCTCTATTTGTGGCTTTAAACTCAGCTAGCCCATATATGTTTATATAATATATAATAATTATATATTACTATAATAGCACATCATACATTATTTATATTTTATAATTATTCTGAACATTATATATCTATGTCATGTGTATACAGATAGATAGATAGATAGATAGATAGATAGATAGATAGATAGATAGATAGATAGATAATTATCCAGAGTAATTTTGCCTCTGGTTAACCCAGCTGTAATGAGTTTAAATAACTATCCCTAAGGAAACATTCTTTGAGCTCAAATTGCTCCTTATCTCCAAATTGATCTCAACACAAGTGGAGTTCCTTTTCCAGAGGAAATTTGCAGAAACCTTGCAGATGTGATCTTTTCTTTCCCCAGTCATTGTCGTATTCATAATAAAAAGCCTTTCAACTTTACATCAATAAGAACACAGAAACTGTGTGGGTATAGTGTGAGACTTCTGTGCTATTTATATGAATGTTGTTGACTGAATTTTCTAATTGCATATTCTCTGTATGGTCAGCACTGCCCATCAGCAGATATGTGAAGTTATGAGCATAAAAGTCATGTTTCAAAGGAAAATGTTCAGAATTCTTTTGGTTTTTCTGCACCATCAGAGACAGAAAAAATGCTATTCAGGAGTCGCCTGCCACTGAAGAAATATGTGGCTTTATTTTCTCTCTGGAAAGTTCAGCAAAGGAAAGACTAGGTAGGGCCTGTCATTTTTCTAATATCATAATATGCAAAACACAAGAGCAATTGTAAAGGAGGATTACTCCAGAGAAGGGGAAAAGATCAAATGGTTAATTAAAATTCATTTTATAAAATGATACCTTCCACAGATACTAACTTCTGAGTAATTTAACATCCTGTTGAGATCACAATTATTCCTAGGGCAGGAGAGAGAACAATCTTACATCAAAAAAGAAAATGGAAAGACAACTGTGATTGAATAATGAGAACTTTTAAGATATTTAATGTAATTTATTCTTTGTATCAGATAAATGAAGTTTCGATGTGATAAGCTAATGCATGATTTATTTCTAGGTGCTATGTATTTGCTGAGGTTCAAAGAACTCACCTACTTGATTGAGTCACTACAACTATTTCTTTTATTTTTAAGTGTCTTTAATAGATTATGCCACAAATGTACTAGCTTCCCATACTGAAGGTTTTATAGTACCAAAAATACACCATATTAAATTTGAAAAAGGTTATCCTTTACATGTAGATCATTGAGATTTTATTGAAATGCAGATATGGAATAAATCAATTTTCTCCTTAAAAAGCTACTATTAATTTGATGATGTACCTGAGTATATAGGAACTGAAGAAACTATAGACACACATATGTATAACCGGAGTTGACACTGTCTTCTTCCGTGGCCATGCTAACCCCCATCATCACCACTGCCATCCAAAATGCAGCTAATTATTCATGCTGCCTATTTTGTATATTATCCTCGTATATTTGTACTAAATCAAGTTGTCTTTTGTCTTTGCTGTGCCTGAGAACCCTAACAGCATTTGTTTATACAGCCTAGATGATCTCGTATTTTTAAGTCTCCCCAAAGGATTCTAGTTGGCAGCAAATAGTGAGAATGACTTAAAATCGCAACCATCCCTAATTTTTTTTGAGGAAGATATCATCATTATCCCTGTCTACCATTCAAACTCAAGTCTGTTTTAACCTTAACATTGTCTTCATTTTTTTTTCTGTACAGCTGTCTATCAGCACCCAGGACTTAGAACCCAAATTATACCAATATACTCACATTGTATTCTCCCTCATTGAGAGACATATTACAACTAAAATTTATAAAGCACAGAAGGAAAATAACCATAATATAAGGAGTCACTTCTTCAATGATTTTAAGGGAAAAAAAGCCATATAATGAACAGATTTTAAATTAATTCATCAGAGAACCAACTAATGATATTAGTAATGACCTGGAGTCTAAGCTTTAAGGCTGGAATCCAATTTTCTTTGTGCTTGTCATTCAGTATAATTAAGGTCAAAGTTTTGGTCACATAAAGCAGATAAAGGATGTTGGCTGCCCATAGCTAACTGCACAGTGAAACCAAGCATCTATTTAGAATGCTGAATCTCTGTGCTCCATAACCCTACAGCTATCCTGGAAACATGCATTTCTTCAGCTATTTACCCTCTATCGTAAGACTCCCCCTAAAATGAGTGTGTCACCTCTCATTAGCGTTACTTCCTCAGTGCTGCCTCCTCAGCAGCCTGTATCTCACAGTTACCTTTATCTTATCCCTGCACTAATACACCCTTACCTGTAGAAAAGCTAATAATTATACCCACCCAGACAATGAGTTCTCTTTGTCTGCAGTGGCATCTGAGAAAAACACACACACACACACACACACACACACACACACTCAGATGAATAGGCAGACAGAGACACAGAAGCAGACAGAAAAAAGGGAGAAGGAAAGACAGAGGGAGAGATAGGGAAAGGAAGAGAGAGAGAAAGAGAGAGAAGGAGAGGAAGAGAGGGACAGCAGATTCTAAGGGCGTATCCTGGTTGCTCCTCTCTTTGAATATAAGACACATTGATTTACACATAGCTTATAAGAGATCCTAAGGACCACTTTCTCAGCATTCTGCTAGATAATAGAAAGGAAGCATTTTTTTTCTATTCTGATTATTTTTAAAGTACATAGTCTTAACAACATGGTTACTGGTGACACAGAGAATCCAACACTAGATTCTCTCTGCAATGTCTCCTTCATATGTGAAATGCATGACAACACTCATTACAGGCTTACTGACCCTAATGCCCTCTGAGCATGGGCAGTGTGCTGACTCCTTGCACAGGGATGCTCCCGTCCACGGTGACCCATCTTCATTTCTCTGTCACTGTCACTTTGAAGTTTCATAGGGTTGAATTGTGGAGATGATTAAAATTGCACAGTACTGTTTAAATTTGGTTGTTTTAGGTTTGGTTGTTCGGTTGGGGGTGTTTGTTTTGTTTTACAGATCTCTACTGGAAGAAGTGTATGGCGTATAGTGGTCAGTTCCCTCAGCAGCTTCTTTTCACATCTGACTAAAACAACAAATTCAAGAAAGACATAGCAGCAATTGTGTAGTTCCCCACCCACAGTTCACTGAATGCTGATCGCATTAATTGGCTTCCATGTTTGCTTGTTTGTTTGTTTGTTTGTTTGTTTGTTTTCATGACTGGTCAGTAATCTTTAAAGAAAGCCTTAAAGACTCTGCATCTGAAAAATAAGAGTTTAAGTTTTTTGCCTCATGGTAGTTTCATATGTTTGGGGCAGTCATTTATCAGAATAAACTCAGTGGGACAAAATACACACGCTGGAGAGTGCAAGCTGATGCCTCTCAGTGTTCCTGGAGGACTTAGGAAAAGAAGTTTCTGTTGTGAAAACAATTGTTTGCAGAAAAAGTTTGTTAAAGAGGACAAATTAGTCAACTGAGTACCTGGGAAGATCTTTCACTTGCCTGTCCCTTTTTCAGCATTACTAAAACAACATGTCTACCAATGGCACATAAAACAACTAATGATTTGTCTTCCTGCAAATACAAATTAACTTCTATCAGGTTGGTGAAGACAGGAATGACACCAAAGTTTCAAAAAGCTAAATACTGCTTCCTTGGGTGCTGATGTTAGTAGTGCTAATGGTTGTTGCTATTGTTGCTTTATGCTCTTGTTCTGTTTTGTTGTTTTTGTTTGCACATCTGCTTGGTACATCATGTGAAATCTAAGACTGTGAGTTTTCCAGACTCTCCAAAGTCCTCACTTCCTAAGTGGTTCGCATCATTCTCTCCTGCTAATTATACTCCCAAAAGATTTCTGCATCTTCCAAAATGCCAAAGAGATAAAAGGGGCCATAATATTTAGGCTCCCTAATAAATAATAAATAAACACTAAATTGGACAGTAAACATGGAAAGAAAAGAAGGGCGTTATGTGAATGACTTAAAAGCCCAGGTCATAGAATAATGACAGTCTCAAGCTTCCAAATGCAAATGAATATAGAACTGTCACACAGGCAAGAATCCATTTGCTCACAGGTTAAGGCTGCAGTGAATTGATTTTACAAAAGGTTTGTAAAGAAAAAACAACCTTGAATTAGATTTTGAACAATTATAAAGTAACTTTGTAGAGGCTGCAATTAGACTCTTTGTATAATATGTGATTTAATCAATTCAAAGCAAAAAAAAATCTACGTTGGTAAAAGTTCATATTTCTGAAACTAGTCTATGAACTCTTTCCAGGTAATTTCAGATTAATCTGATAACTACTGCTAATTAAACTACAAAGAAAATTAGTGAATTAACTGTGGCTATCTTGCAATACCATTCTCCTGGGAGATTAAGGTGAGAAGGAGAATTGCTTAAAATTACTCACTTTAGAAACATCAAGTGAAAAAAAAAGAAAAGAAACATCAAGTGAAATGGTCAAGTTAAATTAGTCTGGACAAAGAGAAAGGACATGATTGGAACAAAAGCAAACTCACAATGCCTCTAAATGAGACTTATTAAGAATGTTAGATTTTAGCCTAATGAAAGCAGATGCTTTACCTTCATCAGACCTGTGGATCCTGAACCATACAGACCAGAGTCTAGCACGGCTGTCCTTAGAGAGCTCCACCCAGCAGCTCACTTAGACAGACGACAGATGCAGACACCCTCAGCCAGACAGTGGACAGAACTTGAACTTTTATGGAAGAACAGGAGGAAGATTTACCACCTCTAATGGGATAACGAACTCCATAGGAAAATGAACAGAATCAACTAACCTGGACCATAGGGGCTCTCAGAGTCTGAACCACCAACCAAAGAACTTACAGAACTGGACCTAGGTCTCCCCACACATAGGTAGCAGATGTGCAGCTTGGTCTTCAAGTGGAGCATGGGCTATCCCAAAAGCTGTTTACCTGTACATGAGATATGTTCTTCTAGATGGGCTGCCTTCTCTGGCCTCAGTAAAGAGGATTCACCTAGCCTCACAGAGACTTGATGTGCCAGGGTGGGAGGCTAACCAGGGAGGGGATAAGGGTAAGGGTGATGGGAGGGGTTGACTGAGAAGTGGGGAGTGGGATGTAATGGGAAGTGGGATGTAAAGTGAGTAAGTAAGAAAGTCATGATAAATATTTTTTAAAAATCATATATGCTTCATTCAATTCAATTATTTGACATATACTTTATACTATTAAAATTAGTGACACAAATGTCTAGCAAACTAAAATCTTACATAGCTTGTGAAAGTCTCATAATTCCATATCTGAAAGTGTTTTTATCATTCTACTGATATTGGCCAGATCTTTGAATGTTTTCAAAAGTTTCCCCCTTCTTGCTAAGACAAGTTTTAGCAAGAGCTTATCTAAATCTTATCTAATCTTGTACCATGTCAAAAGTCACCACACCAAATATGAAGTCTTCTTTCTGCTAATGAAGCCAGCATGTGCATTACACCAACTGACTTCAAGAATCATGGTGGGAGTCCTTGGAAACAAAGAGTTGATGGTTGGCAACGAACTGCCTAATAGGGCTCCTTTCCCAAACTCGGGGCTCACCTTGTGACATCAACCTTATTACGTAGCTGCCTTATAGATCCTTCAGTGCTCACCTTCAGAGCAATTCTTTGTAAAAACAGTGCATCACTAACCGAGTCTTATTTGAAAAAGCAACTGTCTTTCTTGTAGGAATTGGCATACATCTGGGTAAAGCATACACATAAGAGAAAATAAAATCCCAGAGGAGAATCTAAGGCCACCCTCATTCTTCTCTGAGCCAGAAACAAAATCTGACTATTAAGTCAACTTGCCCTGCCATTTTACTAGTCAGAATAAATGGTTCCACACAGGACCTGGTTATGCATGTGCCTGCCTCTCCTCTCTCTCTCTCTCTCTCTCTCTCTCTCTCTCTCTCTCTCTCTCTC
>NW_021604578.1:12452127-12482565 GCF_004785775.1 Grammomys surdaster | reverse complement strand
TCTCTCTCTCTCTCTCTCTCTCTCTCTCTCTCTCTCTCTCTCTCTCTTTTTCTGAGTGTGTGTATGTGTGTGTGTCTATGTCTCTCTATCTGTGTCTCTCTGTCTCTGCTCCATCTTTCTCTCTACCTCTGTCTCTGTGTGTCTATATGTGTATCTCTATTTGTCTCTTTGTCTATGTCTCTCTCTGTCTCTGTGTCTCTATCTCTGCAGTGTCTTCATCTCTGTGTCTGTGTGTCTCTCTTTCTCTGCTCCATCTCTCTCATTTTGTCTCTCTGTGTGTCTCCATCTGTGTGTGTCTTTCTCTCTATCCCTGTTCTAGGCAGGAGCTCCCACCTTCAGCTATTCAGGGCTTGTTGTCTTCTTTCCATCAGGCTTCTGTTAAAATGTCTCCTCTCTGAGGTCTTCTGAGACTATTCTAAGGCAGCAAGCCCCTTTGCTGCTTTATATTGAGCCTCAAAACCTCTTTTGTCTGTCACATCTGTCTTTACACCTATATAAACCAAAGTATGCACATTTTTTGTTTTGCATAGATAAATTCGCAGCACCTAGAATAGTGCTCTGTACAAGTAAATATTCAAATTATACAGATTGATTATTTAAATTGATCTGTAGAGTGTAATTTTATTTGGAAAATTACAGCTCACATTCACCATTGATGGAACTCCCTTGTGAACTGGGTGATCATTATCTGTCTGCTGAGCCCTCCTTCTAGTATCAGCTAATTGTAAAAATGTTCAACTTCCATCCTCACAAGTTTATTTAAAAAAAAAAAAACAGTATACAATGCATACTGTGGCATGCTGAGGATTATTTATGTCTGTGTTATTAAATTACTAAACACTACTCTGGCATGCTATTTGTCTCTATGTGTAGTGGTTTGAAGGAATGGCCCCCATAGACCTGTATGTTTGAATGCTTGACCATTAGGGAATGGTACTGCTTGACAGGGATTAGGAAGTGTGGTGGTGTTGGAGTAGGTGTGGCCTTTTTCAAGGAAGTGTGTCACTGGGTGTGGGCTTTGGGTCAGAAGCCCAAGCTAGGCTGCCTAGCCATCCAACACCTCTCCTCCAGCACCACATCTGCCTGCATACTGCCATGATGACAATGGACTAAACCTCTGAACTGTAGCCATCTCCAGATAAATGTTTCCTTTATATGAGTTGCCATGGTCATGGTGTGTCTTCTCAGCAGTAGAACACCAGCTTAAATCATTTTCCCAACCTTTATTTTTGTAGGTGTTGGCAATTTTCTAAGGAGCCACTCTTTCCAACAATCAATGGGAGTCATTCTTCAGTGTCTATGTTTGGGGGATAAGAAATGCTTAGCTATTTATTTTAGGCAGATTTCACGGAATTGGAAACCCATTTTAGAAAATCACTGCCAACTCATTCCAGCATATTTTCAGAATTAAATTACCTACATTTCATTCGATTCTGAAATAGTGTATCACAAAGCAATTATTTTGGTCTTGGACCTACATTTTGTCTCAAGAGAGAAGGCATATAAGGCCATATTTGTTCAATCTGGAGTTCTTTGATTGGGGATGTATTGGGTTGGTTTTTTTTTCAAAATTATAGCTTAATGTTAAACTTTAAATACCCTCTTTTCATTGCCAAATATCCAATGCTCTCCCTCAGGAAATTGCTAGTACTGGGCTTGCTAACTATATTTTTTCAATTGCACCATATTCCAAACACAAAAATTTAGTAATTGTAATTTGGCAAGAATGAAAAAGAAAGCCTCAAAGCCAAGCATTTTATAAATTGAAAATGTTTTATACTTTAAGAGAAAGTAAATCCTGTCTTCCATGTTAAAACACAGTTCAATATTCTTATTTCTGATTTTTTTAAAGATTTGTATCAGTGTATAGTAAGTTATTTTTTCAAAGACAATGAATTTGTTATATCTCCAAAGGAACCTGAGATCCTGAGATGGTTCATGATTATTCTAACATCTCACAATAGGGAAACAATTTTAGGGGAATGTCCTTCTTTAGATTAATGCCTCAAACTGATGCTTTATTTCATTTTATCTACAGCTTAGTATTACAACTAAATGTATACAGAAAAAAGAAATATATATATATATATATATATATATATATATATATATATATATATTTCTAAATATATAAAGAAAAAATTACAGGATGGGTCTGAAGAGATAGCTCAGTGGTTAAGAGCTGCTCTTCCAGAGTACCTGAATTCCATTCCTAGTACCATCATGGTAGCTTACAACCTTCTGTAATTTCAGTTCCAAAAGATCGACCATTCTCATCTGGCATCCAGAGGCACCAGGAACATACTTGTACACAAACATACATGTAATCAATGCACCCACACACATCAAATAATAATTTTTAAAGAATTAATATTACAGGGGGTGATGATTTAGTTCCTTCAAACTCCGTGAGCAGTCAGACAAAAATATGAGGAAATGCTTCATGATGTTGAATTTGGCAATGACTTCTTGGATATAAAAGTGCAGCCAATGAAAGCAAAGACAGACAAATGGAACTGTAACAAATATGAGAAGTTTGTGCATAAAAAGGCACAGAGTGAAAGACATTCTCAGATTAAGAAAAATATATTAGTATATTTAATCATGCTAAAATGCATGAAATTTATCTCTTTCTCTCTCTCTCTCTCTCTCCCTCTCCCTCTCCCTCTCCCTCTCCCTCTCCCTCTCCCTCTCCCTCTCTCTCTCTCTCTCTCTCTCTCTCACACACACACACACACACACATACACACACACACACACACAATCTAATATCCTAGTTCAAAAGCAGACAACAGAATAGATGAAGAAAATATGGCATACAAACACGGTGGAATTGTTTCCATCCATAAGGAAGAATAAATTTATATCATTTGTAAGAAAACTGGATGCAATTGGAGACAATCATATTAAGTGAATTAAGCTCAGAAAAAATAAAACTATCAAAAGTTTTCTCTCATTTCTGGCACCTAGATTGTACACAGGTATATAAAAATCATGTGTGTGTATGTGAAGTATATAGAGGTAAACTCTTTAGGAGACTAAAGAAAGATGATGGAAGAGGAAAGTGGGGAGGAGGGATGGAGGAGATGTGCACAACATACAATATATACTTGTGTAAGAACTGAATAAATGAATTAATGAATGGGAAGCAGACCTGAACACACAGTTTTGCAAAGATGCTTCACAATAGTCGACAGGTACATGAAATAAATACTTGGCCTCCTTGATTACTACCGAAATGCAAATCAAACCCATGATGAAAAAAATCACCCCAAACACAGAACATGACCAATGCTGCTGAGTTTAAGGAGAACATGGAGGCCTTTGTGCACTCTGAGTGGACTGTAAGATGGTGCAGTTGTTATGGACAGCAATAGGAAAGCTCTTCAAAATTAAAAGAGAATTACCATATAACCTAGATGTCCATATTTTCCTATACTAAAGAGAATTTTTAAAAATATTTACCTATCTTACTCTATGCATATAACTGCTTTGTCTGCATGCATGTATGTGGATGGTATGTGTACCTAGTACCCAGGGAGGCCTAAAGAGACTATCAAATCCCTTAGAGCTGAAGTTACAGGTGGCCATGAAAGGCCATGTGGGTTAAGAACAAAATCCAGATCCTCTGTGAGAACAGTAAAAGCTCTTAAATGCTGTGCTGTCTCTCTAGCCTCTGAGAAATTTTTAATGAGATATTTATAATACTGTATTGACATTGGCAACATTTACAGTAGCTAAGAGTTGAAGAAACCCATATGCTTATGAAAGGATAGATGAATAAACAAGATGTAGTGTGCCTATGTTAATGGAATACTATACAGCCTGAGAAGGGAAAAGGAAAGAAATCCTCCACATACTAAAATACAGCTGAATCCTAGAACTCAGTTTTTAAAAGGATAAGCCTAGCTCTGTAGCCCAAGAAAAGAGCAAACTCCAAATGTTAGAGACACTGGGGCAACAGAAAACCACTGAAGAAACAAAACAGGTCAGATCACTGAGTTATCCAGCTGGGAATCTGGAGATTCATTGAGACTGTTTGGTTCTCTGTCCAGTGACTCCATCTTACACAAGGTAATAAAACACAGCACAAGTTTAGATCACAGAATGGGCAATCTTTATTGTAATAAGACACATGACCTGATTGCTCTGAGTATACTTAAACATGAGAATATTAAAGTCAATTTTATGTATAAAATGCCATCAATAAGGTATCCATGAACAACAAAATCAGACATATTTACCCACGTCAGTGTATGTAGGGCAGACCTTTTTAAGCCGCATGCCACTTACACATTACACTTACTCTGCCACCAAATGATACAGCTAGAGAGGACATCAGAGTCAGGGAGAGGGTTTGATGAAAAACCAATCACTGGACCCAACAGGTCCAATTCAATAGGTCAGTCATAAAGTCCTGGATTTTGCATTTCTAGCTTGTTCCCAGTGATAGCAATACTGCAGGTAGAGAATCTAGAAAACTTTGTACAAATTGTTATTTCCATATAACTAGGTAAGTCAATGTCACATGGGAACACATTTTACTGGATTTTATTATAACAGTTAGCAGATGTTTATCACTGTACTTTGTTCATCCCTTGCCTCATTACACTCTTGATCCAATCCTCTCCTCCAGATTTCCTTTCTCATCCCCAGAGAGTCTTCCTTCTGCTTCCATGTCAAATGTATGTATAGTCTCCACTTGTGAAAGAAAGCTTTCTCCACACTCCCATTACTCTTCTTTAGAATTTGTCTTTCCACTTTCATAGCCACCTTGTACTTTCATGACCTGTAGATGTGGAACTGCTTAAATATAGATTATGCTGTAAGAGAAAATGTTCATCTTCTGGGTTACTTCATTTAACATGATGACGTCCAGTTCCACTCATTTCCCTGATAATGGCAGGATTTCATTCTTTATGGTTAAATAAAGTTCCATTTTGTAAATCTATGAGAGCCCTTTAATCATTCAGTTGTTGATGGACATATAGGCTGGGTGCATATCCTAGCTATCATGAATAGCTGCAATCAACATGGAGGTCTAATATCTATGACTTGAAGATGTAGAGTCCTTTGGGTATATGTCCAAGAATGGGATGGCCAGGTCCTCTGGCACCTCTGTTGTTCAGTTTTGAGGAGCCTGCATAAAGATTCACATCATAGGTGCACCAGTTTGCAATAGGATAGCAATGGTTAATGGATCCTTGTGATTAATAAATCTTCTTTATCCACATCCTCTCCAGCCTTTGGTTTGTTTGGTGCATTTTGTTGTAGTGGTCACTCTGACTGGGAGGGAAGAGAACATCAATGAAATTTTAGACTGCATTGTCCTGGTGAATAAGAATGTTCAAAGTCTTCTTCAAATGTTTATTGTCCACTTGTATTTCCTCTTTTTAGAATAATCCACTCAATTATTTTGTCTATTTATTGATTGGATAATTTGTGTTTAGGTTTTTAACTACTTTAATTTATTTATAGATTCCAGATTTTAATCCTCTATCAAATGCATAGCTGGCAATGGTTTTCTTTCTTTCTCTAGGCTGTGTCTTTATCTGCTGATTGCTTCTCTGGCCCTGCAGAGGCTTTTCAATTTCATGCAATCCCTTTTGTCAGTTATTGGGACTATTCCCTGAACCATTGGAGTTCTTTTTTCAGAAAATCATCATCTAAACCTCTATCTTAACATTTTCCTTATGTCCTAATTCAGACGTTTTTAATTTTCCAGTCTGACATTCAGGCTGTAGGTCTGCTTTTGAACTGATGTTTGTCCAGATTGAAAGGTATGGAATTAAATTCAGTCTTCTCTTTGTGGATGTCATCTTCCCCAGAACTATTTATTACCGTAGCTAGCATTTATCCAATGTGTATTTATGACACCTTTATCAAACATTAGGTGGTTGTAGGTGTCAAGTTTACTCTTGGTTCCTCTAGTCTATGGGTCTGAATATCTGGTTCTGTACTAGTACCATAGTGTTTTTGTTACTATGAACTGTCATATAATTTGAGATTGGATATTCTGATACCTCAGAAATGGTTCTCTTAGGACTGCTTGAACTATTGAGGGTCTTTTGTACTTCCATGTAAACATTAGAGTGGTTTTTGCATATCTATGAAAATATAACTAGAATTTTGATGTGGACTGGGTTGAATCTGTAGATCACTTTTGATAATTTAACCATGTTCACAATATTAATTCTACCACTTCATGAGCATGAGAGATCTTTCCATTGCCTAGGACCTTCTTTAGTTTCTTTCCTTGGTATTTTAATGCTTTGATTGCAATGCTTTTTCATCTCCTTGGTTAGGCTTATCCCTGAGTGTTTTATATTAAAGACATTTGATGAACTTCAATATTGTTGCATGATAAAAAAAAAAAGCCCTGAGGAAACTATGAATAGGAAAGACAGACCTCAAAATGATAAATGCTATGTAAAAATTGTAGCCAATATTATATGAAATGGGGGAAATTGAAAGCACTTCCTCTAAAATTAGGAATGAGACAAGGGTACCCCACTCTTGTTCCCATTCAATATGATGTTTAAGTTTTACCTATGGCAATGAGACAAGAAAAAATCAATAAACAGGTTACAAATAGGAAAGAAAGGAGTCAAATCATTCATATTTGCATATGACCTAACAGGATACTTAAAAGAGCCTAATGACTCCATAGATGTTCTTAAATCTAATACTCTCAGCAAAGTAACAGTATTTTAAATAAATCAGTAGCTTTTTCAATTTTCCATTAAGGAATTTTCCATGAAAGGAACTGTAGGATCTAATTCACAATAGGTTCAAAATAAGGGGGGAAGTGGAGCATTTAAATCCATATTTCTCTCATTTAAAATATATTATTTGCCTCAGTTCATTAGCGATTAATAGATAACACAGATTTTTCTATTTCCTAGGATTATAGCTCAGTAGATAAATCATTGATTTGTTCAACATAAGGTTATAATCATTTCCAAAATGACTCCATCATTATATGAAGTTTTGTTCCATGGCACATGAACATACTAAATTTCCATGTTGTTTGTGCTCTAGTATACATAGAAATGTATGCAAAGTATATATAAGTAGTAAAGTAAAATAATGCCACCTCAAAAGTACATACGTGAATATGTCATAAAATGCAACAGAAGAATATTTTGATCATAGGTACAAACCAAAACCACACTACAAAAAATAGTAGTTATTGTTATAATAACTATATTATCTTTGTATACTACTTAAAAGTGCCTTAAAATAGATTGAAACAGAAATTTGCATTTACTTGTTAGATCATATTGAAATTCTCTCCAAACTCAATTGTTTAGCATAAAGTGATTTACAAAACACAGAGTAGATATCAAGAGGCTAATGTTCTTTGTAAATCAACTATAGGAGTCTCACCTATTAATGCAAATGCATAACAAGAGACCAGATACAAGTTAACATATGTTCTGCACAAGTATAAAAAGGAAGCAAAGCTCTTGTATGTAATGTGGTGGTTGAATTCACCCTGACAGAATCCAAAAGAAATGATCTGAGAATGTGAAAATCATAAACAACGCCTTTCCGGGCTGAACCGGTCCGGGTTCTCAGTCGTAAGCAAGCTCCTCTGATGCTTCTGAGTTGATCTCTCAAGGCTCTAATTAACTCTCAACTTCTCTTCAAGACTAAGTCAGGCTTTCTTCAGGCCACTTTGCTGTAAAAGCTCCTGGCTAGCTTCCTTTTCCCACTGGGAATAATATAAAATAAGGAACTGAACAGATGCTGGGATGAGGTTGCTGAATAAATGGATCTCAGTTTCATTCATTAGAGTGCTTGAGTTGAAAGAGGGCACTAGACCGGAAAGTCTTCTACAACTACATCTGATTTGGTCACACTATACACGACCAGTTCTAGGAGACAGTATAAATGTCTTCAACAAGCACCCATAGATGGGGGCTGGGGATAACGTGGCAGGTAAAGTGCTTGTTGTGAAAGCATGAGTTTGGATCTCTGCACCCACTCAAAAGTGAAGTGTGGTAGTGCATGTCTGTGACCCACGCACTAAAGTGGTGGGAAGAGACAGGCATATCTCAGGGGTTCAGTGGCCAGCCAATAATAACTTAAATAAGTCTAGATTCAGTAAGAGTCCCTGAATCAAAGTAATAGTAGTATAATAATAATGATAATAATAAATAATAAATAATAATAATAACAATAATAATAATGTAGAGAGCAATAGGGGAACAAACCTAATGCTGATCTCTGTTTACCACCTATATACACAAGGACACACACACCACAAAACACACAGCTGTTTTGTGGAAACTCACAATGTGCCAGACATAGTCCTCTGGAGTCATTCTACCTGTAAATGTTACATGAGTTGCCAAAAACCTCACTCACATGACTGTGAATTCTTCATAAACACAAATGTCTAAGAAAGGAAGCGTTCTGAATGCCAAGTTCCTGCTTCCCTTCATGATCTGGAAGTCATTTTCTCTGATATAAAATGTAAATGATATAAGATATAAAAATATGTCATTCTGAATCTATCTTTAAAATTCATTGGACAAGATAACCAATTTGACTCATATTTTTAGGAAATAAAACAAATGAATTAGCTATTTGGACACTTGCTGGCATTTTGAC
Organism: Grammomys surdaster; assembly: GCF_004785775.1. Classification (NCBI taxonomy): domain Eukaryota; kingdom Metazoa; phylum Chordata; class Mammalia; order Rodentia; family Muridae; genus Grammomys; species Grammomys surdaster. The sequence goes on along the minus strand of NW_021604578.1, from coordinate 12,473,946 downwards.
CAACTTGTTTAGTGAGCCAACTACAAACTACAAAACCAGCTAGTGATTCTGAGGGAGTGCACTGTTCTCTGGTTAGCTCTACACTATCTGCAACAATACCCTAATAATAATGCCTAGCTTAAATTTTTTCCCACTTGATTTGGGAATGTTCCTAGGAGTGCACTGATTTTCAGTATCTACCATCTTGAACAGAAGTGCACAAGATGACATCAGTGGAATCTACCACTGACTGGGGCCGAGAATCCCAAGTCAAATTTGAGATTCAACAGATCCACAGGACTCAAGGGACAGAGAAACATACTGAGGAAATCTCTTCCCTATTTCCAGATGTGCTCTGGAGACCGAAGATCTCAGGACAAAATGGCTCTGTTTACATAATGTCTTTGACCTTGACCACCTTAAGCTACCGTTCTAAGGAAAAAAGAAACATTTTCCGTAATTAATGTATTCCTTGGCCAAATAGAGGCTTTCCTTTCAAGGCCAGATGAGGTCTTAACACTAAAAGGGGAAAGTGGACAACGGATCCCACCCCTAACAAAGAAGCTATCTGTAAATGATACCTGCTGGTAAAGGAAAAACCCATTTTCTCCAATGTAGAAAATGGCTACATCAACTACACTCCAGGGGTGGCCCCAGGCCCAGGAGTAGTTGGCCAATCAAAATGAACTCTTTGGATTTCTGGGGTCCTTTTACTTTGTGTGGCAGTCTTGTCTTATTGGTCTTCTGACATCTTGCTTTGCATGGAAGTCTTGTCTTATTGGTTACTTTACTGTTTGCTTTGCATGGCAGTATTGTCTTCTTGATCTCTTGCCTGTTTGTTTTGATTTTCATATTTGTTATTGTCAATGTTTCTGTTTCTCACTAGCTTTTTCTGTTTTGTTGTTGTTTTGTTTCATTTTGCTCTGTTTTGTTTTCATTTTTGTCTCTTGCTTTTTATTTGTTTTTCTTTTAAAATAGAAAACATAAACTTAAGTGGTTCAGTAGGTAGGGAGGATCTGGAAAAAGTTGAGAGGTGTCCCAGCCTGAGCTGCTGCTCCAGTCCAAAAGTCAGGGTCTAGCAAGAGAAAGAGTGGTAATGGAGGGGCAAGAGACTCGAAGAATGGAGACAAGATAGAGAGTCTGTTCAAGTCCCCTTTATTAAAAGGAAATCATGGGTATGTATAAGCACAAGCAGGGGAATGCAGAAGACACCTTACCATGTGCACCTTGGAGCTGGGGACATTAAACAATAAAACAAGATATGTGAGAAAAACAAGACGTTTATCAGAGTGTGCTCAGCTGTTATAGGCTGTTGAAAACAAGTCTCTTGTCAGGGTATATGGCCTGAGATGGCTGCAGAGATGATAGTCACTTTCTGCTAGGAGTCAGTAAAAGTCAGCCTTCAAAAGGGAAGGCTGGGGAAACTTACAGAAACTGTGCCTGCCTTAGGTCATTACAAAGGACCCCAGCCTCCCTTTCCCATCTTTGGATACTCAACAGCCATTTGGTTGAGCTCCTGTCTTAGGTTGGTGAGGCCTCCCAATTAGGGGCAAGGGTCTTGAGGTGTTCTCTTACCCATCTTGACTATCCGGCTTAGTCTGTAAGTTAGGGGTTAATCCTCGTGAGTCTTGATGACAGAGGTTTAGAATCCCCTACTTCCAGCATGTAATAATGGACCTGTATGGGTTTCATTTGAATAGCATCTATCTGTTGTCATACAAAAGCCATAAGTTTGTTGAACAGCATGGACCCAAGAGACAAGAGACTTAACAATGCCTGAATGGTCGGTATAAAAGCAACACTCTATAAGGTCAACACACAATTCTCCCTGTTGGAAAAGTTAAAGGTCTAAGCCTTGTACCCACAAATTTTGAATTAATAGAAGAAATTATACGAATGAAACCCTTGAATTTGCATCATCTTAGTAACAATTATACAGATTTCTACCAATAGATTATGGCTGTATAATCAATTTTAGCTCTTCCTCCCTGTTCCAATAAAACCATTAGTTTTCCCTAGAAAGACAGCCTAATATTAACTACCTCAGTCCCCAAATCCAGGGAATTGAGGTTCTGACTCTTCATTAACTTCTTCAAGCTGAATATGAGCGTTAAGATATTAGAAGAGGGGAGAGGGGTGAGGGGAACAGTAAATTGATAAGCCTCTGATGTCTGTCTTAACTGCATCCCACTGGAAGTCCAGAACATCAATAGTTGTAGGTGACAAGAAGATTCATTCACCAAGGCTTCGTATTCTGTAATATACAAATCTCAAAATAAATTTTAGTATCAAGGTAAATATTTTGTTTGATTCTCTGGAATTAGTGTTCTGGAGGCCTACCTCTGTCATGTCTGATCCATATAATTCTGGAAGATATGACTACTACCTTAATGACCTCTTCAGAAAACATGTAGAAAAACCTTTTTTCCCAAATCTGTCTATGTTTGAGCCAGTAACCAGAAAAGCCTTTACATTGACCTTTTATCCAGAGGAAAAATATAACTACACAACTCAGAATCACACCCATTTTGAAAGTTAAATCAATCTAATACAACTGATTAACATTATCTTTCTGTTCAGCTCTCTGCCTAGAGCAACCTTCTATTTATCTATTTATCTGTTTGGCTCTCTTGCAGCCTGCAATTTACTCCCCGCATCTTTAAAGCCTTTTTCATCTGTTCTTGCTGACTTATTTCTTGCCCCATTTTCGTTACTATTACCTACTGGTCTCGACTCGGCAGGTTCCCAAGGCAATCACCTTTGTTTCACTTCTGAATTTTCGGCAGACCCTTTTTCCAGTAACTCCCTTACTGGGTCTCTCGTTCTTGCTGCCTCAAGTTGAGCACCCAGTGACCCGGTTCATTCTGCCCCATGTTTGGGGACCAAGTGACCCAGTCCGATGGGGTCGGTCAACAGGATCTAGCAAGAGACAGAATGGGGATGGAGGGGTAAGAGACTCAAAGAATGGAGACAAGACAGAGAGTCTGTTCAAGTCCCCTTTATTGAAAGGAAATCATGGGTATATATAAGCACAAGCAGGGGAATGCAGCTGAAAACACTTTACCATGTGTACCTTGCAGCTGAGGGCATTAAGCAACAAAACAAGATATATGAGAAAAACATGATATTTATCAGAGTGTGCTGTTTTAGGCTGTTGTAAACAAGTCCCTTGTCAGGGTATATGGCCTGAGATAGCTGCAAAGATGATAGCCGCTTTCTGCTAGGAGTTGGCTCCCAACAGAGAGGGGAAATTTTGATCAAAATATATTGTATAAAAATTCTAACCATTCAACTGAAAAATAAAAAAGACTTTTAAAAAGAGTGGATGAGGGAGTAACTGGGAAGAAAGGAAGGAGGGGAAACTTTTGGTTGGAATATTAAAAAATAATTTTAAAAATAAGAAGAAAAATGTTCTATAGAGACAGAGTTCACACATCAGGATAGTGTATAGTGTGGGAAATTTTATTAAATGCATGTACAGTGTTCCAGATGCTTCCTATCTCTGATAAAATGCTGTGGGTTTTCTTGCTTTAAGCAATTCTTACTGTTCCCATCAACCTTGGTGTAATTGATTTTTTTTTACATCAGAGCACAAAATTGTAAGACATAGAATTAGGTATTGGGTATATAATGATATAATGGCAAATGGTAAAATTAAATAATACCTATTTTTATCATAAAGATAGGTACTAGTAAAATTGTTATCAGAAGAATTCCAAGCTCCCATGGAAAACTACTATCAGAAGTGAAAGGTACAGTATCATGAGCTAACCTTCTAAGAGGAGTTGATATCTCTAAGGAAAACATGCTTGAGGTAAGATTTAGAAAAAAATTAGTAATATTCAAATGTGTGTAATAATTGCATAGCCCAAGGTCACCAAAAAGATGTCAGGCCCTATCTCTCACTGAGAAGACTGTCAAGGAATTTTGGCTCATCTCTTTAACCCGCCATCATGATAAGAAGCTTTAAGGGTAGCAAACACTTGCTGACATTGAACTTAGGCCTCTCACACCAAACATCAATCAAAAAAAAAATGTCCCCACAAAGATTGCCATAGACCAAAATGCTGGGGGCAATTCCTCAATTGAACTTCCCTCTTCCCAGCTCTTTAATTTACGTCAGGTTGACAAAACCTAGCCAACAAGGGCTAGTGTTGAAGAGGTAAGGTAAGTATGAGCAAAATACACTGTATGGAATTCTCCAAGTAGTAAAAATATTTCCTCTTAAAAATACACAAATGTATTTGGTAATAAATATCTTCCAACCACGAACTTTAATTTTTTAAAGCAATAAGTTTATTAGATCTAAAGGACTGTTCCCCTAGCATCACTTCTGGAGCACCTGCCTATCACCTCAGAAATGCTTGCAGAGACTGGGATGCCAGCATTCAAGACCTAACACACAAAAAAGAAGAAAACCAAAACCACAACAACAACAAAAACAAAAACAGTATGTAACTAAAACAAGATGGAAACCAGCCTCTCTTGTGCCCTCTTACCTAAAAATCAAATTTGCTTATTGCCTACCAACAGGCAAAGGGAGGGATGAAGAACGGGAGGGAGGAAAGGAGAGAGAGACAGAGACAGAGAGACAGAAAGAGAGAGAAAAGATTGAGAGAGAGATCCTAGGAGGTTGCTTGTCATATGAAAAATACCACAGTAAGAAACATTATTCAGCGTTTTTGACTACTCTCCCTAAAAATTAAGAAACACATGTATTTTGCTGTTTCTCAAATCAAAACTCTGTGTGTGTGTGTGTGTGTGTGTGTGTGTGTGTGTGTGTGTGTGTCACTGAATTAGGGCTTTAAGCTACATTTTTGTCAATCTAAAACACCAGACTGGATTGACACTGGAATACCTGAAAAATGACCTATGATCCTCTGAAGAGCCACACAAAGAGCAAAGATCACATTGTTGTAGTAGTAAGCCATAGGAATTAAGTAGACATTTACAGAACCTTTCAACCTAGTTCTAAATTCAGTATCTTTTGAACTAAGAGGGGCCAACAACTTTCCAATAAAAACCATAAACAACCAGAGCTTCAAGAACCAGCATATGTGTATATTTTTAATGACACGTCAAGCTTCCAAGTAAAGATGAGTCAGATTAAAGAGAGGATTTTAAAAATGTATAACTGTAAGATTTGGGAGAAATGCTATGTGAAAAGATGAATTGCCAGCCAGGAATAACGAGTATGATTACTAATGGGGACCCAAAACATCCTAGATGAGAGAAGAATTTAAGCCAGATAAATGCTTCCAATGAGAACTGGAGTTGGCTTCCCTACCTCAGAAAGGAGGCTGAACTGTGATGGCCAAGAGCTCTGACCCAGGATGCCTGTAGACTCAAGAGAAAAGCAGGCAGGAGAAGAGCCCAAGTCCTTGCCTACAGGCTCAGTGACACGTCACAGAAAATGTCGTAGAAGATATAGAGGTAGCTCCAAAGTGCTACATAGGAACTATGTGCCTGAAAGGAAGTAAAAAGAAAACTAAAGTTGAAGCTTCATATTAGAATCCAATGCATTAGACAATCAGTAAATTGAAAAAGAAGAGAGTTAATATTCTCCAAGCAATTGAAATAAGAGGGAGGAGGATCCAAGGTTGATATTGAATGGGAATGGACAGTGTATCTATCTTGGTTATCCTTGACGTGAACATATAGGTCACCCATCCTGGGATGAAAAGATTTATTTCACACTGTTTGTAGAAGAAAAGAATGGAGAATCAAGTGTCCATTAATTTGGGGTAAAAAAGTGAAATCTGGCATTATTTTCTGAATATGAAATATCCCCTGGAGGCTCATGGGCTCTCAGTTGGGGGTGGAGCTATGGAAACCTCAGGAGGCTGACCCTATTTGGAAGAAGTATATCATTGAGAACATAACTCTGAAGTGTATGTCTGGTCCCCAGTTATTCCATCAGGGTCTGTTGTTTATCAGTTCAGCCATGAGGTAAAAGACCCCTGTCCTCTACCATAACTCCTGTTTTCATGATGCTCTGTACACAGGCATTGAACTGAACCCTCTAAAACCATAAGCCAAAACAGATGGTTCCTTCTTTAATATGTTCTTTCAAACACTTTTGTTAGAGTTACACAAAGTAACTGACATGTGTTGTATACAAGTACAGTGGAAAACTCATGACAGAAGAAACAGAGAGAAACATGGATGACCAATATGATTAGAGGTAATATGTAATCATGCACATTAAAGAACATGCAAAACAATCCACATTACATTTTCAGAAGCACGTACAAACATCTAATTGTATTCAGTGTGCTATAGGCTTATGTGCAAGAAAAAAAAAATGCAAAAACAAGACTGAAGAAACCAGCCATTAAAACACAATGAAACTGAAGATAAGGTTTGAATGATTGGTAATAACATTACACCATAATGAAAGATATATATGTAGCTGACCTTCCCTACCTTAGGGACTTAAAATGTAACAAGAATGTGGATTAATCATTATTAAACATTAATCACCCTTCTGTAAAACTTCAACTGAGAATAAAACTTCAGCTGAGGAGACACATACTTTTGGCAGTGTTTTAATGTGGAAAACAAATTCTTATTCAACAACTAAGTATGAAATACAGTGAAGAAAAATTAGCTCTCTTCAATATGTAGGACAAGTTGTTTCCACATTGTGTGTTAGCAAATGAGGAAACATGACTCAACAAGGACTAATGGCATTAACTCCAAATGACCAGAAATCCCAATTTGAATACTCAGTTTCTACATTTAAAAAATAATGAGAAATTATCTTCCTGAAAAGTCTTATGTATTATCTTTAACAATCTGTTTCCTTTCCATTTAGAAAGATGAAAACTAATATTTCCACTCCACTAGGTTTCTACCTAGAAAAGCTGATGTTCACCCTGTGGGTTTCAGAAAATATTTGTTCACTTAAAAAAGTAAAAACCATATCCCTGAGTAGCAGGGCACTTTTCATCTTAAAATACCTTTCGTGATTATTTTGCCCCAAATGATACGTTTTATAGATCAAATCTATTGTATATCCCTCTAGTAACCTGCAATGTGAATATCTAAAACCCTCAAGAGATAACTAGACATAGTATTAAAATTTGATAAGTCTTTCAGAATGCTGCTTAGAAATAATCTCACATATCATAGAAACACCTTGGTGAGTTTGTGTCTGTGCTGCTGCCCAGAAAAAGAGTTTTCCAGACTGACTGTGAAGTTCATCACTGGAAACTGGAAATATATTTTGACAGGAAATAATCTAAGAAGAATCGTTTTCAATATATTCAGTGCTGAATTAGCATGTGTGATTGTTGTCACCATTTAGTCTTAACTGAAGTTGATTTAATATCTATGCGTGGCAGGAATTTTCCTGCCACATTATATTTGAGTGGAGCTCAGTGGTTGAGCAGTAGAAAAGGACGTAGAGCTGGGAAAAGGAAAGGGGAAGGGGAGGAGAGAAAGAAGAAAGGGAGAGAGGGAAATAAGAGGAGGGGAGAAGCAAGATGGAAGTCGACGTTCGTGTCTCGAGCAGTCTCGGGTAGCTATTCATATCAAAAGGTTAGATATTGAGTCTACAGTTCTGATTGTGTGAGCACCTTGTGTATTGAGTATTTGCTGATATGTAAATCCATTGGATAATCTTTAAGCATTAAGAGTCTTCATGCTACTGGGTATCGTGAGCATGGCAGATATTGTCCGGGGATTAGCAGAGCATTATGAGGGTGGCAGAGTTGAAGCATAGGTCATGTTTGGAGCTGTGGAGTCCATGGAGCTGGCGGGCAAAAGCAGAGGCCACAACAGCTTATCGTGGGTCCCGGGCCAGCGTTCCTGGCTAGCCAGTGCTGTGTCAGAGAGGGAACTAGCTGAGCCCCGCGCCATTTTTTTTAAAAGATTCTCCCAGTACATCTATGAATGATTAATAACAAAAACAACAGATAGAAAATTGTTAAATGATAAGGAGGTACTCGCTAAAATCAATCTGCTTGACCGGGTGTTTGGATAAATTGCTCTGACAGTAAAGTCAAAGCCACTGGTCAGGCCTCAGATTCTAACTTATATAGTAACTATGTCCACTATTATTACCATCTTTCATGGCAAAGGTTCTACAGCCAATTAATTACTCTTCATCAAATTTGTAAGCACAGTCTCCTATACCCCTAAATGTTAAATAAGGACCTTACTTTCAATTTAACACATTCTTCATTATTCAAAACAACTTCTCCCCTGTCTCTTCCCACCCCTGATCCCTGCCCCCCTTTTCCCTTCTTCTCCTCTCTCCCTCCCAGGTCTCTTCCTCCCACTATCTCCTGTGATTATTTTGTTCCCCCTTCTAAGTAGGACTGAAGCATCCACACTTTGGTCTTCCTTCTTTTTGAGCCCCAGTTGCATATGCAACAAAGGACTGTTTTATCTGGCATCAATGGGAAGAGAAGCCCTTGATCCTGTGGAAGCTCAATGCCCCAGTGTAGGGGAATGTTAGGGCAATGTTAGGGCAGTGAGACAGGAGTGGGTGGGTGGGTGAGTTCCCTCATAGAAGCAGGGGTGTGGGGGGATGGGATAGGGAGTTTTCAAAGGGGAACCAGGAAGGGGAATAACATTTGAAATGTAAATAAAATAACACACACACATATTAACTTCATTCTTCTACATTCCTCTGTTTTGTCTTCTGTTGAAGTTTATCCTTTTAAAAAGTACATATATTTCCATGTCATGAGGTTTGGCCTTCATAATCTTAGTCTAATATATATATATCTTTATTTGTAAAATCAGCTATAGCAACTTGTTGCCTTAGGCTCCCCATATCCAGGAATGTAAGCAAAATCAATGTCTCCATGAAAACTGACAACATAACACTGCCTGTCAGTCCTCTGCTTGTTATAGGTGGCTCCATTCTCAGCCCCTACCCTTATCAACAGCTGGGTATTTCAGAACACACCATGTTATGAGTATGTTTTATGTTTTACAAAGTGTTCTTAAAAATTATTCTATAGAATCTTAACAATTCTGAAAGTGGATAAAGCACTTTTTAAATATATTCTTATTTGTTAGGTAAGTAAATAGATGAAGATACAAAATCTCCATTTACTCAAATAATCCACGGGGGGCAGGGAGTAGAGGTGTAAATGTATATACAACATTATCTATACTTTCTGTGAATTTATGGAAAAGAAATAGGAAATGGGTGCTCATACAAACAAAAGTTACTATAAAGAGTGTCTGCCAATAAAGACTATATATACTTCCTCCTTTAATTCACTCAGGAAAGGAAGGATTAAAATTTGGAAAGCTTATCAAGTAGCTGTAAATCTTGGAGCTGAAGATCATATTTGAACCTTCACTGTGTGATTCCAAAGTCTGCCTTTCAGAAAAATAATTAGTGCAGTTATGATAGCAGTGTACTCTGATGAAAGGACACAACACAACGGCCCTAAAGGTAGAATCAGAGTTATACTTGGGGTCCAGTGGCAAAACAAGCAGAGAAAGGTGGGAAGGAGGGATTCTAGAGGAGAAAAAAAAGGGAGCTTTTATCAGTGTAACAGGTAAAATTCTTTTTTAATAAAATAGCCCCAGACTAAAATTCTGTATCCTAATCTCTAAAGCCTATGAATATAATGAGATATTTCCAACATGATTGGTCACATCTTACAGCTCAGCTACCCCTGAGATATGAAGACTATCGAAGCAAGCCAGATGTGATTTTGCAGTTCTAAGGAACAGGGGGTGGAGGAATTCCAAATATGAGAAGGGCCCATCATCTCTGGCATACCATGAGGGAACCTTTCAAGAAGGTATATGAACTGCCTCTGAAAGCTGAAGGCAGCTTCTTATCCTAGCACTCAGGATTTCAGTCACAAACCACAAGGAACTGAATGCTCCAACAGTTCAGGTAAGCCTGTGACAGATTCTCTCCACAGTCCTCTGTGAGCCTGGCCACCTTGACTGCACCTTTGCTATCCTAAGTGCAGAACTCAGTGGTCCAATCCAGACACCTAACCTACAGAACCGTGATTGACAGTAGGTTCACCCTGAATCTACTAGGTTCATGGTCACTTCTCATATGCCAATGGAAAACTAACATACAAGGGAAACAACTCCTTTCATGGTTATGAAAATTGTTGTGTGTTTCCCAAGATACATAGAAATAATTTTATGTTTTCCCTAAGAGGACTGGGTAGAGCAATGGCTTCAGGTGCTCAGCACCTCATTGGCCCTCCATCCTCAGTGACTTCCAACCACTAGACTCAGCACCTCTGCTGAAAGGCTCTCAGAAGTCCAGGAAAGCCACTCTACATAGGAATGGGAGATCCTAAAGGTCTGGGAATTAAAAGTGCAAGGGAAGAGTATTCAGCCACTGCTTCCACAGTTTGTGTATAAACCACTTTTCATGTTTACTCTTATGGAAAGAATCACAAGATTTCGTCCCAACATCCCTGAGCGCCAGATGCCTACAGGTGTAGCGGATCAGATCATGCAACCTTTACAAGATGCTTTCACTCCCCTGCTGTGTCTCCCCACCCCTTCACAGTGCCTCCCCAATAAACCAACTGCATTTAAAACCTAGTTGTATGTCTGATTCTGGATCAACCCACACTGAAGGCAAGTAAAGGGAGAGAAACCTGAATGGTGGGGACTGAGGAGCAGTTGTGCTAAGAAGGCAGAAGAGCAGAATGCAGAGAAGTGTGAAGCCTATGGCCTTAGAGACTGTTTCCAAAGTTAATCAATGTGGCAGAGAATGTCAAATGTTTTTCACCTGACTAGCAAAGCTCTGTGTTGCATGCCCAGCTGAAAAAAATTCAAATATCTAATCTCCTTTGAAGACAGAGTAGCCTAGGGAATAAGAGCAAAACTTCTCTGGGGAGTTTCTTTACAGCCGTATATGATGCCTCAAGCCTGAAAGACCAATGCTTAGGAAACTGAGGAAGTGTGATTGTAAGTTCTAGGGCAGCCTGAGCAGCAGAGCAACATTCTTTTTTCTCTCCATCAGTTCACTTATTTATTCTCTTCACATGCTGATCCCAGCCCCTCACTCCTCCCAGTCCCCCCTTCATCCCTTCATGCAGCCCTTTCTCCCCCTGGGTGCCAACCCACCCTGCCACCTCAAATTACTGTAGAACTGGGCACATCCTCTCCCACTGAGGCCAGACAAGACAGCCCAGTAAGGGGAACAGGATCCACAAGCAGACAACAGATTCAGGGATAGCCACTACTCCAGTTGTTTGTGGACCCACATGAAGACCAAGCTGTATGTCTGCTACATATGTGCAGGGAGGCCTAGATCTAGCCCACGAATGGTTTTTGGTAGGTGGTTCAGTCTCTGGGAGCCCCCAAAGGGTCCAGGTTAGTTGAGTCTGTTGGTCTTCTTATGGAGTTCTGATCTCCTCCAGGTTCCACAATCCTTACTCCAACTCTTCCAGAAGACTCCCCGACCTCCATCTAATGTTTGGTTATGGGTCTCTGTATCTGTTTCAGTCAGGAAGCAACACTCTTTTTAAAAGACAGCGCAAACAAACAGTATTCTACTATGCATACACATTCACAAACACACACACACACACTACTACTCCTTTTCTAATCATTGGAAAGCAATTGTGGAAGCTAAGATCAACAGTCAAATGACCTTCAGAAAATGACTATAGAAGCCACATATTCCTTGGTCTAAATATTTGTGAGCCACTAGGCCAACATCAGTAACTGCCCAGATCAGACTTTTTCTCATACTGGGAAAGTAAAGAGAAGCTCTGGGCATATTGAAATCAGCTCTGTCTCTAGTATTAGCTGCTGAACACAAATTATAATAGATAAAGCAACAGGCCTGTGAAAGATCACTGATGATGGTTTGATGCCTATTTCCCTAACATATGGACAAAGAGTTTATTTATCCCTGTTTTCTTCAAAGCTAGAGAAAACCCACCATAACATATCAAGACATAGTTTAGGAACAGGAATAAGCCAGTGAGTCTCAGGATACATTGCACAGATATCCACAAGCCTGAACAACTCTAGTTCTGGAATTCTACCTCAACAGTACATTACACTCCTTCAGATTTACTTAAAAGGAGCCTCTTGTGTTTTCAAAGTCATTTCAAGGGTGTTAAGGAGACACTAAGGATTTGGCATTTGGTAGCTTCTATGTTGCTTAATAATACCAGCAACACAAATGCCATTTCAACATCACGAAAAAACCTTTATCTTACCAAGCTTTACAATCCCTAATTAAATGTAAAAGAACTCTGCAATGACAACAGCAACATAAAAAAAATACTTTTTTATTACTGTCCTTAAAAATGCAAATAAAGTCATGGCTTCTAATGAATACAGACTTTCTACCACAAAATCATACTAACAGCACCACTGGAAGAGTTTCAGAAGCACATAAGTCTTGAGATGCAGCTTACATGCTGATGATGGATAGGCAAATGGATGGTGGAGGTTGTTCGTCACTGTGGATTAACACTACAAAACAAAATGTTATTTCACTAACACATGGTTGGTGAGCCATTTCCCTGTATTAGTGTCATCAAATTAAACAAATGATTCCAGATCTTAGCTTGTTGTTTTCCTTGGTATATCTGTCTCTGTGACATTAGAGAGATCTGATATGAGAGGAAAGAAGGAAAAATAAGCAGAGGGGCTTTGTACCACCCAGAGCAGATAGCTGAAGCTCTTTCATATTAAAAGATATTCATCAAATATATTGCCAGTAGGTTTAGAAGCATCTATGTAAATGTGCTATCTATTGATCTAAAGGCATTTCTCATGTGTATGAGATCATTTGTATCAGTGACACTTGGACTGGCATAAACATATTTCCAGTCTGCCTCAAATATTTATTCACTTTAGAAATCCCAGACAGCCCTTCTTCTTTTCAACTTTGCAACATTAATATTGATATCCCAAGATATGGTGATATTTCTGCCTCATGCTTCTATCCTGAGAATTGTTTCAGAGTTATATAAACTCTATCATGTTGTAACTTTAGCTGGCACGGGTAAAGAATGCCAGAGACAAACTGACCTTAGAACTTCTAGAGAGCTGTCCCTGCCCCACACTCAGGAAATGCTTCTGTTGCATAGAGGAATTCTCTAAGGCACAGGAAGTGATAAAGGGAAGAGTTGGAGGGAGAAAAGGATATTTAAGAAGAAATTTAGGAATTAAATCAAGTCTAAATGAAAATAAATTAGATTAAATTTCTCTCAAGAATTCATTTCCTTGAATTTAAATAATGACCATCTCTAAGAAGTCATTAGCAATACTCTACCAATTCAAGGTGGGGAAGAGAAACTAGTACATTTAATTGTAACCTGTTTAGTTAAGGGAAACTTAAATAAAAGGAATGTGATATTTGCCAGGTTTTGTCTTGTATTAAATCCAGACACTGATTTGTCTAGACTGCTTTCTCAGCTGCCTGTTGCCTATGGTAACTATTCAACATCTTTTCCCAGAGTGGGATACTCCTGAGATGAGCCTACCTCCCCCCTCTTCCAGGCACATATGACTCTGGTCTCCAATGACAGACACCTGTTCTGTATGCTATAGTTGGGATAGACTCAGAGCCTCAAAAACTGCCTGCCTCTTGTCTCAGTCCACTCTTGGTGGTTTTGGCTGCTGGAGAAAGCCTTACAAAGTACCCCGTGACCAGCAACATCAGAATTCACCAGGAACTTGTAAGAAATACAGACTCTCATAGTATGCCACCAGCATATACTGGATCAGAAACGTGTATGAATTCCCACAAGCTGAAACAGAGACAGCTCATCACATAATCCTGATGCAAGGTCATGTTTGAATATTGTGCCTCTGAACGATCTCACTGGTAATCAGGGGCTTGTTATGAGGGGTAGTTTTTATTTTATTTTTATTTATTTATTTATATTTGCTTGTTTATTTGGTTTTGTTTTTTGTTTTTATTTCATTGTTGTCTTTTTTATTTTATTCCATTTGTTATTATATATAATAAAGTGAATAGACTCGTATATGTTAGCAATAGCTGTGAACATTCCAGGTTTTTTTCTGGCCAGGTATTGTGCGAAGTTCTGTACATGTTTTAGATTCATTCAGTCCCCATAAGAACCATATTGTTGTGGGTTTGGTCTAATGCTGCTTGTATTATGTTAACTTGGGTTCCCCAAATTGCACATAAGGCACAGAGGGAACCCTGCTTCTTGTTGGTTTTGATTGCTAGATAAAATTGCCAGCAGCCAATGGCTGGGCAGAGAGACAGAAGCAGGACTTATAGGATTCCCAGGCAAGGGACAGAGGAGAAGGATGGAAAAGGGAGGAGGAGAAGAGACACACCAAATCTGAGAGATGCAGGACAGAGAGCACAGCTGACATGTAGGAGCTGGGGGATCACTGTGGCCCAAGAGGGCTGCATGTCGGGGTCTAGGGCAGCAAAGATGGAGTATAGATTTTAATAATAAGTAATAACACAGGAATATCAGAGGGTGTGGATTAGCCATGTGGAGGTTAGAAAGTGGCCCAGACATTGAACTACTTTAAGCATATCCACTGCTGCCAGGATCATTTGAGTAGCATTAACTGGGTACTGCTACACCACATGAGCAGGTATTATTAATATCATTCTCACATTCACACAGTGAAGTGAAAAGGTTAAGTTTTTCAACAGATGTGAAATGGAGAAGCAGAGTAGAGCACAGTTTATCTCTAGAGATGGAGACCTCACTTCTTTCTTTCATGGCCTTTGAATACTTTGCGCCCTTCAGATTTGCATCAGATTTTACAGAAAAGGGACTGAGCAACTACACAAGAACTTTAACATATTCACGCTCCTTCTCAAATGAATTAAAACAAGGTAAACCTCATGAATCTGGACTTTTTTGATTCAAAATTAAAACTTTGGTTACTACATATCCAGTAACTAATTCATATTAATTCAGAATTAATGAATAAAGGAGTATTGTCACTTACAAAGTTTCATATTTCTCATGAACAATGGAATCCCATAAAAAAAATCAGCCACATTTTTGTAACACCAGAGCCCACAGATAAAAATTATTTTCCATATGCCTTTGGTACCAAGAGAATAGATAAGCCATGATCTGTCTGTTATTCATCCTGAATTAAACAAACTTAGTCATAGACAAAACAAGGATCTATGAGGAAGACTTCAAGGTGAACAACCTGAAGAAGAAATGACCTTTACGTGACCAGGGCCAGAGACCTCTGTGGGTGGGATGGGCATGGAGCGCCAGCTGGACAGAAAAGCTAACAGTCATTTTCATTAACAATCCATAGTCACTGGAGAAAAAGTCTGATGACACCAGCACTGTTTCCCATTTCTGAGTAGAGGGCATGACTCTAGAAACACTGTTCTGCAGTGTAGAACTTGTTAGGCACAGCATTTCTGAGCAGGGTGGCCCTACTTGGTACATCAACCATGCCCTGTGAGTGACAGTGGTGCCCCAGTGACAAGGACCCATTGTAGATTCATTCATCTGGACACCTGAATAAGAATGACCAAGAAAACCAAGGATGAAAAAAAAACAGAAAAGTAGATGCCACACCTGAGCCACTGACTGAACCTGTGACTAAAAACTAAACCACCCCAGCAACATTCACAGAATTTATGTGGGCAAGGGGAAGAGAGAGTTAACAGATTCAAAAAGCCTCACATTACCAAGAAAACATTGTGACTCTGGGCATTTCAGGCTACAAATTCACATATCTGTAAAGGTAATACCATACCTTTCTTAGAATAATTATGTTTTAAATCGTTTTACACAGTTACCATAAAGTAATTTTGACTTTTAACTTTCTGATAGTGGTTGTTAGATTTTTATGGCATGTCAAATTGACATGACCCTTTGATTTACCTTCTTATCAACTGGGTTTAAAACCTATATTAATATTAAAAAATATATATTTTCAAAATGTGTAAGACGAAGGGATTGGGGAGATGGCTCAGTCGATAATGAACTTGCTGAAAAACCCTGAGCTCTCGAGTTTGGATCCCCAGACCATATTAAAAGCCTGGTGTGGTGTCACCTCCTATAATCTCAACACTGGAGATAAAAGACAGGAAAGTGACACTCAGTGACCACTAACCTAGACAAACCAAAGAGATCTGGATTCAGTAAGAGACACTGCCTCAGATCATAGGATGGAGAATGACAGAGAAAGACCCTTGATACCAACCTCTGGCCTCTATAAACAGTGTACACACACACACACACACACACACAATATGTTTAAATTTTATCTCCTTAAAAATGTAGAGTGAAAATTGAGGATTTTTTTCAATGACCTATTTACCTTTCCCATCAAGTTGAATTATTCAGTGAGCATACTTATGTTTCAACATCTTATTCTACTCTGAAAAAGACTGTGAATCACATAAAACAAAGAATAAGTGTTAATTGGTAACACACTGGACAGATAAGGAAGTTGTCAAAAAAAAATCCCACAACCTTTTTAAAAATGACTGTTTCATTTGATTTGCAACACACGGATGAAATCAGTATTTTTAAAAATGCAAGTGAAAAGCAAATAGTACAAAACGTATGTAATACAACAATTATCGTTCTGTGCAGAGGATCATGGGAAGAAATTTTAACATGAAAATTTTGTATTTCCATATGACCAAATAAGAAAGTTTAAATATTTCAATGTTTCAAGTTAATTCATGTTCTCAAGTTAATTTCAAAACTTCTATTTCCCATGTCATTGCCAATCCATAAACAAGACAGTTTCCTATTATCCAGAGCTGCTGTTCTTGAAGACAAGATGAATGTTGAGGATTTAATTAATTTTAATGGTTCCTAACTGTAAAGAAAGAAGGACTCAGAGCTCAGTTCCAGGTGTAAATTAGTCCTTTGATGCACTAGAGCCAATCATCCTTCTCCACCTTGGGGATGTATGGTCCCTTTTCTTTTCTCCTCTACCCCTGCACCCAGAACTGATCAATTTTATTCTCTCTCTCTCTCTCTCTCTCTCTCTCTCTCTCTCTCTCTCTCTCCCTCTCTCCCTCTCTCCCTCTCTCCCTCTCTCTCTCCCACCCCCTCTGATAGATATGTTAATTAACTGCCTCTGTTTTAAGGTAGTGGAACAGAGTGAATGGGGTTTTAACAGAGAGAGAGAGAGAGAGAGAGAGAGAGAGAGAGAGAGCTCTCATACAGCCAAAGGGGGGGGGGGGGGGCAGTTGGGGGTGGGGGGGTTGGCGGAGGGATAACCGGGAAGTGGGATGTTATGGGATGGAGCATTGTGGAGGGAGTAACTGGGATATCATTTGAGATGTAAACGAATGGAATGATTAATAAAAATTGAAAAAAAAGAGCTATTTTCTATAAAAAGCCAACCTTTTACCGTGTGCTCTGATCATCTCAGTACTCCTCGTGGTGGTCTGGCAGGCAACAGGCATTATTAAAGCACTTGTCCATGCCTTCTGGGCCAAGCAACCATGAGGACATAAGCAAGTGTAAGCAAGCCCTCAACTCCTGTGCAGACTCAGTTGTTATAGTTTTTAATAACCCCCTGCATTAGTGTTGGGTCAAATGCCATTTTCTATACTGTGGTATAATTCACTGATGCTTGGGCCTCCTTGATCACTTGACTTTGTCTCTTTTGAAATGGTATCAACTAAGGATTGAATCTAGATTCCACACATGCTAAACAAGCACTTTACTGTGGATCTATATAGCCACAGCTAAGAGGCTTCTGTGTTTCAGTTTCAAACTGTGAAAAATGTTGACAAAACAAGTAGCTTCTTTTTGGGACTGTGCTGAATTTCAAAAAAAATCAACGCAGGTTAAGCTTAGACCATATGTGTGTTATAGGCAAACTTAGCTGATAGAATAATATTAGCTTTTAAAAAATAGTTTCCAGAGATGTGAGTAGAGGACTTGGCAGGAGAAAATGCATCAGATCCATCAGTCACCACAAAAAGCAACTTTAGTTGCTGTTGGTCATTGCCTGCTTTTGGAACCTGATTATATATATATTGTTTTGAGCTGAGTTATGGCATTAAATGTCACATGTCTGAGGAGTGCAATAATTGTTAGTGTTTAAAAAAGTCCTGGTATATAGCTTAAGACTAAAATCAAGGTGAGAGAGAGAGAGAGAGAGAGAGAGAGAGAGAGAAATGGTGCATGTTGGTATGTTGATGCCTCAGCTGTATGCTTCAGCTGTAGAAATAATTTGGAAGGGTGGCAAAGGGCAATTTGGAGGTGTGGCCTTTTGGGAGTAGATGTGGCCAAGTGTATCACTGTACATATGGGTTTTAAGACCCTCACCCTAGCTGCCTGAAAGCCAGCCTTCTCCTAGAAACCTTCAGATAAAGATGTAGAACTCTCAATTCCTCCTGTAGCATGCCTGCCTGGACACCGCCATGCTCCCACCTTGATGATAAGGTAAACCTCAATTAAATGTTGTCCTTGTAAGAGTTGCCTTGTCATGGTGTCTGCCCACAGCAGTAAACCCTAAGTCAGGATCCAATGCTCTCTTTTTGTTTCCAATACTACTAGGCACACACATGGTGCTCAAACATATATGAAGGCATTAAAAAGTAACCTGTATATATAAAATAAAATAATTTATTGAACATTTTCTTGATTAATGATTGATATGGGAGGGCCCAATCCCCAGAGCCAGAGCAATCCCTGGTCAAGTAGTCCTGAGAATATAAGAAAATGGGCAGAGCAAGCCATGGAGAATGAGCCAGTAAGCAGCATTGCTCCATGCTCTCTGCTGCAGTTTTGGCCTCCAGGTCCTGCCCTGAGCTCTGCCCTGGCTTTCCTCCATGATGGACTCTAGCCTGCAAGATGTAATAAAACTCTTCCTCCCTAGTTCCTTTTGGTCAGTGTTTTATCACAACAATAAAAGGCAAACCAAGATAATTTAATTGCATGTACCTAAAAAGAAAATGATTTGACCCAAGGAAAATATGAAAGCAGAATAAGTAGAAAACTATGTTAAAGAAAACTTATTAAATATAAAGTATAAAACCAAAAATCATTTAGGTCTTGTGAAAAGGATTATTATGTGCAAGGGAAAAGAAAGGGCAGGGGTGGAGGGGTGCTAAAATAACACATTGGACATGAAAATGCAGGTGAGCAATACCAGGGGTAGAAAGTTCTAAGCAAGGATGAGAGAGAAGGAGTTGTAAAGGGTCTGCAGAGGAGGGAGGGGTAGGCAAAATTAAAGATATATTTTAAAATTATATGGTGTCTTAGATAGGGTTTTACTGCTGTGAACAGACACCATGACCAAGGCAACTCTTATAAAAAGAACATTTGATTGAGGCTGGTTTACAGCTTCAGAGGTTCAGTACATTATTATCAAGGCAGAAGCATTGCAGGGTTCAGGCAACCATGAAGTTGGAGGAGCTGAGAGTTCTACATCTTGTTCTGAAGGCAAACAGAAGACTTGCTTCTAAGTAGCTAGGACAAGGATCTTAAAGCCCACACCCACAGTGACACACTTCCTCCAACAAGGCCACACTTACTCCAACAGGGCGACACCTCCAAATAGTACCATCCCCTGGGCCAACCATATTCAAAACACCACATATGTAAACCTGCTGTTTTATAAGATTATTAAAAATACAACCTAAAGGAGATACTTTTTGTAGGGTAGACAAACCATTATTAAATGAAGACCCAAATGTCAGGTGACACCTCCCTTCACATTGTTAATGAGAACAGTCCTAGGAGTCTCCAAATCAGTACAAGCTATTGAAAGTAGGAGAGAAGCTTACTGTGAAGAAGGAGGAGGAGGAGGGGGGAGGGGGGGAGGAAGAGGAGGAAGAAGAGGAAGAGGAGGAAGAGGAGGAAGAGGATTTCAGGAGAGATAAGAGGAGTATAAACAGGAGGGAGGTTAAAATGACTGAAATTCATTATATACTTTCAAAGCATAAAACAGTGTAAAGTAAATAAATAATTGTATGAGGGGCCATTTTGAGAATTAAGAAGCAACAAAAATCAGGAATAACTTATACATCATGACCTGGATGTCTTTCTCCCCAAAGCCTCAGATCTCTTTAGCAAATGTGCTAAAAGAGGGAGAAGTGGTGGCCATTTGTTTCAATTGCTACCTAGTAAGCAAAATTTCTCTAAAACATATTCTGCACATGGACATCAAACGCTTGTTTAAAAGCCTGTGACCTGGAAGCGACTGTTTCCAAGATAACTCACTTGTTTCTCTCTTATGAAGGACTGCTAAAAGTTCTCTCTTATAGTTAGCTGGAAATTACTCTTCCGAAACACCTTCTTATTCTTGCTCTGTCCTTGGAGGCTTGGAGTTAGGCTGCTGACGAAAATAAAAAAGTCTTGTGGTGAGGAGCAGAAATGAAGAAATGAAGCCAAATCAGTGAAAAATATGCCCACAGAGCACAACACCCACAGTGTGTGATACGGGCAGCTGGGTGCATATCAGCACCACGATTTGCCTCAAACTTTACATGTTTAACTCAATCAGATCCTCTCAGCTCTGCTGCATCAGTAGACATGGTAAAGCTGGCTAATCAAAATATACTTTCTCCTGACATACAAGTTCCATTTGGATTCGCATGCTGTATGGAGAAGAGGAACTTCTCTCATCCTGGAAAAGGAAGCTGTGTGAGAGGATGATGGTCCACAGAGCCCAACTGGGCATACAGCATAGAGACATCTGATCTCATCTTTCAAAACCCTGAAGCCATCATCTGTGCCTTCTGCTATAGCATCCTTTGGTCATTTTAGCTAAATGATTTAGTGAGGTCCTTTTGAAAAATACTTTAAGTTATCAGCTTAAGTTACCAACAACCAAAATAATATTGATGAACACGCACACACCTTCACCATTCCCACAAGTTTCCCTGATACTGGTTCTTACTGGAAGATTAAGGCTGATATGAGCACTAGTGGGAAGGGGTTAGGCAATATTTGGAGAAATAAGCAGTTAAGTACATGGCACAAGAGAAACTTGGAAAGGTGAGAAATGAATAACCAACCCTTGGTCCTTAATTTATCCCAAATCATGCCTGCATAATAGGATTTCTCAAGTGTTCAGGGGCCATTGTTCCAAAAAAACAATAAGAGCCTGTGTTGATGATCCATGATGTTCCTAATTCCCTCACAATGTTGAAGGCTTGCATTACAAAGTCAAAAACATGATTTAATATCTTCAACCATGAGGAAAGTTTCGGAAATACAAAATCATCAAGAAGAGGCTTGTTTGTCAAGTGTGATGGTTTGAGTAGAAATGGCCTCCATAGAGCCTGATACGGCTGTCCCTTAAGAGGCTCTGCCAGAGACTGACCAATACAGAGGAGGATGCTTGCAGCTAACCACTGGACTGAGCTCGGGGTCCCAGATGGAGGAGTTGGAGAAGGGACTGAAGGAGCTGAGGGGGTTTGCAGCCCCATGGAAGGAGCAACAATGTCATCTGGCCAGACCACCCCTCGGAGCTCCCAGGGACTGGACCACCAACAACAGAAGAGTACACATGGAGGGACCCATGGCTCCAGCTGCATATGTTGCAGAGGATGGCCTTGCTGGATATAAGTGTGAGGAGAGGCCCTTGGACCTGAGGGTGTTCGATGCCCCAGAGTAGGAGAATGCCAGGGCAGGAAAATGGGAGTGGTGTAGGAGCACCTGCACAGAGGCAGGGGGAGGGGGGATGAGATAAGGGGTTTCAGAAGGGGAGACCTAAAAAGGGGAAAACATTTGAAATGTAAATTTAAAAAATTCAATAATTTAAAAAAAAAGAAAAGAAAAAATATGCAACTAAATGAAAAAAGAAAGAAAGAAATGGCCCCCATAGACTCCTATGTTTGAATGCTTGTCATTAGGGAATGGAACTACTTCAGAGGGATTAAGAGGTGTGGTCTTATTGGAGTAGGTGTGGCCTTGTTAGAGGAAG
>NW_021604578.1:12443840-12451727 GCF_004785775.1 Grammomys surdaster | reverse complement strand
TCTCTCTCTCTCTCTCTTCCCCACTCCATAAAACTCTTACTTCTCCAGCACCATGTCTACCTGTGTGCTGCCATGCTCCCTGACATGATGATAACGGACTAAATCTCTGAAACTGTAAGCAAGTCCCCATTAAATGTTTTCCTTTATAAGAGTCATTATAGTCATGTTGTTTCTTCATAGAAATAGAATGACAGTCTCTGCCCATTTCATGCTTTTCCTAAGTTTGGGCACTGCTGCCACAGTACAACTCTTTGGAACAGCGAAAGAGGAACTCTTACTTCTTACTTATCTCCACAAAAGGATTTATTTCTGGCAGGTGCCAAGGTGTTAATTAAAAATGTCCACACAGACTTCTAGAGAGATTTTTTTTTCAGGACAAAAGTCATGTCCTCAAATATTTCATTTGCTAGTCCCAGAAAAAAAAAGTACAGTACTATTTAATAAGATACATTTGATGCATTGACAATAATTAAAGCTAAAATATAGGTAACTGAAAATCTGATGTTTTCTTTCCCACCCAATGAAATGCTATTGGCCTCATTATGTCTTCCTTTGCTCCCCGTAGCTGCTATGCACACATTGCTGTGTGTGTTTCTCAGCTGCTGGGGAAACTATGAAATATTTGCTACTAATAAATTGCATTCCACCACTCAAGCACTTCTGCTTGCCTTCTCACCTCTGTGCTGAAAAGTCACCTCTACAAATATTCTTCATAAAATGTAGCAGGGAATTGAAATGACATTTCACTACCAGTGAATCAACACCCCCTCTCACTGAAGCTGCTTACACTCTTCAGGGCTAGGCCATAAGTGCTGGCATCTACAGAGGGGAGGGTGGGAGGCATTAATAAGCACTGCCCTCAAGGGCAAGAAACATGTGACACCCTATCTAGACCAGTTGACTTGCCACTGAACAATTCTATGCATTTCCAAATGTAGAAAAATATTAGTCAAGGCTGATGTAATATAAACATGAGGTAGCCTTGCCAGTAGAAAGAAAAATCTGCAGGCGTTTGAGAGGATTGCCAGATGTATCAACTTATTCTTAGCCCTCTTGCTAAATCTGTATTAAGAACAAAGTATAAGTCAGTCTGTGGTAAGAGAAAAAGAACTTCATTCTGGGTTATAGTATAAGTCTCTCTCTCTCTCTCTCTCTCTCTCTCTCTCTCTCTCTCTCTCTCTCTCTCGTGTGTGTGTGTGTGTGTGTGCATGCACACACATGCTTGCATCTGTATCAGTGTGTGAGAAAAAGAAAAAGAAAGAATTGTCTCTGTGTGTGTGAATCTGTATGTGTTTGTGTATGAGAAGAGGAACAATTAATTATATTATAATCTTTGGATGAAAATTCAGAATGACTAGAGGAATTGAGTACTACCACATTCTAGGCACTCAGCAAGTTTTGCATAGATCACTGGGGTAAGCAATGGAGAAAGGGTCCTCCTACCCATATAATATACACTCAACAAAAGTAAACTTCAGCGTTGAACAATTTATGACTGCTACAGAAATGTTAACCTAATCAAAGGGATTTAGGAAGATTTCTAATTTTAACATTTTGAGAACCTAGTCAGTGGGTAGAATCTTGAAAGATTGGGTATTTTAACTGTCTAAGAGAATTAGCAGAAGGAGGGTATTCTTGTGAGGCAAAGGGAAAAAAAGTATGTGTGTGATGACTACATGAGAAATGAAGCCCTAATATCCAAGATCGTAAGAGAAAGTAGTATGCCAACAGTGGAGTATTGGATGCATGGCTTTTATAGAATTCCTCATGGGAATGGCATGCCATCCTTTCCATGTACCTACTCTTTCCCTCACTGATATCGATATGGCTTACAGCCTTGCGTAGCCCAACTCTGCTCCAGTGTCTTCTACAGAGGGGCTTCCTCTAACTATCCATTTAACTTTCAATCTTTTCTATTGGTTATTTTATTTATTTACATTTCAAATGTTGTCCCCCTTCTTGAGTTCCCCTCCATAAACATCCTACCCCATCCCTCTCCCCCTGCTTCTATGAAGGTGCTCCCCTACCCACTCACTCCTGCCTTATTACCCTAGCATTCCCTTATTGGGGTGGGCATCCACAGGACCAAGGCCATCCTCTGCTACATATGTAGCTGGAGCCATGGGTCACTCCATGTGTATTCTTTGGTTGGTAGTTTATTCCCTGGGAGTTCCTGGGGGTCTGGTTGGTTAATATTGTTGTTCTTTCTACGGGGTTGTAAACCCCTTCAGCTCCTTCAGTCCTTTCTCTAAGTCCTCCATTGGGGGTCCCTGTGCTCAGTCCAATGGTTGGCTGCAAGCATCCGCATTTGTATTGGTCAGGCTCTGGCAGAGCCTCTCGGGAGACAGCTATATCAGGCTCCTGTCAGCAAGTGCTTCTTGGCATCAGCAATAATGTCTGAGTTTGGTGGCTGTATATGGGATGGATCCCCAGATGTGGTAGTCTCTGGATGGCCTTCCCTTCAGTCTCTGTTGCACTCTTTGTCCCTGTATTTTCCTTAGACAGGAGCAATTCTGGGTTAATATTTTTGAGATGGGAGAGTGTCTCCATCACTCAACTGGGGGCCATTCCTAACTTCTGGATATGGTCTCTACAGGTTCTCTCACCCCTTTGTTGGGTATTTCAGCTAATACCATCCTGGTTGGGTCCTGGGAGCCTCTTGTTTTCCTGGCATCTGGGACTTTCTAGTGACTACCCCCAAGATCCCATAGCCCACTGCTGCATATCTCTGTTCAATTTCCTGATCCTCTGTACTTCTCCCATCTTCCTCCCACACTTGATCCTGTCCCCCTTTTTCCCTCCTCTTCCCTCTACTTCCGGTGATTATTTTGTTCCCCCTTCTAAGTAGGACTGAAGGAAGCATCCACACTTTGGTCTTTCTTCCTCTTGAGCTTCATGTGGTCTGCGAGTTATATTGAGGGTATTTTGAGCTTTTTTCCTAATATTCACTTATCAGTAAGTACATACCATGTGTGGTTTTTTGTGACCGAGTTACCTCTCCCATGACATGAGACAAAATGAAAGAGAGTCTGGCCCTGAAATACCAAGTGAATATTTCAGAATAGCACTGTACAACTTGCCAGGGTGTGTTATTTTAAAAAAAAACACATAACAATTCATGTTATACAAAACTCTAATGAAATTATGAGGAAAACATGGAGAAATCCTGAGACTGCCAAAAGGTAAGATGTCCTGCCAGTCCTGTTGTTTGTGTCTTTAGACTCTGGGATCATCCCAATTGAGGCTGCAGGTCCTGGCTGAATCCCAGAACCTGAATGCTCAAACAAAAAGTAGTTTTAGCCACTGCTGTGAGTAGCGTGCAGCAACCATAAATTCCCAAATATTTGGTAAAGATGCTGCACAACCTGATTTCACCAGGAAGGCACAGGCTCAGGATTTACCAGCTTGAAGGACAGTGTATCTCAAAGTGTCTATATCTCAGACCCTAGTAAGGAAGAGCTGAACACAATGTTCTAATAAAATCAAAATTCGTGGTACTGGAAACCTGCCAACTACCTAAGGCTAGTGAAGTCATAGATCTTGGAGGATAACCTAACAACCCCACTTTACTAAACCAGCAAAATCCCTAACTACATTCTAAGTATTATTTTTACACCCACAGGTAAGTGTAGCTCTCATACATCATCAAGAAAACTTTTTTTTTTGCAATGGACAGAGACCATTATAAAAACCATATCAAATCAAAATACAGAACCCATTCCCAACTGATATATCTAGATTTCATTTCCTGAACCTAGGGCTTAGGGATTTACAAAGGGAATGCAGAAAACATTCTAAGAGCCAGAGATTGTGTTGCCTAGAAATGTCAGAAGTTACACCCATGAAGTCTTACCAGCATGTCTGCCTAAACATGACCTGAATAAGGATGACAGCAATAGACATCCTAACATGGAAGGGAGAAAGCTCATGAGGCCTCTACCCTGTACAAAGAATTACAATGAATATGGAATACTCAAAGTGAAGGAAATATATACATATATATATATATATATATATATATATATATATATATATATATATCACTAAACAAACTGAACCAGTTACATTCATACATACATACATACATGCATGCATACATACATACATACATACATACATACATACACATCAACTAAGAGGCCATTAATTTGAAAGAGAATAAGGGCAAACATGGGAGAATGTTGAAAGGGTAAAGGAGGAATGATGGAACTATATTATAATCTCAAAAGAGTTTTAAATGTTATTTTTTTTAAATCCTGGCAGAAAAATAACAGAAATGAAACATACATTCATCCCTGTACACAAAGAAATGTAATTATAAACATACAAATACTACTTATGATTTGACTTTGAAAACTGTACTATCCCCAAAGATAGTTTGGGTTTTCTATATGAGTGTTTGGGCTGTTGATGAAATCTCATGACATAGACGGCGCAAAATTAAGAAGCCAATACTTCCAAATTTCTCTATCATCTCCAGAATAAGGTTCTATTTTTTCTAATAGACAAATGGAAATATCTCTTATTCCCTGTTTGTATACATCATCAAAATCATTTATTATACATTCTTTAAATAACATCTCTATTTTGCCCTCCATGACACATGTGCACATATGTGTGCTCACACCTATAAACACACATCCTAGCAAGGAGCTAATTGAAAGCCATCACATGTACATCATAGTTTGAAATCTCAGGAAGTTTTGTTCATCTCTTTCACTGTCTAGTCTATGCCATGCTTTCTTCTTTTAAGACTCATATTAAACACCACCTTGCTTTTCCCCTCTTTGTAAAATTTACTCATTGCTTGATTCAGAGGTGGAGAGAATTGATCATTCCTCCTTTTTGTTTCTGTACCCTTACCTAACTGGAAGCAAGTAGCCTTGTTTGATTTTCTTCTTTTCCAGAACCTCCTAAAATATAGGTCTGGTCTATATATGGAAAGAATGGAAGGCAGAGGAATACCCCTATAAATTAGTGGAAATATTTAAAGACTCTGATTGTCAGCGGCAGTGGTACTTACCTGTCCTTACCCAGGACAAGTAATCTCTCCCATTTGCTGCCATCAACATCACCTTTAAATAAAAGAATCTGAAGGGTACCATGGATCCTCTTCAAATCATAATGTGACATGTATTAAAATTTTGATTGACAAGTAAATAAAAATCTTGTCATAGACTCAAGCTTGAGGATCACATAAATGTTCAGTCTACTTTATAAAAGTTTTCAGAGAAATTCAAAGAGACAAGCTACAAAACAGCAACTCAGCACAGCGCATCACTGTGTGTTCGATGTGCATTCTATACCAGAGTTCTCCAGGAACCTCCTTTGATAAGAGCACATGCACACAGTATTTCACACAGGGAGGTTCTGTGAGTCAGTAAAACTCCTCAAAATGCAAATCTGTAGCATAAGTAAAAGAGAGGACAGATAAACATTTACTACAAAGAAATGGACAACAAAGTTACTCATCTCTATCCCTGGGAACAAGACAAAGGCTTAAAATTGCCAGAGAGAGAGGGAGAGAGACGGAGGGAGAGGGAGAGAGGGGGAGGGAGAAGGAGAGAGAGGGAGGGAGAGGGAGAGAGAGGGAGGAGAGAGCTAATTCTTGCCTAGGTTTTAGCTTTTAGTCTTCATCCATTTTTAGACAAAGACTATTATTCTAACTCCTCAGGTGGTTTTAAAATTTGAACTTTTGTAATACATTTGCTTCTCAGTAGGAAATGCCACAAAATGTTTAATTCTGTAGAAATTTCTAGAGTAATATTAATGATCACCAATCATCTTATTCTTGAAATACTAAGAATAGCAGCTAGCACACAGGAATTGATTGTAGTCCATGTTATAGTATCATCAATTATTTAATAAATAGCCATTTATTTTGATAAACATAACTTTGTAGAAATCAGTACAGAAGGAGGTAGATCATCTCACACTTTTAACAATTGGGAATTTTTATCAAGAACCTCTTGTTTTACAAAGATTTATGAAGTAGAGATTGAACTGAAACAGTATCTGGGGTTATAGAATGGATTTTCAGAAAGAAAAAAAAAAGACCTAATTCTGTTTGAGAATTTAGGAAGGAAAGTCAATAACTCTGTTCCTCATTTTAATATCAAATAATAGCCAATGGATTATTGAATGGATGCTCTGCCTGCTGAGGAGACAAGAGGATAATCAACCACATGAAGTGACAAAAGAGCTTCTCAAGCACACCTTAAGCAGAAAGGAGAGCCAGCATGGGTTCATCCCCCAGCTTTCAGCATTAGCGACATCTGCAGTTTTAGTACCAATCTTCATTCTTTTTCCTGGTGCTATTACCAAACATCACATGATTCTATTCCTAAATACTTAACAATTCATCTCTTTTTTTCCATAAAACATATATCAAAATTTATTGTAAATAATTTTAGCTGCTCAGTGTCACAGTTTCATCTTAGAATGAGATCATTTGTTTAACACCAAATAGCGTAGTCATATACTCTATAACAGTAGCATGGCCAGCAACTGTTGCATGTGTGTATATACAATCGTGATCCCACACACATTACTGACCAGTGTTGCAGTGCATGTGCTATAGTTCTGTAAGTAGAACCATTTGATGTTTGCAGGAAAATGAAATTGTCAACCAACACATTTCTGAATGTAGACCTTAAACCATCCTTTAGTGATAAACAAATATACAGTAAAATGATGATTGATAGATAGATAGATAGATATAGATAATTACATACATAAAACAAAAATTAATACAAGTAATATTGATAAAATGTGAAATTTACAGTGATAATTAATTTACTCATGTTACGCTATTGTTTAAAGTCTTTAAGGTCATATTTAGAGCCCCTAGGGACACTTCATGTTGACTCATTATAACTTCTTAATTATAGCATTGATACTTCATATTGTCTCTCCTGCCTCTTAAGTTAATCTTCTTTTGTCCATACAAATAATCATTATTTTCTTGTTTCTCACATTTTTTTTTCTTTTAAGGAGGACCTGAAATTGTAATATTCTTCCAATTACAGTTCTCTTTGCTCTAGTTGTGAGTTTGTAGTTTGGGGAAGTTCTTTGTGAACCCCACCTTACTTATTTCCCGTTGTTTTGGTTTCTCTTGTAAGCTCACCACCATAGCTGTCTTAAACTTCTAGCAATCCCACATATGTAGTTCATCCCAGAGTTCCAATAGGCAACTAGAATCTGTAGCATTCACAAAACCTGGGTTTAACCCCCAGGACTCCAGTCTCAGATATCAGATCTATTCTAGGGACAGATCAACAAGAATAAAGTCATCATCCTGAGGAAACTTCTCCTCAATATGCTCTGAGATCTCCCCCAAGAAGGTTTACTAAATTATGCCATCCCCAAGACTTGCTTAGTCTATATCCTGGACTGTGTGTACTGGGATAACTGGACAGCTGATGGCCTTGGAAGCATTGATAATCTTTTTGATCAGAGGCATACCCAGAGTGATGTATACGGATGCTACCTTGCTTATGGGAAAGTCTTTGGGGTCATCTGAGTACCTGGCTGCCCAATGCTCTGTGCCCAGGCTCTGTGCCCACTTTAGAGCCTAATTCCATCTGTGCCCTGTACCTCGGCCTCCATGGGTAGCTGATCCAAGGCTACCCCTGTATGCCCAGTCTGGAAGTGCCTCTCCCTACACTCTACAGTGTGTTGTCCAAGAATTCTTCTCTTAATAGGTAAGAAGGTTTGAAAATATCCATTTTACTAATTCACAACCAACACAATTTATGATCAACCCTTAAAGTCACCTAATTCTATTCCCTCCTTGTTTGTCTCTATATCAAAAGAGAGAAAAGAATGAAAGACAGAATGAAAGAAAGAAAGAAAGAAAGAAAGAAAGAAAGAAAGAGGGAGGGAGGG
>NW_021604578.1:12373804-12443740 GCF_004785775.1 Grammomys surdaster | reverse complement strand
GAAGGGAGGGAGGGAGGAAGGAAGGAAGGAAGGAAGGAAGGAAGGAGAAGGAGAAAGAAAGAGAGAAAGAAAGAATGAATGAATTAAAGAAATGGAAAGGAAAATTGATTTTTAGCATAGTATGTTTAAATTAAAATAGCAATGAAATTTCCACATTGTAAACGCTGTTTTATGTCATTTAGCTGAAAAAGATTCTGAATATGGCTGATTATATACTCCTGATGTTATTTATGATTGTTATGCTTTAATTTTCCTATAGACTGGTAGAACACTCACTATTAAAATTCAAATATTTTAGCAAGAATATTGATTTCACACACATGAGTTCACAGAGACTGTGACATCATGCATGGTTCCTGTACAAGTTCAAGCCAGACAGAGTCTCAGTACTGAGAAGGGGAAGTGGACATAGGGTCCCATCCCAAGCCAAAAAGCTATCTCCAATTGACACCCACTTGCAAAAAGGAGAATTTAGTTTTCCCCAGGGGAGTCTCACTGTGTGTAAAAGCTACACTTAAAGTGGGCCCCATGCCCAGCAGTAGATGGTCAACACAAAATGACTTCAATGTTATTTCTGCAGAAATTTTGTAACATGCTGTTTTGTCTGAGAATTCATTGTCATACTGGTCTTTTATAAGTATGTTATGGTTTCTGACTTTGTGTTTTTATGGTGTGTGTGTGTGTGTGTGTGTGTGTGTGTGTGTGTGTGTGTGTATGTGTGTGTGCTCTGTGTGTGTGTGTTTGTGTGTGTGTGTATTATGTATTTGTGTTTATGTTTTTCTTTGTTTTCTTCTGTTTTGTTTGGTATTTATGTCTGTCTGTTTGCTTGTTTGCCTATTTATTTTCTAAAGAGAGAGAAGGAAAGGGCATGGAGTTGAATGGAGGGAGATGGAAAAATCTGAGAAGAGATGAGGGCGAGTAAAATGTAAACAAAATACATTGTGTGAAAGTTATTTATTTTTAATAAGATATATATTTAAAATGAAATAAAATTTTTTTTAAAAAAAGAATAATGCCAAAGTGGTGCTATGATCCACACAGAGATGGATAGAATGTCTGTCCCTCCTTCAGTATGATCGAATGCATGGGGAGGTCAGTCTCAGCAATCCCTAAGAAAGGATTCCTTCAACACATGATCCATGACTTCACCATTTACATTTACCACACCCACTATTTTAGTATGATTTAAAGTGAAACTATCCAAATCTTTCATTTCTTCCTCTTTTATCTTCTTCTATTCTTCTATTTTAAAAACAAAACAGAATGGATAAGAGAGAAAAAATTCCTTTCTACATAATCTCTGAGAAATACTATCCCCCAGCCTCTGGAAACCAGATTAGCATTCACACCCAGGCTGCAGAACTCTCTTTTTAGATACACATAAATCTATAGAACATCAACTCACCTTGAAATTTTGAGGAAATAAAAGGAAACCAACACCATTTCTTAATATTGTCCAGTCTGAAGGCAAAAATAAGGTCACACTACAGACTTCAGTATCAAGCACCATTCTTTTCTAGATCAGTGAACAGCAGAAACTTCTGCAATTGTTGGGATTTTAACCACGCACAGCCTATCCTATAAGATTTATTAATTATCCAAAAGAAGAAGTGTCCCCTCTTCCCAACAGCATTACTCCAGAGCAAAGCTCCTCTCTTTTGAATCCTACCAATATCATATGATGACAGCTCAGATTTTAAAGGTCTTTCTTTACATCTGTTAAGGAGCTATTCTCACATACATGTATGGGGCACATTTTTCTCTGCAGCAACAAGTATTTCCCTCAACTTACCAAGTTACAAATATGCTATTTGTTGTGCATGGCTTAACACACAGGAATGTGGGAGAGGGAAATATAGCTGTGTGAAATATGGTCTCCAGGTGAATTGACTGTCCCTTTAATTATGGCCAATGAGTTGTGCTTGGTAACTCAGAAAGAATGCCAATACAGTATACCTTCAACTGTTTTAAATTATAAACTTGTGGTGTTTTATTGTTCCAACCTATAGAAGTCTGGTTTTTTTCTGTTCAAATATTATATTTAGCCAAAAGAAGTCCCTTAAAGTTGATTTCTGTGTACTATTGGAATGACTCTAGAAGTCTTCAATGGCTTACACTTTCAAACACAATAGATGTCTCTGACTTATTTATTTCCCTAAGATGACACACGTGTGTTTCTGTGTCTGTACATAAATAAGAGTGAGTGAGGGAACATGTGTTGTAATGTATTGTCTCTTGTAATCCTAGAAACTGTAGAGTTCCCTGTTCTGTGGTTCATGAGATACTCAGGTGAGTTAGTCAAAAAGTTCTTATCCAGTCCACCTCTGTATCCAAAGGGAAAGGAAGATAGACATCTTAGCCAAAATATGGTCAGGTAAAGAGGGATAACTGTTTCTTGGTTTTTTATTCTATCTAGTCCCTCAGCAAACTGGGTGAGGCCAGCTACTCTGTGGGGAGCAATCTGTTTCACTCAATTCACCAATGTACATATGAATCTTAGTGAAAAACACTCTTACAAGCATACACAAAATAATTGTTAAAAAAAATAATGGGGCTCCTCATAGCCTAGTAAACTTGGGACAAAACTATTTATTATAAGAAGCCAGCTATTCTCTTCAATATTCGATTTAAGCAAAGAATGAAAGTAGCAAAGTCAAATATGAAATTTCTGTACTAACCAAGGAGTTATCAGGCTGCAATGTCACAGGTGTTTCAGTTGCTATACCTTTGTAAGCATTTACAGACAAGGAAAAGCTTTAGAGGAAAAATGCAAACATAAGTAAAGGTACAGAAAATTTTTTCAAAAAGAAAAACAAGAAATGTGCCTGGGTAAGAAAAAGAAGCTAAGCAATGATGCTAATTGCATAATCATCTTCTGATAAGAAAGGTCTTTTCAAAGTGTATATAGGCAGACAGCCATGTTACACAACTCTGCTGGAGAAAGGAAGCAAAAATAAAAAATACTGGGTTATACATAATGTCATCCTCACCTAGGTTTATGAAAAGGGTCCATTCAAGTCTGAAGATGGGACACAGAATATGCAGTTGTTTATCTAAATGCTGAGACCATCTGCCCTCTCAGAGGATCTACTTTGGAAGCTTGAAGTCTCTGCTGTTTTTTCTAATACAATCTTTTCCACCGGTCACTGTAAGAAGTAGATTAGCTTCTGTCTAATCCATCCCAAATGGCTCCATGGAAAGCTGCTTTATGGCCTTCTCTAAACAGAAAGGAAGGTGGTTTTGGATGTGGACCACAGCTTCCTGTCAACAGATCTAGCAACTCTTATGATAAGCAGTGAGCTCCTCAACCAGCTGGAAAGCCCACAGGAACTTCTCCAATCTCTTCATGCATCCCTCCTTCATGCAATTGCTACAGCCATCCACACCCTCATGGTGATAACTGGGCCAGGAGAGGCAGGCTTCCTTATCATGGATACCAAGGAACACCTCACAGAATACAGGATAAACAAAGCTGCCTTTAACCTAAAGTCAGCTCGAGAAGAGACACAACCATGAGGACAGTGCTTGTCACAGGAAACAGTGACACATTTTTAGACATTCACACAACAGTACGTTACTAACGAACACTTAGAACAACTGCACCTTTGTAATGAATAGTGGGAATTAGGATTGGATGACTAGAGGGGAAAACCCTGATAAACTTCACTATCCAAAAGGAGGATTTCCTTCTGGAAAGGCCACACAAGGACAGCAATGTGACTACTTTCATGAGCCCAGGAAGCCAAATGGAACACACAATGTGACAGAGGAAATAACCAACAGGCTTAATAATATTGCAGATAATTTTTTCTTATCCTCTCCTAAACCTGGAAGCTATATTCTATTTTTATATATATTTTTTGTGTTGCTGATTGACAAGAAAGGACAACAAGGTAAAAGCAGACTTTTTCTTTCATAAGTTGTTTGACTTATGAAATCCTAGATTTGACTTTACAAATCCTAGATTAGATGGAAAAATACTGATGCAGCCAATTTCTCCTCCACTTATCTGTTGCTTCCTTTCTGTGTGCATAGGTGCTCAGCAGGAAGAAACGGAGTTGATTCAAATGCATTCTTTAATCACGTAACCAAAATGGTGCGATCCAGTCTATTTCTTGGTAGGACTAGCAATTGATACACCTAGGTTACCATAAATCATTTTGATGATATAGTTATTCAGAGATTGATTTAAATAAATCTTGACTCAATAGCTACGTCTTTTATTCCATTTTTTTCTTTACAAAATATATAACAAAGGAAAAGCTTTAGAAAAAATATCTTCAAGTTTTCAAATATCTGGCTATGATGGGCTAAATGGTAGTCCCAGAGGAGAAATATCGATCTATGTCCCTATCTCTAGAACTTGTGATAGTTGTCTTATATGAAAAATAATATTACTTTGTGTAGCAATAGATGCTGCTAAAGGTTCTGACGACCTCTATGGATTAGATAAGTGACCCTAGGTGCAATTACATCAACTTTATATGTTAGAAGTTAAAGACAGAATTGTAAGGTACTGACATACCCACTGCAGCACAAACAAACAGATGCTGGTAAAGGTATTCTGGCAACCCCTCTTGCTTAGAAAAAGAAACTAATCATCTCCAAGAACATCAGAAGATAAAATACCTGTGTCAACACCTTTGACCTCTAACCTCCAGAACTGTGGCAGAAACAATTTCCTTTGTTTTTCTTTTTGGATTTGTGCATACATGCATCTATGCAAATGTGAATGTGTAAGGACAGAAGAGGGTGTCAGAACCCCTGGAACTGGACTTACAGGTGGTTGTGAGTTACCTGATACAGGTAAGGGAACTGAACTCAGACCCTGTAGAAGAACAACAAGTATTCTTAACTACTGAGCCACTTCTCCAGGTCCCAGATTCCCACTGGTTTAAGCCACCAGGTCTGAAATAATTTTTATAGCACCCATAGGCAATGAAAACACCATCAAATCTATATTATCATCTTTAGCTCACAATAAAATACTAGATCAATCTGCCTGTTTGTGCTAGAGAGCCAAGACTCCTAGCTAGAGCTATTGTATCAGGGAGTGATGCTGACAAAAAGCCAATAAAGTAGACTAAGCCAACCTGACTTTCTCTGTTAAGAATTCATATCTAAGGTGGCCAGAGAAATGGCTTAGCAGTTCTCCCAGAGGTCAAATCTCAGCAACTACATAGTGGCTCACAACCATCTATAATGGAATCTGATGTACTCCTCTGGTGTGTCTCAACACAGCAGCAGTGTACTCATATACATAGAATAAATAAATAAATCTTTTGTAAAAAAGAAAAATTCATATCTAAGAGTCACAGGAACCACCAACAGCACATGTTGGCCCCTGAAGGTATAGCATTGCATACACTATAGACCAGAGATGATCCTATATTGGGTGTAGACTAAAGTCCCAAGACAGTGAAATACCATCTCTCTAATCTTCAGAATGGGAAGGCAGAGGAAAGGCTGAGTGGCTCAGCTCCTAACCCACAGAGAAAATGTGCAATAAGATTAGAATGTTTCCATTTCTCTCTGAGTTATAGATGCCAACCACTCAGTTTCTTCAAACCTGAATTTCTGCAGTGAACCTCTTTATCTCTTGTGTTTGCCCTTCTTCCCTTCTGCTGAACTACACAGACTGGCGTGCAAACCTAGCCAGGTCAGTCCTCCTGCAGCCCACATCCTTCTCCAGTGACTGCGAGACTGTCCTTTCAGCTCTTCAGTGGACTTGTCTGTCCCTTCTGACTCCACTCTTCTGATTCCAATTTTCTCCTCAGCCCAAAGGATTTTGTCCCCAGTGCTTCACTGAAACAACTCTTTATATATGTGTGTGCCTGTGTGTGTGTGTGTGTGTGTGTGTGTGTGTGTGTGTGTGTGTGTATATATATATATATATAATTTATTTTTTCTCAAATCATAATTCATTCACACATGGGTTATAGACACAGAAAGTTAGGATGTGGGGAAGGGAATGACACTGGAGTGTAGTTGTTCAGGGGGAATACAGATATCTTCAGAACCGGGTATCGGCTGGGTGAAGGTTCAGGGGACAAGTCATTTGGACTTTGCCTATGACTCGCTTGACTTTATCTAAGTTGGTATTGTCTGCCAAGGCTACTTATTTACAAGGTCTATGACTACTCAGGTTTGTAGATTTCCACAAAAGCTGCCTGTTTACATTAGCTTATAGCCATCTGTTTCAATGTTTTTCTACTGAGACCCAAGACTTGGTGTTAGTATACATGTATGACAGGCCTATTGCTGATTTTAGGCCTATGGTTGATTTTAGGCCTTCAGTGTGTAAGCAGGGCTGCCCCTGACATCTCCTCCCTTCTCTAAGTATAGAAGGGCTGTGACAATTCTAACCTTGCGGAGGCAGGGATAGAGGCCTGACCTCCAGTAATTGAAGGGGACCTTGTAATGGCTCCAGTCCCCCTGTCGTTGTCCAGTGAGGCATGAGTGTCATACTCGTCCCGATGTCTTTTTCCTGGAGAGGGGATACTTTTGACATCAACCCCTATGCAGGCAGGCTTGTCCCTCAGGGAAACCAGAGAGATATTTTTATCTTTTATTGATATTCCTTTGCAGTGCTTAGCCTCGAAGCCTAAGCAAGAATTCAGATCGCCTGTCAGAGGGGGTTATGGGTGGCCCCTCTCTACTTGGTCTAGGGGCAGAAGTCCCCCCTTTTAGGTTGGGTAGAGATGGGTTTTGGAAACACCCTGTATAAAGTAACAGCCTCATGTTGAGTCTCGTGGTCCTCCATAGCTAACTTATGATAATGTATCTGAATAGGTTTTGCTACCAAATTATGTATCTGTTGTATCACAGAGTTAGTCCACCTATTTGAGGCCCAGGGACCAGCAGAAATAAGCAAAAAGAAACCAAATAATGGTCCCAAGATGGGAGGAAGTAGGGGTGACAATCTTGGAGAGGCTGAAAACCAATTCTTGTACCAGCATTCATCTGTCTCTTTCTCTCTCTGATTTTTCTCAGGGCCTTCACTGACCTTTTTCATGCTCTCTTTAACCATCCCTGTCTTGTTTATGTAAAGGCAACATTCTTCTTTAAGGAGTATACAAAATCAAGAGCTGTACACAGCCTTTTCTATTGTGATAGAGTAAATCAAGTCCCATAAGGATCTTTGCAATTTTAGGATGTCTCTTGAGACAGTGAAACGAGGGATTTCTTCAGATTAGTGATGTCAATCTCTAGCTGTTTGATGTTCTTGTCAGTGGCTCTTCAAAGGTCTGAGTAGTATAATTTCAGAGGCCAGCTCAACTCTTAAGAAATTTACCAGTGATGGCAAATATCCTCAGACATCCAGCCTCTCAGCAGCACTGAGAGAATCAATATTTCTTCCTTTCCTTTTCTTGAGACTCCTTCTTCTTTGATGAGATTCAGCCTTGGATGCTATTCTAGATAGCTTCCTCTAATCTCTTGGTTTCAAACACATTCTGGTAGCTCGATTGTGAACCTTCAGTTTAAATTTGCCCCTAATCAACATTCTCTCATAGTTGTTTACTGATTTTCTTACCCTTCTCTTGGCCAGATCATTTTTTGATGCCCTAGTCCATACCTTCCTAATCTACTTCTTTTCAGTACATAGAATCAATATCTCCTCAACTACTTGACCCGACCAGTGGGTCCTAGTTATTCGTGGGGGCAAGGAGGACCGCAACCTGAAAGAAGAACGGGCGAGAGAGAGAAAGGACTCAAGCAAACATTTGCTTGTCAAGAGTCATGTATTTGAACATGAAATGCTTTTTTATAGCATGCTTTACAAGGGGAAAGGGTAAGAGGTGCCAGGTGGTGGAAAAGTACAGAATCTTCTTGGCCTGTGCCTTGAAACATGTCATGGTCTATAGGGTACACTGCCTTGAATTATGATCTACCTGCTATTCTTCAGAAGATATGGTACACTGCTTTGAGTTATGGTCTCCCTGCTATACACTGCTTGCCAAGCAGGATCTTGTGGTTGCCAAGCTGCAGGGGACATTGTGCAGGTGGGGAAAAGTTAGGGGGTGAGGGTAAGGGCAAGGGTCCTGGCTTCTGGCAACTACTCAGAAACAAAACTTTACAAGTCCTTCCTTCATATTTCATACCTAATCCAACAGCAAGTCATATGAGCTCACCCCTAAGATGTATTCTGAACCCAAGCAGGCCTTACCCCTTCACCCTCATCCAATAGTCATTCCCAGAAATGGATTACAAGGGTCTTAAAGCCATAAACAATAACTACCAGTTAACGTCTCAGTGTATCCTGTTGGACAAATTATCACATCAAATGGAAATAAAAACTCAAAAGAACCAGGATACCCTGTGTCATCTGCTCTTCTCTTATACTTTGGATTATGCCCATCTGTACAACTTAGTTCTGCACTGGAACTGTGCCAGAGTCAGTGCCACCTTTTGTGTGTTTAACATCAGCTCAGCTTCATAGCAATTCAGTTATCCAGTTCATCTACTTGACATATCTTCTCCAGCTCCCCATGTGCCTCCCTTCTTCTCTTAATTTAATGTGACCTCAGAGAAGCCTTCCTGACCACCTCACCCAAGAAAACCCCCTACCCTATTACTACTTCCTATATTTCTCTGTCTGACTTCCCAACATTTTCTAGTGTTGAAAATCATTGTACTACTCAATTTGAATGTTTAATGTCTGGTTCTCCCATTGGAATATAAGTTATCTTTAAGACAACGACTTTGACATTTTTTACTGTATGTCCCCAAGTACTTAGTCTATAACTGATATTTAGTAAAGACTAACCATAGACTTTCTGAGAATTCTTTCATTCCCATCTCCCATAAGCTTGGTGGCACATCATTCTTTATCCATGACATTAACTGCTATATTAACATCCATCCCTTTAATTGATATATTTTTTAATAATCTTC
The DNA here is from genome assembly GCF_004785775.1 of Grammomys surdaster. Classification (NCBI taxonomy): domain Eukaryota; kingdom Metazoa; phylum Chordata; class Mammalia; order Rodentia; family Muridae; genus Grammomys; species Grammomys surdaster. The sequence continues at coordinate 12,434,845 of NW_021604578.1, read as the reverse complement.
TTTAATATGTTCCAGTTTTGAATTTCTCATCCTTACAACTAAATGACTCCAATTAAAATATTTGAAATGATTCTATATGCTGAATTTGAACATTAATCAAAAATCTGAGCAAAGGGATAAGAATCAGAGTGGGAAAAGCAATTTCAGCCCCAATACTCACTGTCTATGTTGACCCGGGTTTCCCTAATACAAGCTTAAAATCTGACTTCCAAATTATATTTGAGGAAGTAAAACTGAAGGCACCATTGTTCCTCCTGCTTTCTACAGCCAGGACAACTTACATATCCTTTGTCCCAAAAGAAGAGATAAATCTTAGACAGGGATGCTCTATATCTGACTTGCTACTGATCTTGGATATAACTTGGGCATAAGAGTTTAATCACTAAGTATAAGGCAGCATGAGAATAGCACCTTCCCAAGAGATAGAAGACCTGGATTCCAGGTCTGAGTCTCCCGCTATTTAGTTCAATGACTTTGGCAAGTTACTTTGTCTCTCTGAGGCTTAGATCCATGGGCCCCAACTCTCTCTTCCATAGCTAATAATAAATGATTATTTGTGCATCTGTTTCCTTTTTGTTAGTTCTATTTTAACAGCCAGTTTCCTCTCTTGCTTTCCTAGGCGATTTGTAGGTTTGGAATAGCAGCTGTCTCAGTTTTGCTTGCAACTTACTTCTGCTCATGCAGGAATGCACATGGCTCCCCAGGCAGAGAAATGTATAATGGTTGATTTACACCTTGCTGTTTGGATATATGCAATGGCAAGTGGGAGCTTTATTGGGTTCACAGCACTGAAGAATAGCAGACATTCAATTCCGTTTAGCCCAGAGGTGGTTTGTTTGCTTGTTTAGTTTGAGGCAAAAACACATTTACTCAGATGCTTGGTTACAAAGTGAAATGTGGCTCCACAGAACTAAATTGTGTGCAATGAAATTCAAGCAGCAAGCCATATACCTCCACACATTTAAGACTTTGTATAGAGGTTCACAAATGCTATAAAGTCTGATGATGAACTGCATATACACTGTACAACATGTACATATGCTAACTCACCTCTTTGTGACTAGAAATTAATTTGAAGCCCAATATAGTGAATTTCTGGGTACCAAGGTCTTAACTCAGCAGATTTCTAAGTCAGTTTTCACTGTTCCTGATCAATCACTATAGTCATCTGACATCCTATAGAAAAAGAAGGTCGTAGACCAGGAAAACACACCTCAATATGGGTCACTTTCTGGATATATTCAAACTCACTCCATGACAAACCAGGAAACTAAGCAAAATATCTCCTCCCAGAAAAGGGATGGAATTGTCTGTCAGTGAACTAGTGGCTCAGAGTCTGTCTTTTGTGTCTCTCCAAGTGTGACCCAGCCAACAGAAGTGTGACCCAAAAACCCTTGGGAAAAGAAAATTCTCAGACATCCCAAGGCATAAACAACAAACTAAAAATGAGACCATGCAACTGTTCCTTAACAAGCCACCCAGGTGAGTCTGAGACACATTAAAGTTTGAAAATTGCTTACCTGGCATGACACTGCCTACACAAGTGAAAATTGTTCATCATCCTCCATCAGTTAGTGTGGCTTCATAAGAAAATAAGAACATGTGAGTCATGCTTTAGATTCTTTCATATACTTCTGCAGATACCAGCAAATTTTTCTACTACCAATCCACCAATTACTTTATATGTCCCCAGGATGTATAAAGCATAATACAAGCCCCTGTGGTATGACAGTTGAAAAAATACTTGGATTCTAAATGTGCAGTAACAAGGGGGAAGAAGTTGCAATTCAATCATCAAATTCCTGGTTCCCCTACATTCACTTGATCTAGAATATCTGGAGAGGCTTCCCTGACACCAAACAAGGGGTTTAACAGCAGAAGACTCTTCTGGGAAGAGGACGCAGCATGTGAAGATGCTAAAGGAGGTGAGATCTTGAGTTTGTTTTTAATAGACTAAAGAGGAAGGTTAGACAAGGGAAGAGAAGTAAGCAGAACCCCTCTTAAAAAGGCCCTAGTGAAACTTAATTTTCCTTAAGAACAAAAGAAACCTAAAGAAATGCTCTGAAGTAATTAGATTCACAATTTTTAAAAGATAACTCTGCATGGTGAGAACAGATTGGATTGGAGCCGAGCACAGGTCATAGAAATGACTGGACCAAGGAAGGCACCACATTATCTGAGGAGTCACTTCCTGGATGCTGTCAAACTCACCCCATGAAGAATGCGGAAGCTGAGCAAAATACCTCCTCCCAGAAAAGGGACAAAATTGTCTGTCAATGAACTGATGGCTCAGAGTTTATGCTCATGCCTCTCCAAGTGTGACCCAACCAATACAAATGTAACCCCAAAACCCTTGGAAAATTAAAATTCTCAAGGTACATGTTGTCTATGATCCCAGTACTTGGAGACTGAGACAGAGAATGGTGAGTTTCAAGGCCAGCTTGAACCACAAAGTGAAGTTCTATAAATAAATAAATAAATAAATAAATAAATAAACAAATATGAAAATGGTGTTTTGATCTTGGGTCTTGGCTTAAGCGAATGAGGTAAGTATAAATGGCATTTTGGATGCTAGATCAATAAGATTCAGCAACTGAAATTAGTTGAAAGAATCCATTTCCTCACTTCTTTTAGTTTCCAGTTCCCAGCTGTACTCTTTGGCTCATGGACCCTTCATTTATCTTCAAAGTATAAAACTCTATGCTTGATATTAGCCCTCGCAAACTAAAATGGCTTGGTGAGAAAGTTCTAAATAGAGCCTCTGGCTTAAGGCACAGAACTTTGTATTAATTATGGCTTTCTTTATGAGCCAAAAAAGGCATATTCAGAAAAAGGAAGGATATAACAGTGCCTGGTACACAATGGCTGCCAAATAAATATTTGCTGAATATAGAAATGGTTAGGTTTAGTTTTCCATGAGCAGAAGCCAAAAAGGCATCTAATTCTTCATGTCCATTCTATCATTCAGTTCAATTACAAACTTGCATTGATTTAACAGCAATGTCTCTAGTCTCCTATATAATAGAGATTAGCATGAGCAATGGATTTATAACATGTGTGAGATGCTGACAAAGTGGTTTCTATATGTAACAAACTCAACTTGGTCTTGTCCTACCTCCCAAACCTGGAAGTTTATGGAATAGGGCACAAGCCTATCTGGGGAAATATACCACAGGAGCAAAGAAGTATATAAAAATGAAGCTTGAAAATGTTAGTAGGTTAAAGAGTTTGCAATACTGACAGACCTCTGTGCTATTAATGTGGCTCCTGTTCTTAAAAGGCATATCTGTGAAGTCAGAGGCAAAGGAAAAGGCAATCTGGGATCTAACATCAAGTATAGAGCTTTATACTTTGAAGATAAAGGAAGGGTTCATGAGCCAAAAACTACAGCTGGGTACTGGAACCAAAACAAACAAGGAAATGGATTCTTTCTTCAAAGCTGCAGAGGAACTAGCTTTGCTGACACCTTAACTCTAGCCTAGTGAAATTAATTTCAGACTTCTGAGTGCTAAAACTTCCAACATGTATCCTGCCCAGATGACTTAGCTCTTCATGTATACAAGTTATACACAATTGAAAATCCCTGATTCCTTTGCAGCCGAGATTTGTCAGTGAGACTCATGTGTTGAACTTGTAGACTATCTTTGAAAGCAGAGAGCTAATGTAATAGAAGGTTAAAGAAAACGTTTTACCCTGTGAATGGAGAGACTAAGAGTATCCATGCTGACTCTAAATTAGCCTTGAGCATGAAAGCTATATGTTTAGCATGACGTTAGCATGAATTAATGAAAACACTGTACAGCAACACCTACTCTGAGTTGTCTGACTTTTCTACATAAAAGGGAGATAAATCTCCATCTTGTCTATTACATTGTTATTTACTTTATATTTTTCTAATACATTTAAATAGACCCATTATTAATTAGTAAATGGAACATAGTTCTTGGGGAAGCTAATAACAACCTTGGCCAATACACATATATGCTCACAAATTTTACAGTTAATTCTACGTAAATAGAACACTCCCATTCCTATTTACACCCAAGTAAAAACAAAAAGAACTATACAAAGAATCAACAAAACCAGAAGCTAATTCTTTGAGAAAATCAACAAGATAGATAAATCCTTAGCCAGGCTAACCAGAGGACACACAAAGTGTCTAAATTAACAAAATCAGAAATGAAAGAAGAGATATAACAATAAAAACTGAGGAAATTCAAAAAATCATCAGATCCTACTGCAAAAGCCTATACTCAACAAAACTGAAAAATTTGGATGAAATGGACGAGTATCTAGACAGATACCAAATACTAAAGTTAAATCAGGATCAGATAAACCATATAAACAGTCCCAGAACTTCTAAATAAACAGAAGCAGTCATTAAAAGTCTCCCCACAAAAAAAGCACAGGACCAGATGGGTTTAGTGCAGAATTCTATCAGACCTTCAAAGAAGACCTAATACCAATACTCTTCAAACTATTCCACAAAATAGAAACAGAAGAAACACTACCCAATTCATTCTATGAAGCCACAGTTATGCTGAATATTCTCTTTTGGAAATGAAATGGTTTCTGTCTAATCAGGAACTTGTCACAATTTCGCTTCATAGAGGACTTCATAAGAGTTTTTTTCTACTTCTATCATGTTTAATGTTCCAAATAGATTTTAAAACTAGTGCTTCAGAAGATATCATGTATATATTAAAGAGGCATTTAACTATTATAAATTATCTTGATGACTTAAAAAATGTCAATACTAAGTTGTATATTTTAGAATAAATTTTATTAGTTTCATAAGAAACAACAAAAGCAAAAAATACAGCTATCAATAACCTCTACCTTTGAAAAGAATACATCAAATATTTCATGCACATACTACTTCTACTTATTGACAAGTGAAAGGGTAAATCATGTGACCATAGGACCTATGGCTGTAAGAAGTTCAGACACATTCATCTAGTCCTCCCACTAGAGAGGGAGAAAGAGGCCACCAGCTTTTAAATTCACCTGCTGACATGGGTCCCAGAGTAAAGATGCTCACTATTAAGCATGACCCTGACAACCTGATTTCTAGTCCCAGCTTCCATGTGATAGAAAAAGAAAACCACTCCCACAAAATTATCCTCCAGATGCCACATATGTGTCATTGTGCTCTGATGTGCTTGTGTATGTCTACATAGACAGATTATGATGTTTTCAAAGCACATTAACTAATGTTTGAGTCTTCCCATGTTTCAGTTCACTTTTCTGCAAGCTTTGCTGATTTTCTATACCCACCATAAGTAGATTGGTTCATCAAGTATATGTTCTATACATAGTAGTTCCTCTTTGATTTTTAGTAGGACAACTGAAAGGTTGATAACTACTACCCATAAATACTGTTTACTTATAAATAAAGTTTTATTATAGATAGCCACTTCTACTTACTATATTTATGTGACAAATTTTTTACTTGAGCTTCAGAATACAGATAAATATATCCCAAAGTCTAAAATATTTATTATCTAATTCTTCATAAAAAAATGGCAACCCTGTTTGGATTTTGTTTTCTTATTTTGTTTGTTGGTTTTTATAAAACAAGGCTCTCAGGCTAGAGAGTTGGCTCAGCAGTTAAGAACACTGACTGCTCTTCCAGAGGTCCTGAGTTCAATTCCCAGCAACCATATGGTGGCTCACAACTATCTGTAATGGGATCTGATGCCCTCTTCTGATGTGTCTGAAGATAGCGACAGTGTACTTACCTACATGAAATAAATAAATAAATAAATCTAAAATAAATAAAATAAAGTAAAACAAGGCTCTCATTATGTAGCCTGAGCTAGCCTGGAACTTGCAGCAATCCTCCCGCCTCTGCCTTCTGAATACTAAGATTACAGATGTATATGTATCTGTCACCACATCTGTGTCTATTTTGGTGTTTGTTTGATGTTTGTTTTTCTTTCATTATTTGGAGATTATTTTAAGTTTCTGTCCAATTTCTCAAAAAAAGAAATATAGATGGTCAATACATTTATAGGGAAATGCTCATTTTCCTTAGCCATCAGAGTAAAAGGGAGACAGAAATCAAAGCTAAATTCTAGCTCAACTCAGTCTGAATGATTGATTTTAGAAAGTAACAGAGGCTGATGTATATGAGGGAGAAAGGTAACCTTGTGCATTTTTTACTAAAATGTAACCTACTAATTCAGCCCCATGGAAAGTAGTATAGATACCTCTCAAAGGGAGTAAGAATACCACCACCTCTGACTGTCTTAGTTAGGATTTTAAGGCTGTGGACAGATACCATGACCAAAGCAACTCTTATAAGGACAACATTTAATTGGGGATGACTTACAGGTTCAGAGGTTCAGTCCATTATCATCAAGGCAGGAACATGGCAGCATTTAGGCAGGCATGGTACAGGAGGAACTGAGAATTCTACATCTTCATCTGAAGGCTGCTAGGAAAAGACTGACTTCCAAGCAGCTAAAATGAGAGGCTTACAACCCACATCCACAGTGACACACCTACTCCAACAAGGCTACACCTTCTAATACTAAGCCGAGCACATACAAATCATCACACTGACCAAGCTGTACCACTTCTGGATGTATATCTGAATGAATCAAAGGCATCAAAGAGTAGGCATCTTGGCACATCCATGTTTATACAGCACTGCTCATAATAGCCCAGATAAAGAGTAAGCCTGAGTGAATAGCAGATGAATAAAGGAAACTATGGTATATATATCCAATGGAGTGTTAAGAAAATGAAACAGTAAAGATAAATGAAATAATGTTATTTCCAAAAAAAGATTGGAACTGAAGGTCTTCATATTCATCAAAGCATACCGGATTTAGACAAATACCACATCTTCTCTCAAATGTGGAACTAAAAGTAACAAGACTTAAAAGTAGAAGAGAGACAAGAATCCCTGATTGAGAGAGAAAAGGGCAATCAAGGAGTGGGTGGCTTCATATAAAGCATGGCATATGCCTATGTTGAAATGTTGCTGAGAACCTATTCATCTTTAAAATCATCATGAGTTAATTATTGATAGTCCAGGGGCTATGGGCTGGCTCTGAGAGTAAGAGCACTTAGTCTTCAAGCATGAGGATCTAAGTTCAAATGTTCACCACTCACATAAAAAGCTAGGCCTGCTTGTTCATGCCCAGCATTAAAGCCCAGAAAGAACAACATCAAAAGGATCCCAAGAGACTAAATTAATCATGAGAAAAACATTCTACAAAACATGCAGCAGTCTAAGTACACCTCAAAACTATCGAAGGTGAGAATGATGTCTCAGCAGGGAAAGGCATTTATAGGTTTAATCCGTGAGACCAACGTAGTATAAGGAAAGAACTAATTGTCCTCTGACCTCCACACATGTGCCTTGGCATGCTTTTAAACACACACACACACACACACACACACACACACACACAAATGAGGAGTGGGAGAAGGTATGAAGGAAGGGTAGGAGAGGAAGGGAGAAGAAGAGGAGGAGGAGAGAAGAAGTGGAGGAGGAGGAAGCATAGTTAAGATAGCAAAAAAAATCAGTTTGAGAAACTCTCACAAGATAAAAGAATTCACAGCAACTAACATCCTGTCACCTCTGGGTGGAATCATGGGACAGAAAAAAGAATATCTTAGGAAGACTTAATGGAATATTAACTTCAGTTCATGATAATGTGTCAATACCAGGTCACTGTGGCAGATGACTTCTATTAATATGAAATATTAATAATAAAATTTGGACACATAAGATCTGCTTTTGTAATTTTTGCACATATAAGACTACTCTAAGATTAAGATCATATTTAAAAGAAAAACTTCTAGCTTGACATATTTTCTAAAATAGAAATGTACAGAAAATTTTTCTCTTTGGCAATGGCTTGCTTTACATCTGCCATCCTAGTTAACGAAATACCTGAAATATACTCTGTTGCTTTTTCTGGTGACTGACTCTCTCTCTCTCTCTCTCTCTCTCTCTCTCTCTCTCTCTCTCTCTCCCTCCCTGATCTACCACTGTACAGCATGACAAATGCTTGATTACCTCCATTAACTTTTGTCCCTACCCCTTGTTAAAATCTGAAAGCTACACGGCGTGCTTTAGTGTTACATGATCCCATCTGCAAAGCCGCCTGCAAGTCTGCAATATCTCCCCTTCTCTCTTCTCACAGTTGTGTACTTCTCAACTTCAGCTTCTGATTGATTGTTCAGTGTGTTCCCTCTTCCAACCATGCAGAATTTCTCTCCTGGCTTTCTATAAACACCAGGAGAAGTTGAGTTCCTTTCTGTCTTCAAATCTTCAAGCATAGAAAGGTCAGTTCTCAGTAATAAACACAGCTTGTGTAATGAAGGATTTCCACTACTGGGAAAAGCAGCTGATAAAACCATCTTTTAGTGAGAATGGTGGGGGAAAAAGACCTGGCATTTGTCTTTCTTAATAGTTCAATCTTTGACATTTAGAGTACTTTTGGAGCCTCTCTAGGATTAGATTGAGATTATCCTCAATTATTTGCTAACTTTGGAGAATAAACATTATGTTCATGTTATTAATTACCCATGCAAAGTAGTATTTCAGGAATTTCTCCCCTTAACCTCTACAAAAGAAAATCTCAAGCATAGTATAGAAGTATGAATGAGAAAGAGAAAAGATGTGTTTACAGCAGTTGGTGTTTGCTAATTGAGGCTAAATTAGGGGGCAGATCAAATCCCTGTTGTCCTTCTAAATCTCCCCAAAAATAGACAGAATTCCACATCCAAAAACGTCTTTCCTTAGTTTAAACAGTTTTCCTAACCTGGGATTCTGATCTTTCTGGGCACCCAGAGCTCTTTTAACAACAAAATTCCCTTTGTACATCATTTATTTGGCTAAAACAGAATCAAAATGCAAACTCCTTATCCTCACGGTTGGTTTCATGTTGGTTTAGCACATTGACTCTTGAGGTTAAACAGAAACACTATTGGTAGAAAAAACACATGCTTGGTTACATGTGTTCCTTGAACATCGTCTTACAAATTTTGAGGTCAAGGTAAGAAAATTATAAGACATTGTCAGAGGTAGAAACACTGGAAACAATTTCAGGAAATGCAGAATTTGGCTTTCAGAATGCCTTTAGCATATTGATTGGCATGATTTGGAGGGAACTAAAGCAGAGCTTCCTGGGTCTTTTCTAAGCTTCCCAATGGATTTAACAAACTAATAAGCTACTACCTCCAGCAAAACCAGAAGGATTGGTCCAGAATTGATGCTTTAGCCAAACACTTGGAAAGCTGGTGTGATGATCCGTAGAAGCAAACAGAAGTAAAGGAGAAGGGTAAGACCCCAGGTGGCCGTGACAGAAGGCAGCATGAAAGACTCAGGGCAGAGAAACTCCTGGCACAAAGATTTGGAACAAAAGAGTGGAAAGAATGTAGGGAGATGGTAGAAAGCAGATGTGTGGTATGATTGGAGGAACAGCAAACAACATTGTCATGAACACATAGATCACTTAGAAATGCATTCAAATCTTCACAATTTTACTGGGTTTCTCATTTTCTCTAATATAACAATGTTTTCAACACATGCACACAGAGAGAGAGACAGATTTATCATTCTATGCTCTCTGTCTTACTTGCGTAAAGATTTGGATTTATGCAATTTACCAATGCACTATAAAATTACAACATTGGGGAGAAAACATGAAGTCTAGAATTATGACCAAAACTCCTAGTAAGATTGTTCCATTTTTTATTACTAATCAAAAGCTAGGTTTTCTTATTTTAATTGTATTAATTTTCTGTAATCATATTCCTCCAGAAGAAAAATAATTACTACCTACTTAGTTTACTGTCCTCTGTTATTCGTAACACAGAACTTAGGTTCTCTCTCCTTCCCACGGCTGCCTCTTCACCCCTATACCAACCTACTAAAATCACACACATTCAAGTCAACAAGAATCTAACAAAGAAAGGCATAGTCAATGAGCCTCACCTAGAAATTTTCTTTCATCTTATAACAGTGTAGAAAACTATGTACCACTTCTTTGAGACAGCAAATATATATTGAACTTGACTCATGTACAGAACTATGAGAGGTTTCCTTCAGAAACCATAACATATTCTGTTATCAAGGAAGCACCTCTGAGAAGTCATACAGGGGTGGATGTGTTTCATTTGGTCCATGTGATGCTTTCAAACTTGCTTTGATATCCTGAGTTCTAAACGTTTACCAGAATCCCATAAAATAATACTTGTGTAGTCCATTTTTAACATGAATTTGGAACCCTCACTGTTGTGTCTAGTGACTTACACTGATAGATGCACTTTTCTCCAGTATTCAAACTTTGTATCATCAAACTGTTTTGCAGTACATGTCTGGGATACAAAGGGCCTCTCTAACCACAGGTCAGGGAGCTGTCTGGTCCCCTGATATCATTCCCTGTGTCTCACTAGTATAAGTAGGGTCCACTTGTCTAGTCCAATATGACTAGAGAAGAAAGAGGCAGCAGGAGAGGAGTCAACAGGCCTTTGGGAGGATCTGTTGTGTGTCCAGCACGGAGTTAGATTTACCTAAATTATTTGAGTTAATTCTAGAAACAGTCTGTAAGATAAAAATATTTATACTGACTTTAGAGTAAAGAGACTCAAAAAGACTAAGCAACTTCCCTAAGGCTCACATGACTAATGAACATTGAGCTCAAGATACTTCTGTTTGATATAATGAAGTCCTGGAATAGTCTATTTGAAAATGTTTGTGGTGCGTTCCAAAACTTAAAAAGCAGAATCTATACAAGACAGTGACACGTAAAAATGAGATAAGACTGAAATATTACTACACTGGCCTCTGACCAACAAAGGTATTGTCAACTATAAATTAAACATTTTATGTCCAATATAAAATTTCTGAAAAGTAAGAAGTATTCATCTGACTTTCATTCTTTTTTTTTTCTTTTTGGCTTGCTGTTTTTCAAGACAGGGTTTAGCAGTGTAACCAGTCCCGGCTGCTCTAGATTTGCTTTTGTAGGCCAGGCTGGTCTTGAACTTACAGAGATCCACCTGCCTCTGTCTCCCAAGGGCTAAGATTAAATGCATGAGCCACCATTCTCAGCTGACTTTCAGTCTTTAGAATTGCTTTAAGAACTTCTAGTATCCTGACAGACAGAGATTGGAATGGCTCTAAGAACTATATTTCTAAATAGGTCTACATCTCCTTGTCTTATTTACCATATTACCCCTATCTTTGGATGGTGTGGTTGAAGCATTTGAGAGCCCTTATTAAAAGTAGGTTTTAAAAAATCTAAGCCTTCAGGAAACAGATGTTAAGTGCAATGGGAAATCTGGATCACTTTAAACAGGGAACAAGATATTGGTATGTAGTTTATTATCAAAAGACAAAAAACAAATGCAATTACTGCAATCAACTTTCTGCAAAATGTGATTTCCAAAGATCTCCTCTTGATTACTATGCAGCTTAATGACTCATGAAATGCCAAGGTTCATGAGGCACAGCCTGGAAGGCCATCTTCAAGATCTAAATAGGCATCACTCCAGCCTATGTTCCTGAGTTCCAAATTGACTTCTATTCCCTGGGTAAGACTGCAAGTTATAATGAGGTACTGCAAGTTATAATGAGGTACAGGAATATGGAGTCTAAAAGTTTTGTGATGGGTTGCGTACAACTAAATCAATTAGTAATCAATGTCAACAAGTCCTTTTAAAAAATGTGTATAAGCCCATGTCTATGTGAGAGGCAGTGGATGTGTGAGCTCAGGTAAGGTCACATGTAGTTGTGAGCCACCTGACACGGATGCTAGAAACCCAACTTCCTCACGAGCAATTCATTTTCTTAACCATTGGGCCATCACTCTCCAGACCCATGAACAAGTCTTATATTCAATAACATTTTAATGTGACCATTATTGCAATGATTGTAATTCCAAATCTTGCCAGTGAGGCTAATCTATTGCTAAATAACATTAGTGACCTACCCTAATTGAGACTCTGCTGTGTCACCTGCAGCATCTTGAGAGTATGACACACATCTGAACATTTGACTGGCATTTCAGTCCTAGATAGCAGTTGTTATCTTAGTTTCCTAGTAAGATGAACAGTTCAAGGGCAGCTATACATGCAGAAAGGGTTAATGTTTCTCCGTGTTTAATATTCAATCCTGAGTTTGTTATCCCTCCCTATAAGATTGCCTTTGAAGACTCCAGATTCTAAATCAACTTTATAATTAAAAAAATAGTAAAGGTAAGTGAAGAAGACAAACCAAAGCAATAGTTTGTACCATTCTGTTCATAGTCTCTGTTCTCTTCTTCCTCTGAACTTAGCTTCTGAACATAATAAAACCCATTGATAAAGACACTAAGAAAATTCTTCACAAACTTGATATGCAGTACTAATTTCAGTAAGTCTTTTAGCTTGCTTGGATTTTATTAAAAATCAAACCAAAAGGAAATTTGAAGTGTGATTTGCTAAAGGAAAACACAGATGGGGCCAAGGTGTAATAAAGAAAGGAACAGCTGCTGAAGACAGTGTCAAGAGGTCATAAGGCACACACTCACATAGGCACAGATATACGCACACTTTTAAAGGAATTGTTGACATTGATTACTAGCTGATTCTGTTGTCTACAATTCATCAGAAAACATTCAGAACCCATATTTCTGCACCTCATAAGAACTAGAACTTGATCTGGGTATGAACTGGCATTTTCCAGAGAGGTCCAAAACAGTTCACTCCTTAAACAAATGTGCTCTCTCAAGTCCTCTGTCAAGGGTTGCTGTGACCAAGGTGCTGTCCCACACAAACCCAACCTTCTGACATTTAATCATGGTCTCTCACTCCCTCTCCACACGAAGAATCCTACATGTCGATAATTTACACATGTCTATCTGGTCCCACAGTGTCCACATCATGAGGAGAAACAATGTGGTCCAGGATGGCTAAGAGAACTGGTAGGGTTTTATGAGTGCAGGGAAAATTTGTAAACAATAACTGAGAGTCAGGCCCAGTACAATCAGTCTCCAAATCTAAATTAAAAGCTGTCTCGCTGTCTCCAACAGCATCTTCAGCAATGGCAAGAGGAAATAAAAGGGCGGAGGAGAGTATCAGCTTGTCAGCTTTGGCTTCTTAATTGTACTTTGGAGCTGTTTGTCTGAGGGAGATTGAGAAGTTGTGTTTGGAGGTGGAAGATTTTTAAGCTACGGGAACTCCAAGAACTGAGGGTAGCTGGAAATTAGTTTTTGTTGTGTCCTAAGTTTGGGTGCCTTGGTGAACAAGCTACTGAAAGAGAAAACAGGCCTAATCAGTTCAGAGTCTTTAATAGATTAACCTAATTAAACCAACGTCACTTAGCAATGGGTCTGTGGCAAGCATCACTGGACCCTGTGGGTATCATGCCCTCACTTTCTTTTTCTCTTCGTTTTCGCCTCCCTCTTCTCCTCTCCCTTATTTCCTTTTCTACTTCTCTCTCACTCCTCATCTTGCCATGACTGCTCCAACTTACATGTATAATAAAATTATGTCTAGCCTTCCTGTACTTCTGTCTGACCCAGTCTCTGGGGTTATTTTGAAATTTAATCTTTCTCCTCCAAGTATTCAAGCCACTAAACATGATCCAATTTGCACAGTTAATGAGATCTTCTCTAGTCCACCATCCAAATAAAGCTATAGAATAAGGCTGGGACGGCGTGACCCTGTGCAATGCCATATGCCACCCAAGAGGCCTCCCAATCACAGCTACATGCTCTAGTTCACAGCTATGTGATTGCCAATGGTGCTGAGATACAAATCGCTGTTTCCAGAGAAACTCAGCAGAAGCTGGTAATAGGCCCCATGTGCCTTGCAAACACCTACTGATCAATCCCCTATAGGGATTGACAGAATGAGTCTAAAGGCTCAAATATACAAAGCCATCCTCATCGACATAAGAAGCTTAAGGCTAGCCTGGGCTACTTGAGACCCTGTCTCAAAAAACAATTTAAAAGAGAAAAGGAGAAAGGAAAAAGGGAGGGTGAAGAGAAAGAATGAAAAAAAACAAGGAAAGAAAAAAGCAACAAAAAAGGAAGGAAACAAAGCAAAAAAACCAAAAAGAAACAAAGGAACCAATAGGAAGCACATGCCTGTGACATATGTGAGTGCTACAGAGTACATGTGGACTTGCTCCAGAGTTGACCACACAGTCAAACCCAGCTACCAGTTAGCTTATTAGACTTGCTACAACAAGCATTCATTGCTTGCTTAACAGGCATTATCAAGATGCACAAAGTGATACTTACACATTAACCAAGAACACATTAACTAAAGCACCCCCTCCAATAACCTTAATTATAATTAAAACTAGACACAACTTGTACATTTCTCTTTTGTTGATTTGTCAATTTTTTTATTTTTAAGATAATATAATTACATCATTTCCCCTTTCCCTTTTCTTCCTCCAAACCCTCCCTTGTACCTCCCATTGCTCTTTTTGAATTCTATGACCTCTTTTTCTTTTATTACTATTGGTGGGTGTGTGTGTGTGTGTGTGTGTGTATATGTATGTGTGTGTGTGTGTGTGTTTTACTAAATACATAAGTACAACCTGCTCAGTTTGTGTCGTATTACTTATTATATACGTTTTCATGTGGGTTTCTCTAGGAAATCTTGGAAAGGCCTGGTGCAACTTCTAATGTTGTATTGACTCCCTAGTAGAAGCAATTCCTAGCTGTGTATACTAATATAATAAAAGGGGCATCTAATATAGGTCATTTTACATTTAATTGACACATAATAATTGTGAACTATTAGAGTGCAAAGATGACAAAGGGCCTCCCTCTTTGATTTAGAAATGGGCGACATCATGACCAGCATTACCTTAGTTTCACTGTGCTCACAGTTATTCTTAAATCAGTGTTTAACTCTAAGCAGGGTTTGGAGCAGATATACACTATCTCACTTGCTTTCCTAATTCAGCAATAAAGCATTTTACCAAAACATTTCCAACACAGGCTAAAACCAGAGCAACAGCGAAGGGCCCAAGAACATGGCCCTTGAAAACATTTATATTTCGAATTTCATATTGCCATTACTAGACGGGTCATTAAGTTGCCACTTGGGACTTATCATTGTGTTTAGTATTGACATGTGCTATGCAGCTTAAGACATGGCTCGCTGGTTCACATGGCTCTCCTTTAGGAAAACAACTGGATACTTTTTTCTCTTATTTCAATATCAATATGACTCATCTTAGTAACTGGTATGCTTCTTTGTGTATTGTGAACATTGTGGATCTTAGGAAATTCATCAGTAGCCTTCCTTTATACAAATGATAAACAGGCTGAGAAAGAAATTAGGGAAACAACCCCCTTCACAATAGCCACAAATAATATAAAATATCTTGTGGCAACTCTAGCCAAACAAGTGAAAGAAATGTATGACAATAACTTCAAGTCTCTTAAGAAAGAATTGAAGAAGATCTCAGAAAATGGAGAGATCCTTCATGCTCATGGATTGGCAGAATTAACATAGTAAAAATGGCCATCTTACCAAAGGCAATCTACAGATTCAATGCAATCCCCATCAAAATCCCAATACAATTATTCAAAGACATGGAAAGAGCAATTCTTAAATTCATCTGGAAAGGCAAAAAAAACAGAATAGCAAAATCAATACTTAATAAAAGAATGGCTGGGGTAATCATCATCCCCAATCTCAAGCTGTATTACAGAGCAATAGTGATTTAAAACTGCATGGTATTGGTACAGAGTTGGACACGATCAATGGAATAGAATTGAAGACGCAGAAATAAAACCACACACTTATGGGCACGTGATCTTTGACAAAGAAGCCAAATATATAAAATGGAAAAAAGAAAACATCTTCAACAACTGGCTGTCGATATGTAGTAAAATGAAAATAGACCTATGTTGTAGAGAGCCGTGGAAAGCAGAGACATCTCTGGCAATCCGATGCTCTCACAAGTTCTGTAATTTACTGTCTTTGTGTGAGGGGAAAGCGCACGAAGTCACAGCCCATCCCGGGGCATATAGGGTTTTATGGGCATTTGACCAACCGGGTATGTACACATCACTCCAGGGGGTATTTAACCAGGGCCTTCCCGGGGCTCGGGGCCTTTTCCTCCAGCCGGTTCCCATCAGCCGGCTTTTTCCCAGCGGGTCTTTCCTCTATAACATCGTAATAAAGATCTGCTGAAGAACGTTGGTGTCTGTGTTATCTTGCGGGCGAGAACACGCCACCCACACTATGTTTGTCACCTTGCATAAAGCTCAAGTCCAAGTGGATTAAGGACCTCAACATAAAACCAGGTACACTGAATCTAATAGAAGAGAAAATGGGAAAGAGCCTTGAAATCATTGGCATAGGGAGAAATAGAACTACAGTGCTGCATGCTCTAAGATCAAGAATTGATAAATGAAACCTCATTAAACTGGAAAGCTTCGATAAGGCAAAAGACATAGCCAATAAGACAAATCGACAACCTACAGACTGGAAAAAAAAATCTTCACTAACCCCATATCTGATAGAGAGCTAATATCCAAAATATATAAAGAAATCAAGAAGCTAACCACCAAAAAAAACAAACAACCCAATCAAAAACTGGGGTACAGAACTAAATCGAAATTTCACAACAGAGGAATCTCGAAGGACTGAGAAACACCTAAAGAAAATGTTCTTAGTGAGCAGAGAAATGCAAATCAAAACGACCCTGAGGTTCCACCTTACACCAGTCAGAATGGCTAAGATTAAAAACTCTGGTGACAGCAGATGATGGCGAGGATATGGAGAAAGAGGAACACTCCTCTATTGCTCATGGGATTGCAAACTGGTACAACCACTCTGGTAATTAATCTGGAGGTTCCTCAGAAAATTGGAAATAGATCTAGCCGAAGACCCAGCAATATCACTCTTGGGAATATATCCAAAAGATGCCCCACCATGCCACAGGGGCACGTGTTCCACTATGTTCATAGCAGCCTTGTTTGTGATAGCCAGAAGCTGGAAACAACCCAGATGTCCTACGACAGAAGAATGGATACATAAAACGTGGTTCATTTACACAATGGAATACTAGTCAGCTACTAAGAATGAGGACACCCTGAGTTTTGCGGGCAAATGGATGAAACTAGAAAATATCATCCTAAGTGAGGTAACTCAGACCCAAAATGACATGCATGGTATGTACTCACTAGTAAGTGGCTATTAGCCAATAAAAAAAAGTATAGAATACCCAAGATACAGTCCACAGAACTCTAAAAGGTCATTCCCAAGCTAAGAGCTTGTTAGAACTAGGGCAGAACACTAGATCCATTTTACTATTCTATCTTTTTATCCTTTTACTCTGTTATTTTTATTTTTCCTCCTATAATAGCCCATTACAAATGCCATGCTTTTCAAACACTGTTTGTAATAGATGCATCCACACATTTATCCATCTCTGTGTATGACAGTACCTTTGAATTTGCAAGTGACACTAATACCTTCCCCATTAGACTCAGAGCTCCTCACAAGAAAGGAAAGTCTCCCGCTCATCTCTGTATTCTCAGAACACTCACCTGATTTGACAGATAGTTGGCACTTAGTAAACACTAGTGACATGAGTGAATTTGAAGTGTCCCCAAGGGAATCTATGATGTCTTTGAAAAGCTTCAGAGAACTTTGAGCTACTCTTTTAGCAATTCACTCTCTCATGAGATGTCAGGTTAGATTCTGACTCATCAAAAGTAGGAAGAATGTGAAATTATAATTAAATTTAAGGTAACTTATTAATGGAGGTCACTGTTAACCCCTCTATTATGAATAATTAACATGCATTAGTAGGTATAATAAAAAGAATTATTAACCTTTAATGTACAGCCCTCTTGATTATATCTATGCATGTATAATGTATTCATAATTTTTGCACAAAAAATAAAATCAGATAAAGCCAAAAAATGGGAAGACTTAATGGAATGTCTATGGCACAGACCCCCTAATACACAATCCTCTAAACTGTATCCTATTAGAGTACCCACAGATCATAGCGAAGTAAATGCTTCATAAGAAACTAAGGCTCTTGTTGTCTTTGTATGTAGACATCAGTAAATGCTGTCTTCTCAATCCTCTATTGAGATTGAGTACTCCATGGTGCTGACAGAAGGTTCAAATCCTCATCATTCACTAAGGAGCTATGAAGCCTTACCTCTCTCTCAATGATGCATGTTAGCTAAGCCTCTGTTTGCTCATCTTTAAATGATGATTTATCAAAACATTTATTAAAGGGATAATTGTAAGGCTTTAATAATATAGTAGGCTAGGTGTACTTTATGCAGTGGCTTATACAGTATGTATGCTGAATAAAGGGGACCATTCTTACCTATTCCTCCTATTCATTCAAAACTCAATCATAAATGTCTATACTTAGAGAACTAAAATGCAGATAGTATGCTCTTGGCCAAAAACATCCATTAGCTCAATTTCTGATATTATTTTGAGCATACGCTGGCTATCCACCCTGCCTGAGTCCAAGGTCATGTCTATTCTTGATGGAAAGTTGCTGTGACAAGGGATGAGAGAGAAACTAGGCTCATTAATAGATAACTTCAAAATCCTCTTAACATACACGGAATAATTGAAAAATGATTTCTTGACTATTTCAAATAGATACTAAGAAATGGGATTTGAATTTAAAGCAAGCGTCATTAACAAGATTGAAATATTTGAGAACCTCACAGCTGATTTCTGAGGATTAGATTCAGAAAAACAAACACTTGTGAGGCATAGGATAAATTTATGAGTTGGATATAATTCTTTGCTTTGATAGATAAATCTCTTCAAAATAATGACAATCCAAAACATGTTTGCATTTAATTTAGTGTTTATGAAAGGTACTGTATACTTAACTACATATAGCACAAACTATGACTTGGTGATTAATATAATCTCTTACTGAAATGCTGTTCTTAAGCCCTCACAAACCCATCTCTGTATCTCGGTTCTCTGAATGCTACATCTGAATGCAGGAAAAGAAAATGACATTACTTTCACGTCTATACAAAGACCAACTTTGCATTTAGAGAGCAAATGCATGCATGGCTGAATCATAATTAAATAAGCTCAGCACCTTGTGACTAGGGGAATGTTTGACCCTGGGAGCTTTTACAAGGTCATACACAGCACTGCTAACAGGTGTTTTGCAGATACCCACACTGGAGTAACAAGAACTCTAGTCCAAGGAGCCTAATTGAGTGTTTTTAATATCTATCATTCTACTCTACAGCTTCAAGAAGAGACCTGTTGTCTGTGCACGTAAACAACAGTCTTTGTTGTCTTACAAGTGAGCAAATTGGATATTATACTCATTATTTTGTGCCATGAGGACAACTCCCTACACTTCCCAGAGTGCAAATTTATATGCACTCAAATTCTATTTGACAACTGATGTGTGTTTTCTGTTCTATCACACATGCATAAGAGCATAGGTCTAAGCTGGAATCCCTGTATGACCTTGCACAATACACTCCCTCTCTGTACTTCAGATTTTTGTCTATAGAGAGAAATACAGTAGAAATTATTTCAGATGTTCTTGTGATGTTTAAATTAATCAATATATGCATTACTAGTCTGCTTAAGCTGCCATAAAAAAATACCATATAGGGGTCTCTTGAACTAGTTTGTTTAACTGAGTTTGTTTAAACAAGAAGAAGCTATGATGCCAAGAATGAGGCTCCAGCAAGACTGGATTTCTTAAGAAATTATTTTCCTGCCCTATGAAAGGTCAACTTCTTCCTGTGTCCTTATTAAGTAAAGGGTGTGATCTGTCTTTCTCAGTCTTCTGTGTATTCTGAAGCCACTAATGCCTTCATGAGTCCTATCCTCGTTATCTTACCTAGCTCCAACTATACTCCAAAGTCTTCATCATTGAATATAACTACATTGGCTGGTCAGTGGGCGTAAAATATCCACGCCTAAGGGGAAAGTATAAAAACCATGTTATGAGTCCATAACATGGTTTGGTTTCTAGACCGAATATAAGTTGGTCTTACAGCCCAGTGCCTAAGCATGGGTTAAGTAGTCTGTGATGATTACTATTACTCTTGTGCCAGGCACTTCACTGATTCTCGCTTGAAAACCTCTCAGCAAAGTGGACATAGGAGTCTCCTCTTTTCCTCTGGAAGTTGAGCTGAGTTGTCAGTCTTGACATTGGGATAGTTAGCTGACTTGGTGGAGTCTAACTCTAGAGCCAATCTGTTTTCTTCTGGTAAAACATGCTCTAGCTTTAGGTTTTTAACTATGTCTACCAATTTTCTCTACCTTTCTTATTGATTAAAATATCTATATTTTAGGACTACCTGCAGAAACCAAGAAAGGAAAAATAGACTGTTATGAGCAGTAGGGGAGATGCAAAAGAGAGGAGAATAACAGAGTGAAGTTATCTGAAAAGGAAAATGAGAAAATGGAAGGGTTAGGGATTGGAAGGAAGAAGAATACATACAGAAGGAGGAAGGAGGATGCAATAAAAGAAAAGATATCTGGAAAAAAAGTACATGAGTGTATATGGGGGTGTGTGAGAGTGTGGTGTGTGTGTGGTATGTATGTGGTATGTATGTGGTGTGATGTGTGTGTGTGATAGATATTAAAAGAGACTATGAATTTGAGAGTTAGGGGTTACATGGGGAATTGAAGGTGAAAAGGGGGAAGGGGAAGTGATGCAGTTATAATCTCAAAAATGTTTTTAAGAATTGAAACCAGATTTTAAAATATTTTCATGAAAAAATAATATCTACTATGACAAATACCATTCTTTGTAGAAGAAAGTCTTTGTGGATTAAAAATAAGTCAAACATCAGATGATTGTAGCTACATACGCTCATGTCTTCAGCTTCTACTCTGTGCATTCCAGTGTTCTACATGTCTCCTTTGTGCCAGTACCATGCTGTTTGTATTACTATAGCTCTCTATAACAATTTGAAACCTGGTCACAGAAATCCCCCAGCAGTTATCTCTTTGCTTAGGGTTGCTTTGGTTAAGATAGTTTTGTTTATTGGTTGGTTTGTTTTTGGTTTTGGTTTTGGTTTTGGTTATTTTGTCCTATCTCTGAGGAATGACATGAGGAGTTTTGCTAACATTGCATTGAATGTATAAATTGTTTTGCGGATAATGGTCATATGCAAACTACATGAGAGGTCTTTCCATCTTCTAATCATTCTCATTCTCTTTCCTCAGAAATTCAAAGTTTTCCATCGTATAGTGTTTTCAGCAACTTGGTTAAATAGATGGCTTTTAAGCTATCATGTGAGAAAGAAGGAAACTATTCAGTGTTGGTGGGATTATAAACTGGTGCAGCCCACTGGAAATTAGAGTTGAAATTCTCAAAAGGCTGAAAGTAGGTCTACCTATGACCTAGCTATCCTATTCCTTG
The DNA here is from genome assembly GCF_004785775.1 of Grammomys surdaster. Classification (NCBI taxonomy): domain Eukaryota; kingdom Metazoa; phylum Chordata; class Mammalia; order Rodentia; family Muridae; genus Grammomys; species Grammomys surdaster. The sequence continues at coordinate 12,413,475 of NW_021604578.1, read as the reverse complement.
GCATATCTCCAAAGGATGTGACTTCCTACTCCACAGTTTCTTGCTCAGCTGTGTTCAATGTTGTTCTGTTCACAAGAGCTAGGAAATGGAAAGACCCTAAATGCCCTTCAACTGACTAATAAATAATGAAAATGTGGTTCATATGCACAATGGAATTCTATTCAGCTTTAAAGAAAAATGATGTCATGAAACTTGTATATACATGGATAGAACTAGAAAATATACTGAGATGACCGAAACCCAAAAAAACAAACTCTGAATATGATCTCTTTTATGGATCCAAGCTCTGAGTCTTTGTATGTGAGTTTTAGCCTAGAACAACCATGGAAGGTAAAAATGGATCATAGATACAAGACAGGGAGTTGGGGGAAGGAAGAGCTCTAGAAAAGGAGATATCATAGTGCTATGAAATTGGATATGAAAAAAAAAAGGAATATTAACTCAGCAGAGAGGAGGAAAGACAATATGGAGGGATAAGTAACACTAAGAAAATTCAAAAGAATCATGGGCAAAGATATTTATGTTTACTTAAAATATATAAGTACATATAATAACACATATAAATATGTATTTGTATACACACACACACTGGAAAACAATATGCCATTTACGGTGATCATGCAGCCTGCAAGAGTTATAGATTGTCTCACAAACCCCCAGTGCTAAACATGGAAAACATCCCCTTCAGTATGTTGATTAGGAAAGTCTAAGGGACTTTCAAAACAATACTTTTGTATTTTTCTTGGTTGCCTCCCAGAGCTTGAAAGATCCTACCTCTGAAGACACTGTACACTTAGGTCAAGAGACTTAGGAGGATCAAGCTGGAACTGACCTGGGAGACTTCTCCCTGTGGACTAGTCCCTGTGGTATCCTTTGGACAGAGGTTCTTTGTGAGCTGCCAATGGAGAGAAGCACCTCTATCTTGAGGATAACTTATAGCTTTTCAACTGTAGTTAAGGCCCACTCAATAGGAGAATAGAGTAAAGAATTCATGCCTGACATGATTAATCTAGGTAACTGCCCATGGTTGATGAATTCATGGAACCTACTACTGTCATTTTCCTAAACCAATGTGATTTCTAAGTACATTCTAAATACTTACTCTTATCCCCAAAGACCTATACCCCTCACCAAAGAAACTTCTTTTTAGCATCAGAGACAATTACAGAAACCCACAACTGTTTAAAATGAAGAGAATAACCAACTGTAGGTGCCCAAGACCAACTGATAGATCTAAAACACAACACCTGCATCAAAGGCTCAGAAAACTTCACAGGAGATGAAGAAGAAAGACTGTAAGAGTCAGAAGACCAGGATGCCTGATGCCAGATAGTGCCTTTGATAGATAACAGAAGCTGCACATGAAATCACAAGAATATAGTCACTTAAACAAGACCTGCACAATGATAACGCCAGTTGATATGTTGTGGATAGAGGAAATCTCTCAAGGACCCAACCTTAGATGAAGAACCATAGGTAATTAATGACTGCTAACAGAGGTAGAATTAATCTCCACAAGAGACAGAGCCCCTGATCGGTTGTATAATCCCAAAATGTCATTTTTGAACATACACACATATGAACAACACCAAATAGACTCAATAGGCTCAATTTACATATACATACATATGTAACAATTTTTTAAAAAAAAAAGAAGTAATGAACTTGGGAAGAAGTTGGAAGGACATGAAAAAGTTAGAGGGGAGAGAGGGATAGTAGAAGTATGAAAGCATTGTATTCATTTACAATGTTTACAATACAATAATGTTTACAATTTACAATATTTAAAAATATTAATTTTCAAAATGTATTCATTTTTCAGTCACATATTATATTGAGCCATGAATAAACAGGGAAGTTCTGACCTTTGCTGTACTGTGCATCAAGATACATGTTCAATAGGCAGAAGATTTTGATGACCTCACACCAATTGCCAAATGTTCCAGATCAGAAATATGTATACTATCTCTCATGACTCACTGCCCAGAACTTACCCCTCCACAGAGTATCTTGGAAAAGAATAAAAAGAGATATATTTGGACAAAAGAATTTAAGGTGATCTAGTACAGTGGTTCAGTGGATCTCAACTTGTGGGTTGAAATCCCTTTGGGGTAGAACAACCCATTCACAGGGGTTATCAAAGACCATCTAAAATATCAGATATTGACATTATGATTCATAGCAGTAAATTTATTTCCATGTGATTCATAACAGCAAAATTACAGTTTTGAAGTAGGAACAAAAATAATTTTATTGTTGGGGGTCACCACAACATGAGAAACTTTACTAAAGGATCACAGTGTTAGAGTGAGAAGCACTGCTCTAGTATGACATGTGAGAGTCGAGTGTTGTGTGGTTTTTCTAACTCTAAAGCAGGACTAAATATCCACATTTCTACTTGACTGGTGGTTTTTCATTTCTTTTCTGTTATTAGATAAAGAGCAGTACAATTACCTTTTTCACTCCTAGCAAAGCTACCAACAGAGCAGGAGAGAGTAAACCACTACTCATGGGATTTGGGTAGGGACCTGGGAATGGGGAAGAAGGCCAGAGAATGAACAGAACTTTCAAGTTCCAGTTTCAGTGATTCCCCTGGGGAATTCCCTAAACTTGGATCCTAAGTCACATAAGGATTCCCAAATGCTTTCCAAGAGGATTAAGTCAAGGCATTTCTATGGCTGAGGAAAACAAAACAAAACAAGAACATAAACACCATCCAAGATGTGTCCATCAATAAGGATATAACTCAAAAAATATACAGTAACATGCATACACACACACACACATATGCACTCATGCTCACATGCACACACGCATGCACACCAACCTCAAAAAGCTGGAAAACTGTGAATGTTCCTTGGGGAAAATGACTTCCAGTAAACATTCTGAAGACACTGCTTTGACATGGTGTTGGTTTCCTTTAGTTATATGACCAACTCTAGGCTTGGTCTTTTGACAAGAAAGTTGCAGGGGACAAAACATAGAAACAGAAATACCATGAAAATAATGATTTCCTGAAATACCTGGGACACTGAAACATGTACTCTAATCAACTGAGCACCAAGTCTAATTAATTATTAAGTGAATGGTCAACAAACTTAAATTTCTTGTACCTTGACACTCGGAAATGTACATGTGAAGCACTCTCAGAGGAGCTGAAAGTGGACAAACAGGGCAGGCTTTTTAGGAGGATGTTAGTGGTTTCTAAATGTCCCGTAAGTACATTTTACAGAAGCAAGTTTGCTTCTCATTCTCTCATTAGACCATCTTCATATAAAACAAATCTGTACTGCTTCATAAAGTCTGTGATCCTGTAACTCAAATAATTACCTAACAAGTCCTCAAAACCAGATGCTGTGCTATCAAATTTATGTGCAAAGTGCTAGGCACTGGCTAATTTTATCTCACTCCAAAGGCCTCAGTTAGTGATGTGTTGTTATGGCTGAGGAAAATCTGATGTGTTTACAGATCTGATAAACATATGAATCTTGCTCTGTGCTAAAAATTTCACAAAGTGGTTCAAGCTTTAAAAACATCAGAAGTTGGCCTTTTCAATGATATGTGTTACAATTATGGTAATTACTTCCTACGTCCATAGTACAAAATGCATTTTGATAAGTTCAGAATTTAGTTCTCAGATAGACAACTTGCAATGCTTCAAAAGGCTGTACAACATTGTTCTTTCATGTTTAAATAATTGGTCTACTTTCTTTCAGATGTTCTGGCTCAAGAAAAAATTGGGGACAATTTTTGCAAGTTGTATTTTATGCTGTTTCCTCTAAAATCTGACACTTGACAAAACTCATGTCCTTGAACTATGACTGTACAAAGAGTCAGTCCAAATTTTTGAGCGCATGGCTTGGACAGAGTATATTATATTATTACAAGGTCTTAGTTTGATTGTAGGTTGAGTCATAAAGATATTTCACAGAAAGAATGAACTTCAGCAGAGCAGGATGGGACAGAGCTTATCACAATTAAACCATAAATCTTTCATTGTGGTCTCATTGCTTCCTAACCATTATCTGGCCTAGTCCATTGGATTCAGAATTCAGCACCAAATTTTCTCCCATTCCAGGCCTAAATTCAGTGAGTCCCATGTTCTAGTGTAGCATGTGTAGTTCTCCTTCTTTGGTTATTATTCTAACACCTTGTCTATATTCTTAAACCATATACAATGAGCAGGAGGCCTTCTGTGGCCAACATAGAACTCTCAGGCAAATGTGAAAGGCAGTTTCATCCTCTCATGGTCTTCCTTGGTTTTCTCTATTAAGAAAGCATCATCTAGAGCTGGAGAGATGGCTCAGCCATTCAAGGCTAGGCTCACAACCAAGAAAGCATCACCTAGAATCCTTTTTCACAATACTTATCAAGCACACATACTTCCAGAATTTTAAAAGTCTTGCTTATAGGTACAGTGCTTTAAAACAATCTTTAAATCAGTGCCCCAAAAGGGATCCCCTAACCTGAAAGCAAAATTATTGATCATACCAGTCCATCAATCCCAGGCATTATAATAAGTGGTACATCAGGCACCTTAGCACATAATCTTGGCAAGAAAACTTGAGAACAAATAATTCTGAAATAAGTGGTTTAAGAGCAGTAGATTTAAGAGTGACTAATTGCACACTCAGGACCTACCTACACAAAAGTCCTCTTTAGAATTTGCCAAGTCTTTCATGTCTCTTAAAATAATGATCAAATAGATTATTATACTAGAGCTTTAGTAGGCACAATCTGTAAATGGGCCGGTTAGAGTTAAAGATTTTCTGTGCTTTTCAGTCTTTGCCAAATATACATATACACAAGTGCAACCTTTATGCAGTCCCTCTTGCCGTTGTAATTTTACAGTTCATTTTGGAATTCTCAACCAAGCCAAGATTAGCTCTGCTGAAGTTCACTCTTTCTGTGAAATACCTTTATGACTCAACTGACAATCACACTAAGACCTTGTAATAATATACTACACCATGTCTCAAGCCATGTGCTCAAAAATTTGGACTGACTTTTCCAACAGCCTCTCAGTTTCTGAGGTAGTGATAGGAAGGGAAGGGAGTCTGATTCTGGTAGAGTCATGAACTCTCTCCCTCTCACACCTCCCACACTTCAACAGCCAGACACAGCAGAGAACAAGATATTTACACATTGTCCACCACTACCTTTTCTACTGCATCGTTTACCTAACTCAGCCTTCTCCTTCATGGGCACCTACGATATTTAATTGGGATACATCAAAGTTGTCTTTAAAATGTAGGTCCTTGTGTTCAAACAGGGTCAAAAGGCTGGTGCATGCTGAACAGTGCCTTAGTAGAACTATGAGAAAGGCTCCAGGAAAAAAGGCAGAGGACTTTTTCACCTCAGATGCATTTTGTTCCCTGGATTCTTCTTGGATGTGATTTCATGCCTCCTATGACAAACATTTGCATTCAATTTATAAAACATGTTTATCTTTTTGGATGTCAGACCACAGCTATAGAGCCGTATCTGGTCAGTGTACTCTGAATCTGGATATGGCCTTCTGCCTTGATTTTGTGCCTTCCCAGATATTATCTATAGTACATGTCAGGCAATTGTGTTTAAACCAGTCTGTCCTCAGAAAGTTCTGGCAAAGGGTTGCTCTGTTATTACGTACTATGTGCTGAATGAGTTCTGTTTACCTGTTTTTCTGATCATGTGTTTCTGATCGTATTTTTCTGAACTTGAACAACCTTCCTTGGATCATTACTTTCTTTGTTATGTTCCTGTGCAAAAGGACATTGAAACTGAAGTAAGATTGTCTACAGCATCAGAATGTAGTCTGACCCCATTCTTTCAGGTCCTGAGAGCCCAGGTCCACTAGGCAAGGTCTGCACAGGTTGGCTGAAAAGTCAACATCCCTGCATCCACCTCCAGTCCTAATGAATCAGAAACAGGGGGTAGGAGGAGAAAGCAGCATATCGTCTCTGTCTCCTATAGCACAATGGCCTTTCCAGAACCTCTGTCCTACTTGCTGGCTTAGGCAAGAAGTGAAACACCAATTAAGTCATCCTCGTCCCACAGCTGACAATTCAGCATCCAAATAATTAGATTTCCAAAGCACCGTTGACACTGCCTGGCAAATCCTTTATCTGCCTCAGAAACATTATTAAAGGGCAATCACATAGCTGCAGACAGCAAATCAGAGTTCGCCTCCACTGCAGAATGTTGCACATTTTTCAGCAAGTACAGTGTCAAGGCTTGTGAACTTTATTTTGTTTATTTAAAAGAATTAGCTAAATTGAATTTAGAACATTTTGTTTTAATGTGGGTGTTGGAATAGTCAAAAGATTTCTTCTCTCAAAATTGCTCATAAAACTAGCTGTGTGCTTCAATGAAGGAGCAACACGTTTCCAATGTGTTAAATGTAGGAAAAAGGTCCAACAAATGCCAGTCTCAGCCTGAGCTAGTAGCCATCCTTATCTCCCATGGATACTTTCAAAAGTGCTACAGAATGAACTGACATATGTTAGGTAAACTGCTATGCAAATTTTGATATTTCCTCAACAGTACAGACTGAACTGTGACTTAATGCTACAGTCATCCATTTACAGGTGATATTCTTAGGGTATTTGTCAATCTGGTTATAACTCATATTTAGTCACATTTTTGACTATTGTAGCACTCTTATAGAAAGCTTATGTTAAAAAAAAAAACCACAGAGAGGCAGGCAGACGGGCAGACTTCGCATTTTCCGATGAGACTGCTAAGATAAAGACTATTCGGTGGGTAAAGTTAATTCATATTTAAAAACAATAAGCCTTGAGGCACAAAAAAATCAATTATGGTACCTTTTAAAGAAATTAAGAAATACTATAACGTAAAGATTTTAAAAGACAAAAGATTTTTTTTCTTATAAAGGCCATCCAACAGCTCAGTGATAATGAGGGCTAATATTTCTATGACTGTGGATACAACCTTCATTATAACAGCTTAACACATGTTTACAAGTAGACTTGTGTTGAGATTTAGTCTGTTGCTACATATCGTCATGCTAAATTATGGCCTTGGTTGGCCCCAGGGACAAGAAGTTTCTCATGTAGACCCAAGTGATGCTATGTAACCTTGCCCCCACGTTATCCCTGATTGATGAATAAAGATGCTTATAGCCTATATCTGGGCAGAAAAGAGATAGGCAGAGTTTTGGTTCCTGGGCTTAGTCTGAGAAGAGACCATGAGGAGGAGGAGGAAGAGGAAGAGGAGAAGGAGGAAGAAGAAGGAGAAGAGGTGGAGAAAAGAAAAGGAGGAGGAGGTGGAGAAAAGAAAAGACACCATGGGCTAGGTAACACCATGAGGCCTGGCCAATGGGAGTTAAGAACTGCCCAGATAAGACATGGCAAGTGAAAACTTGGGGTTATTGATAGGAAAGTAGATTTTAATAACTTAGAGGGTAGATATCTGCTCAGTTCTAGTGCATTAAATGCTTATTATAAATAAAAGTTGTATGTCTTTTATCTGGGAACTGAATAACCAAAGGAGGGACTAAAACAGAAGCAGCTACCCACAGCAAAACATTAGGCTGGGGACACTTATGGAATAGTTAGGGGAAGGATTGAAGACCCTGAAATAGGCAGAAATCCCAAAGGAAGACCAACAGAGTCAACAAAGCTGAACCTCTGGGAGCTCTCAGAATCTGAGCCATCAACCAAAGAACATACACAGACTAGAATGAGAGCCCCAGCACATATGTAGCAGGCAAGCAGATCAGTCTCCATAGCTGCCCTTTCTGTCCTCAGTGGAAGAGGATACACCTAATTTGGCAGAGATTGGATGTGCCAGGGTTGCGGCATACCCAGGGGAGTCTCACCCTCTCAGAGGAAATAAAGGGGACTAGGGGAGGAACTTGGTGACAGAGGGACTGGGAGGGAGAGCAGTGTTTGGTATGTTAATTAATTAATTAATTTTTAATAATTGAATCTAGTTCTAAATTACTGGTTATCAACTATTGGTCATGATCCCTTTGGGGGTTGAATATGTGCATTATAATTCCTAACAGTAGCAAAATGACAGTTATGAAGCAGCAACAAAGTAATGTTATGGTTGGGGGGGGGATCACCTCAACATGAAGAACTGCATTAGGAAGGTCTCAGCATTAGGAAGGTTGAGAACCACCGATCTAAACAAAGAATTATCAACAGAAGAAATAAAAAAGACTAAAATATATTTAAAATAACTGAGATTTTTTTTACCTTATTCTAGTCAGAATACCAAAGATCAACAAAACTGATCACAAATGGTTGTAAAGTTACAGGGAAAGGGAGTCCGAATTCACTACTGTTGGGAATGCACATTTCTGCGGTCACTCTGGAAATTTGTATAGAGAGTCATTAAAAAAAATAAAAATAAATAAATAAAAAACTAAATCTACCACTGCGTGCCGGCTCTACCACTCCTTGGAATATACCCAATTAAAATCCTACCTCGTAAATACTTGCTCAGTCACTCTCTCCCAATTCACAGGTAGAGGTTCAGACTCATGCAACATAAAAAATGATGGAACACACAGGGAAAGCAGGTAGAGAATTTAACTCAGGTCTCACTTTTGGTTAAACAACACCAAGGGGAGTGCTTTAATTTCTTTCCTAATGTGACAATGATACATTATTGGTGACTCAGTTTAGTATTATTGAGTTCAAACTCACTGCAGTCTAGCTAAGCTGTGGTGATCTTCTAAGATCCATGATCTCACTAACTCCAAGTAACTGGCTAGGTTTCTAAAATCAGACGTGATTTCTTTCTTGTTGAATGAGCTTTAAGTCCAGTTAGACAAATGCCATATACCATCAACATGTGAGTACCACTTATTAGACTTTTATGGATATCTTGCCATGTTGGTCATTGTTATGATTCATAGGTCTCTCATCTGAGTAGCACTGTTCAGTTGCTTCTCCAATTTGGAAGCTTGTATAGGACTTTCTGGTACTATGGAAGCTAGACTACAGGAAGGAGGCTTTCAGTTTAGATCCAGTTCAAGTTATCTGAGTCCTGTGTGTGTGGTGTCTCTGGCAATGGGAACTTTCCTTCAACCTCTAAGAGGCAACTGAGAACAAGAAAAATATTGTTGATGTGATTTTGGTAGTTGTACTGGCTAGTTTTGATACAAGCTTGATACAAGCTAGAGTCATTTTGGAAGAGGGAACTTCCAAAAAATCTCCACCAGATCAGCCTGTGGTACATTTTCATTATTTTATTTATTTTTTAATGACTGATGTGGAGGGCTCCTGTCACTGTTGGGGGAAGTACTGTCTCTGGAGTGGTCCTGGGTAGTATAAGAAAGCAGGCTTAGCAAGCCACAGGAGCCCCTCCACAGCCTCTGCGTCAGCTCTTACCTCCAGGTTCCTGCCCTGTTTGAGTTTCTACCCTAACTTCCCTCAGCAGAGGAGTATGGTCGGAGAGTTGTGAGCTGAAGGCAAAAGAATCCTCACTTAGTATTGGTAAGAATGTAAACTGATATTGCCACTATGGAAATCAGTCTAGAAGCTTTTCAAAATATAACTACCTATCCCACTCCTGAGTGTATCCCCAAAGAACTCTATATTCTACCACAGAGATACTTAAACATTCATGTTTATCGCTGCTCTTTTCACAAGAGAAAGGAAATAGAATTACCCCAAATGTCCATCTGCAAATGGATGAATGGATAATGAGAATGCACATAAACACAAAGAAAATTGAAATTGTGAGCCTTTCAGGAAATTGGATGGGAAACAATTTAAGTGAGGTAATCCAAGTTCAGAAGGACAAATCCTGCACATTCCCTCACACATGCATCCTAGCCTCTAACCCTTGAATATGTGTATCCAGGTGGGCCTAAGTATGGGTGAATGCTAGAAAATTAGAAAGGGCCCCATATAACTTGAAAAGAGAGATATTAACGCAGAAGAAAAGATAATAACATAAAGTGGGAAGGAGGATGCTGAAGTTGAAAGTCCCAGCACAGAAAGGGGGAAGAGATATAAAGGAACCACGGTCAGCAATAATTGAGCCATGTATGGAAACGTCATCTAGGAGCCTATAACTCTGTAAGCTTAATTTTTTAATCACTTGATGAATTCTTTTATTTCTTTGCATAAGATGCAGTCTAAATCTTAACTTTATACTCATGGAGAAGCATAGTTATGACCCCCTTCATCAAGGAAGCTTCTCTCTACAGCACTGAAATGGTCTTTGTAGCATCTTGTGTCTTTCTGCTCGTATGGAGGGATGACTGGCGTGATGAACACTAGACAGATTTTGAACACAGATCACTGAGAAAATAACTGCCAGCCACTCATTACCATGCAGCCTCCGAGGTCTCTCTATGACCCAAGCCATGAGAAGACAACTGGAGGTCTCACGGCATCTTCTCATGGTAATATCTGCACATGGCAGAAGAAATGACTGAAAGAAGAGAGCACTCTCTCAGTCTCTTCATTAATTTTTTTTTATCATGGCAGAGAGTTTGTGATTTAATCATTTCCCAATTATCTCCTTCTAATTTGGATTTTCAACATGGACTTTGTATACCACCTTCAAACTATAGCTCTCTCCAAAATGACATACACGCATCCTTCATGAGAAGTGAGTACATATTACTAAACTCCATAGGCATTGTCAGAGAAGGGGAATAAGCATCCTGTCCTCTTGCCATTTCTTCACTATTGGCCCTCATGGCTTCTGTTCTTGGAATTATCATGCACTGGAAGACAAAGAAGTTGATGGCTCAGAGGCAAAAACAACTATTGCTTTGTCAGAAGAGATGACAGACCTCTCAGTAAACTATTGGCACTCCCCTCACTCTGAACCAAAGGTGGGGTCTGGAGGACTTTAGTGTGCTACCTGATGAGCCAGTACCTGTTCTGTTGTCTAGTCATACTGTAACTACTAGGCCATAAACACTGTGTCCCTTGCCATTTCTCTGCAACTAGGCATTATGATGTGTTCTTGAGATAGACACAGTTTGGAAAAGTTTGGATGCCTATGACTTTGGAGTGAAACACATGTCACTGCCAGCTACACACTAGCAGGCTTGTAAATGTTCTTAGCTTCACTAACCATCAGTGTCCTTATTACAAAAATAACAATGGTGTTGATAGTAGGATGATTGCAAGAATGAATTTAAATGAAGCATAGAACATGTAGAGCTGTATGTTGGGCACATGGTATTTACTAGAAAATTAAGGTTATTATGCTTAATGTTGTGTCTAACCCAGTGCTTTCCAGTTGAATTCCCTGAAAGAGAAAAATATTCTCATATGTGTGCTCTAATACATAGTTGTAACTACGCAGATCTAGCTACTGAGTACTTGAAATGTGGCTAGCATGATTCCATCTAGATTTAATTAATTGTGTGCACTAATACCTACTCTATGAGATAGCATATATAACCCTTAGCCAATGACCAGACATTGCCAACATTAATTGAGTAAAATATTGCCATTATTATCCACAGCAATGAAAATGGAATCATAAAAGTGAAGGGAGAAATGTGGGTTGCCCTGGTGCTGTTTGTATTTTGATGTTAACCTTGCTTCCTCAAGAGGGGCTGCCCCTCAGGTGATCTCACTGAACCTTCTCCCCATTCTAACTGGTCAAATAAAGGCTAGAGCCTATAGTTGGACAATGGAAGGGAAAGCCAGGACTGGAGGTCTCAGAGGGGAGAGGAAGGAGAAGGAGAGGAGGAAGTAAAAGAATGGAGGAAGAGGAGGTAGAAACCAATATGGAGCAGAACCACGTGACCTGGAGAAGTTACAAGTAGCAAGAGGTCTCATAGGTGGGGAATAAATTAGTATAGTGATAGATCTGTCCAATCTAGACATATAGTTTATAAATATAGTAACTAAATTGTGTGTGTTTTTATATGGGCTTATTGGGGTAAGAAATTACAACAGAAAAAATATCTTCTGATCAGATATTATCATTTTAAAATAATGAATAGGATATATTGCTTTATGAAGAGCCCACTATATATATGAGGAGATGCTAAAGACATATTTTTGAAAGTAAATGAAAATAATGTATACTAGATCCAATTGTTTAACAAATGCTAACACTCCCTTTCCTCTCACCAACGTGGAGGAAGAACTTCCCTCAGATGTCCTGACAGGTTTGAATGGGGTCATACGACTTGGTTTTGTCAATAAAATGGGGACAGGGGTTTTCAGTGACAGTATATGTATCTTTTCATCTCTCTGAAGTTCATGACCTCTACCCAATGAAAAATATATCCCAATATGTCCCAGTCTCAGAACAAGCACTTGAAGCTGACATAAACTTGAACCATAGGCTGAAGCACAGGAAACCACTGACCCTCAGTGAGAGACAAATAGTTACCTTTGTCTGTCATTAAGATTTTGTAACTCTTTCCTGCATGAACTTCCTTTGCTACAAATCTGTCTACCACAGAATGATTATATATTGAATGCCTCCATGGCAATGAACTTATGAAATTTGTGCCACAAATAATCCAATGATTGAATCAAAATCATGGTAAAACAAGGGTTCCATAACATCAATTTGCATTCAAATGCTTAAGTAAACTCATGGATAAAGAATCCATGAGTAGTGGTTAAAGAATGAGGTATTCCAAAAGAACAGAACTAGTAGTAGATAGATACATACATACATACATACATACATACATACACACACACACATACATGCATACATACATACATACATACACACATACATACACACATACATACATGAATAAAAGAGAAGGGGAAATCATAAAAAATTGGATTGTTAGGTTATAGAGACTGAGGAGACAACACCATCTGCCACCTGCAACCTAGAAGCCTAGATAAGCAAGTAGCACACAGACTCTCAGTTTGATGGTCTGCAAAACAGGGGATCCAATAATTGTATGTCCTAGCCTGAGGTCCAGAGAGGATGTAGTGTCTCAACTCAAATAAGCAGGCAAGAAAAAAAGTGCTGGAGAATTTTTCCTTCTTACTGCATTTCTGTTCTGTTCTGTTCTGTTCTGTTCTGTTCTGTTCTGTTCTGTTCTGTTCTGTTCTGTTCTGTTCTGTTCTGTTCTATCCATCACCAGATTGGATGAGCCCAGCCCATACTGGGAATAGAAACCCTCACTATTATTTGGTCTAAAGACAAATTTCACCTAAAAACAGCCTTATGAACACCCCAGATATATTTCCTCTAGGAATATTCAGGAAAGTCAGATGTCTTAGTCAGGGTTTCTATTCCTGCACAAAACATCATGACCAAGAAGCAAGTTGGGGAGGAAAGGGTTTATTTAGCTTATACTTCCACATAGCTGTTCATCACCAAAGGAAATAAGGACTGGAACTCGCAACAGGGTAGGAACTTGGAGGCAGGAGTGAATGCAGAAGCCATGGAGGAATGCTGCTTCCTGGCTTGTTTCCCTTGACTTGCTCAGTTTGCTTTCTTATAGAACCCAGGACTCCCAGACCAGGGATGGCACCACCTTGTGAGCCCTCTCACCCAAGATCACTAATTGAGAAAATACCCTATAGCTGGATCTCATGGAGGCATTTCCTCAAGGGAGGCTCCTTTCTCTGTGATAACTCCAGCTTTCGTCAAGTAGACACACAAAACCAGCAGCCAGTAAGTACATCATATGAACACACACACAGACACACAAACATTAAAATAACATAATCATCTCTGCTGGACATAGTTGTGCATGTCTTCAATCCCAGCACTTAGGAGGCAGAGGCAGGTGGATCTCTTTGAGTTTAAGGCCTGTCTGATCTATGTAGAATCTCCCATGCCAGCCAAGGCTACATAGTGAAACCCTGTCTTTAAAAAATAAATTAATCATCACAGAGACCAAGGCTCCAAAACTTGAAGACAGGAGACTGTCAGGATTTTTTTCCCATCCACTATCAAAACTGAATGGTCCATACAGCTGGAGCAGGAGCATCACTGTCTAGCCTCTATCACTTGTTCTCATCCTGTTTTCCAAGTAAAAAATTCCTCTAGAATCTTTACAAATAGAATAGTCATTGCTGGGATATTATAATATGTCTTACAGTATATATTACAATATCCACTGGCAAAGCTCATACATAACGTATGATTTTATTAGCAACATAGTTCTAGACATCCATCTCGTCCACTGAAAAGTACTTTTCCACTCTTCATAAGCATGAATTTGCTTTAATACAACTTCTATTAACTTCATGAATGCATTCTGCCTACACCATAGTACTTAGCAGTATATGGTGGGCAATGCAACTCTAGTACATGCTAAAATGTATCGGGGGTTGATTGAAAGGCATGCCAGATCAAGGTACTGGGAAATTTTAACTTGGAGGAGGGAATGCATGATGATAATGTACAGCTGAAACTACTTAGAAAGTAAATTTCAGAGAGAAAACAAGAACTACATGGTGAAACTCAACTATGGAGATTGAACACTTTTGCTCCTTTGAATAGTCAATGGCTAACACTTTCTGGAACGTTCATAATCTTCACTCTTCTGCAGCCCCTCTTTTGACACTGACCCAGACATACAAGCCTCAGGTCACAGTACCAGTGGATAGTCTTCTCTGTCCTTGGGTGTCTCCTCACTGAGGCTGCTGAGGGGCTGACAGGACAATGCAAGAGCTGCTGAACCAAAGCCTATCATGCAGCTAGGTCCTGCTGTGCCCCTCAGTGAAGTCGGAAAAACAAACAAACAGACAAACAAACAAACCCTTTCTTCCCTGTTTGTATAGCATATCTTTGTAGAATGCCTGCCCTAAAATCATGTTTTCTTAGGAATGTGACTTCCTACAGTCATTTGCCCTAGACAGCTTTTTCAGACTCCACCCCCTACCATGCTTTGTTTTGACCCAGGAAGACAACACTGATGAGCTGTCTCCTGGGTACTACCCAGTTCCTGCCAGCCTCCTCTCCTGGATGCATGTATGAATTTCTCTGCCAGCTTATACTGAGATAGACACTCACGTAAGTCAATAACGGGCAACTTCTTTCTGACAGCATTAAATATGGCATGGCCCAAAATGTCTGAACCTCATAATGAACACAATTTAGTCTCTCAGGATAATATAGGACACCTGCAGCCATGACATTAAGAAAATCAGCAACAGCTGGGCCCGAGCATAGAGCAGGTCACAGGCGGCAGCTCCGTACCCAACCCCAGAAAACCGAGAGAAACAGGGACTCCCAGGAGCTTGAACTCACGCAACATCCCAGGTAAAAATGAATCACCCGTGATGCCTGCTGTTAGAAGTTCTAATCCAGATGTGCCAGAAGCCAGGACCCTCGCCCTTACCCTCATCCCCTACCTTTCCCCACCTGCACAATGTGCTCTGAAGCTTGGCAACTGCAAGATCCTGCTTGGCAACTGCAGATAGACTCAAAGCAGTGTACCATGTCTTCTGAAGAATAGCAGGGAGACCATAACTCAAGCAGTGTACCATATCTTCTGAAGAATAGCAGGTTGCAGTCCTCCTCGCCCCCACGAATAACTAGGACCCTCCGGTCGGGTCAAGTGGCGCCCAGACATGAGGCTCGAGGCCCGGACCCCTCCAGATGGACCCTCATTGAGAGGACGTGCGCACGACATCAAGATTGAGTGAGACAGAGATCGTCACCCACGACCTGTCGTCCTCGGAACCAGGTTGATTCTGACATCAAGAAGACAGTTGAAGTTCATTACCATCAGCTGAAAATTGAAGAGGATCCAGAAGTGACTCCGCAGGAGACTGACATAGCTGCCAGCTCCCCTGCCTCCTGCTACGGTCGACCCCTAGACTTCCACGCCCTCCAGAAGGGTTCCTGGTATGCCTGGCTTTGCCCTCATTTCTCTCGCTAGAGAGCTTGGCCTCTTGATCACCCCAACAAAAATTGGCTTTTTCCTAAACCAAGGTCGCCCTTGATATGGCCGCTAACATTGGGGAGCCTTCCTTTATGACAATATTACACTCCAAACTGACAAATGGTTGGTAACTTGAACATTTACAAGGGACTAGGATGGCTGTGAGTTAGCCCAATGACGGGATTATTGTAGGTCCACTTCCCAGGGGCCCACCCAATGCGGCCGAAAAGGAGTGCGTGGTGCTGGGAGTGGGTGCAGCCTACATGGCCTAAGACAGGGCTCTCACCCTCCTTTCACCCACATCGGAGTCCCTTGACGTTGCCCATCGTCGACAGCCTAAAGCCTCCGACCATTGATGTGACTCATCACACATCAATGTTTTGGGGTTGTGAACTTGTCTAAGACCCCCCATAATTAGACATCCAAATTCAAAACTCACATAGTTGGGATTGATCATAAGATGCCTTCTCTAACTAAACAGAGAAGGGGGAGATGCCAGAAGCCAGGACCCTTGCCCTTACCCTCACCCCCTACCTTTCCCCACCTGCACAATGTGCTCTGAAGCTTGGCAACTGCGAGATCCTGCTTGGCAACTGCAGATAGACTCAAAGCAGTGTACCATGTCTTCTGAAGAATAGCAGATAGATCATAATTCAAGGCAGTGTACCATATAGACCATGACATGTTTCAAGGCACAGGCCAAGAAAATTCTGTACTTTTCCACCACCTGACCCCTCTTACCTCCTCCCCTTGTAAAACATGCTATAAAAAAGCATTTCATGGTCAAAAAAAATTAAATAAAAAAAAAAGGAAAAAAAAACAAAAAAAAACAAAAAAAAGAAAATCAGCAACAATAAAACAGTAGTTTGGCCTTGGAGGTTGCTCACTGGAAGAAACCCTGCGTAGATTGCTAGAACACATGGTCAGTGCACACCTTAAGGCTAATTGCAGCAAGTGGGACCATAGGACAACATGGCTGACTGAGTGCACCATATTCATAGTCAGGTTACAATTTAGGATTAGGTTTGAAAAAGATGGAAAACCTACATATGATATGAAGTTGGAAAGGGGACTATTTGTATAAGGAAACAGACCTAAGGGAGAGAAATAGGACACTTTAGTGATTATGAGCAAAGCATGATGAGATACATACATACGTATATACATCATATACATATACATCATATACATCATATACATATTCATATATACACACATACGTACATATGAAAATATCATAATGAAACCTACCATTTTTACACTCTGTGTGTGTGTGTGTGTGTGTGTGTGTGTGTGTGCATGTGTTGATTTGGATGAGAAATGGCACCATAGGCTCAGGTATTTGAACACTAGGTGTGCCCAACCCCAGCCTTGAACAGGCTGAATAAGACCTTGCTTACCACAATAGACCTTGCTACAATAGAACCTAGGTGGATGTACAACTTCCTACAGGAACTTTGAAGAATAGACTGTCCACTGAGCTTGCCTTATGACATAATCCAGCTGAAACAAAGGATGGGTTCCCGGGACTTTCCCTATATATACACACACATCCTGAATATTAAACTTTGAGCCTTGATCAGAGAACTTTGTCTTGGCTCCATATTTCTCTCGCCCCTCTGTCACCTTTTCATTTCCAGCCCTTCTTTTGGCTAAAACTAGGCTCCCAGTTGGTGCCACTCTTTGGGGGAGGGTGGTTTGGAGAAAATAAGTCACTGGAGACAGACTTTGAGAAGATATAGTCTCACTCTACTATCAGTTCATTCTTTTTCTCCCTCCCTCCCTCTCCCTCTTTCCCTCCCTTTTCCTCCCTCCCAATCCTCTCCCTCTTTAGGCTCACACCTGAGGTTATAAGCTCTCAGCTTTCTCTCCTGCTGTTCTTCCTGCTGCCTGCTGCTGAGTCTCCACACCATGATAGACTTATTTCCCTGGAACTGTGAGCCAAAATAAATTGCTTTTGGTCATGGTGTTTTATCACAGCAACAGAAGCATCCTTGGGACAGTGCCGTGTGTGTGTGTGTGTGTGTGTGTGTGTGTGTGTGTGTGTGTCTGTGTGTGTGTCTGTGTATGTGTCTGTGTGTGTGTCTGTGTGTGTGTGTGTCTGTGTGTGTGTGTCTGTGTCTGTGTGTCTGTGTTTCTACATGTATGTAGCAGAGGGGACAGGGGTCTTGAAAACAAAATCGATAATCTACAAATGTGCAAAAGCCAAGGGAATTTAAGCTAAAGCTAAAGTCAGAATACAAGTCTGTATAAATGGAAAAGATCTCAAAGCCAAGGATGTAGTTCCTAGTGTAAAGCTGAAAACCAATAAAATGCTGTCATCAGGGAAAGAGTAACTTGGGGAAACAATGTGTGGTTCATGGGAACAATGAAGGAGTTTACCTGCCCTGTTTATTTCTACACAAGAGTCACCCTTGAAGGGATCAGTGCCCAACGCCTGACTTCAAAGGTCTAATGAGTTCACATGATGCCATATTAAGAAAAAATGTACTCACAGTTGCTTCATGGATGGTGAATTGAGAGGCCAGGGGCCTAGGCAAACTTGTTAGCCAGGTACCATAAATACCTCATGCTTTATAGGAACCAGGCATCAAAACTGACTAAACAGCACTCTTGAAGTCTGAGCATAACCTATAACTGTCCATAAACTATAACTCGGACAATATTTTAAGTGCTAAAAAGTATCATGAACTAGTCTGTGGCTCTGGGTGGCCTTTAAATCTTGTAAGAGGTCAGAAGCTTCACAATAGCTAGAATGCACTGTAGAATGTGACAGTGATGTCCAGCTGGCCTAGAATTCTGAAGTTGTACTCCCAGGTATCTTTCTTAACATGTTTTGTGTATGTGTATGTGATATACATGTATGTATGTGTGTTCATGTGTGTGGTAGATGTCCATGTTGAGGCCTGAAGTTAATATCAAGTGTTTTTCTCCCATGATCAGTCTTTACTTTGTTTATTGAAGCAGGATCTCTCCATGGACCAAGTGCTCACCAGTTCCAGCTACTCTAACTAGTCAGCTTGCTTCAGTGATCCCATCTCTGCTTCCCGAGGGCTGGAACTATAGGCAGTCTCCATGCTTACCCAACTTCTTCATGAATTCTGGGGATACAAACTCTGATGCCCATGCTTACAGGCCAAGTGACCTCCTTATGCATCTCCCCATCTTCATTTTTTGTTTAAAATACTTTTTCATTCATTGACCAGTGTCAGTGCAACCAAGGACCTGACATCTGGAACCAGAAGAGAGTGGCTATACACAAAGCTTCAGGAATAGAGGCAGGGAAATATTATCTGCTATGAAAAGCTTAGGATGGGGAAACTAAGATGTGTGTGCTATGAAAATTGCAGCCTGCATGACACGCAGCAGTTGAAGAGCTGATTAAATTGTGCCCTGGGATTTCCGGAAATGAAATGTCCATTAAATGATCAGGTTTGTGGGACTCAGAAGCCACATCACAGCCAGAGTCTCCTAATCCTCACCACAGCCTGCTGAGGAGGCCATTACCGTCACCTCTGTTTAAAGAGGATGCAGAGCTTAGAGAGGAAGAGGCTTGCTGGGATACAGTTCTTAAAATGGCTCTAAACCACCCACCATGTGACTAACATCCTTCATGGATAGTTTAAAGGCCCACATGTATATCCACAGACACAGTACAAAGTTCCATCCAAGGCATTGGCCAGTGGCCTCTGGATGTGGGTTGAAATGGATTGGAGTAAAGAGAAAGTCAACTCTTTTCCTCTTGTTTCTTCTTCAATTAACATTAGTAATTAAACAAAACAATGGGTTTTTCTGTGGCATCTTCATGCATGCATGATAAAATATTTTTATCCTATTCACACCACCGAGTACCTCTCTACCCTCCCTCCATCTTTCCTGATTCTCCTTTTCTTCTCTAATTGTCTCCATTCTCCTACTTTTCAGGGTTGTTTTTGGATTGTTTTGTTTTGTTTTGTTTTGTTTTGTTTTGTTGTTTTTGTTCCTTTAGATTCCACATATAAAAAGCATATAATACCTGTCTTTGTGGTTCTATTTTATTTAAGATGATTATTATCAATGCAATAGAATCTGGGAGATGCTGTATGTGAGGGGATACAGAAGAACCACCAAAATGGCTCCTCATTCAGTAAGAAGGAAGTTTGTGAATACGAGAAAATTATCCAGAGGCATCTGAAGTGTCTGGGGCAGAGAGAAAAAGAAACAGGGTGGGCATGGCCAGGAAGCAAGACCATTGTCAAGAAGAGAACAATGGAGCTATCAAGAGAGCAAATAGCAAGAGTAGCCTGGTTATATGGAGGATGCGTAGATGCTGCAAGGAAAGCCCTTGAGCTGGAGCAGCCCTAGGAGTTTAGGGTAGAAGGGGAGGGTGAGAGGGGCCAGGAGGAATTGGAAACATTCAATGGGTCCTTGTGAATAGGAGATGTAGGAGTCTGGAGGCTGGCATAGACTTTGATGTACTGATGGATGCTTCAGGTATATATCAAGGGAGATTCATTCATCCCTCTGCCAGAGGCAAGGGAAATGACTCCTTTTACAGACAGAAAACCTGTCTTACAAGATCCTGAAGGATGCTGGGTTTTATCTAACTGACAGAAATTCTTCTATATTCCAGTTCAAATTGAGCCAAGACTATCATTTCTGGACATATGGACTGCCTCCAACCTAACAGAAACCTACTAAGATGTCTAAGTTCTTGTGTCCTGGAGCAATGAATTGGACTAGAAATCCTTAAATAGTAATAGAAATAAGAACAGTTGATTAAGAAAGAAAAAGGCATTTCTACCAAGGAATGGGCTGGTAGTGATCCAGGATAAAGGACAGATAGAGGCTCAAAATCCCTGCACGGCATGAGCTCTGGTCTCTTATAGGCTATTTGTATTACACTCCTCTTCCCTTGCATTTATGTATTGAGGGCTTTCCTTGGGCATATTCTGGTTTTTACACAGAGCCATGTGGAAAAGCAATCCCAGTCTTTCTGTGTCACCTGACTTCTTTCATACATTGCTCTTGATGTCTTATTTCCCAGTTTCTTGCTGTCCTGCCACAATGATGGTTTACAGTTCCATCTTTCAC
The DNA here is from genome assembly GCF_004785775.1 of Grammomys surdaster. NCBI lineage: Eukaryota > Metazoa > Chordata > Mammalia > Rodentia > Muridae > Grammomys > Grammomys surdaster. The sequence continues at coordinate 12,392,597 of NW_021604578.1, read as the reverse complement.
TACTGGTGATATGATTTTGTTCATTGTTGTTGGTTTTTTGGAGCTTTATTTTGGTTATTGTTGTATGCAGAAATTAAACCTAAGACCTTGCACATTTTAGAAAGTGTCCCAGGACTGAGCTATCATCCCAGCCTCTTTCTTCTTTATAGCTGAATAATAATCATTTTATATGTGTGTATATACACATTATATAAATGTAAATAAATGTGATATGTGTGATGCATATGAGATACGTGCATGTATATGTGTGTATATGTGTGTGGATATATATTTTTTTATTTATTGTATATATTTTATTGTCACATTTTATTTATCCATTGGTAGGAACTCACTAGTTCCATAATGGCTGTTATAGTGCAGCAAGTAAGATTGTGGTGCAGAGATATATATTACATAAAACTTTGCTTATTTTAGATATATGCCAGAAATGATGCAGTTGAATTATATACTAGTTCTATTTCTAGTTTCTTAAAGAATCTCCATATTTATTTCCATTAAGCTGAACTAATTTATATTTCCATTAGCACTGTATAAGAACCATTTATCCTCCTATATCCCCATCAGCATCTATTTTGGTGGGGATGGTTTTTGGTTTGGTTGGTTTGGTTTAGTTTGGTTTGGTTTGGTTTGGTTTGGTTTGGTTTGGTTTGGTTTGGTTTCTTGATGATAGCCATTCTAATTGAGGTGAGATGCAATTCCAATGTAGTTTTGATTTGCTTTTACTGGTGACCAAAGATGTTCATTTATGGCAATTTCCTTTTGAGAATATCTGTTCAGTTCACTCTGTCATTTACTGAGTGAATTACTTAGAGATAGCAGCTCTTAATCATTCCACATGTGACTTCAAATATGTTGACACACATCCTGTGGCATAATTATAACAGCTTGAAATGACTCCTTAGGAAATGCTTTTAGGTTAAAAATAAAGTTTCCTAAGAACCATAAAGTAAAATAAATATATTAAATACATAAAGTTTTATAACTTTCAGGAAGTAAACACAGAAAAGTTGTGGCCAAAAGACTTTAGGGCTAGATAAGGAGACAAAAAGAGGAAATTTTCTTTTCTTTTTTTATGTCTTTCTCTACTTTTGAATATCTGAAAATGGGCATTTGCTGTCAACTTTTATTTTTACTTTATCGATTCTTGCTGAAACTCAGCTCCCCTTGATAACTCTACAGTATATGTTTCCCTGCTAGATAAGAAACCGTGGAGTGTAGCAAATCACTGTAGTGGCTTTAAAGCCACATGATAGTATATTAAATTCTATGGTGGCTACCTCCTTCATGTGTAGAACTTGGTCAATTCATAATGTAGTTAGAAACTTCACCTTCTTCATGACAGAAAAACAGCAGAGAACTATCATTTCTAATCAGAGAAATTTTCTAAGCTAAGTATCTTCCTCTTGTTTTAACCAGTCCTGAAAGAAAAATGAGACCAGAAGAATAACTGGTGTCTGTCCTAAGCTCAAGGAGTTAGGTGCAGCACTGAGTGAAGTAGAAGCTTGTAAGTGTCCAGTTGACTTTTGGAAACAGTGAAATCTAATAAGCAGTTTGAATTTCAGTGTACAATATGAGCCCCCAAATAAAAATCTCACACACACACACACACATACCTACCTTTTAGATGCTTCTGAGGTAAAATTAAAAGTTAAAGAAAAATACACTGGATAGCCAAGTCAGGCTATTACTGAGGGAAAAAAAATAGAAGAACCAACGTAGGAACAAGAATTCAGTGAAAGCAGAAACAATAATTTAAGAGAAGTGCAAAGGCATAAAAGCTCTGGAAACATGGAGTCTTGAAGAAGGCCCTGTACTAATTCTAGCAAAATTTCTAGAGACTGAGAGACCCCAGGTGTTACCTGGATTGCACGCAAAATGAGGCAAGGGCTTTTGTGAATGTGAGTACATGTAAACAAGCTATAACTGAACTGTGACTCCTCAAGAAATTGTAGGAACAGGCAAGGCAACTGTCAGAGAAGAGCTTCAGGAAGAAGGAGGGCACTGTAGAAAGTTTGGATGAAGGAGTAGCAAAGGCTATAGGCAGCTGAGTGCTTTCCTGGCAAAAACTAAAGCGTGTCAATCAGGGCTTCTAAACAACCAAGTCTGGTAGATGGGACTGGGCAAGTATGTAGCAAAGAGAAAACTAAAGTACACAGCAACTGTAATATTCATGGGCAGCAACAAAAATTAATCATAAGATAGCTTATTACAACAGCCAAGAATAAGAAAGCATCTTTGCTTCATTCAATTCATTCTGTTTTCCTGTGTGACTCGTCTCTCAGCTGATCAACTGATGCTAATGATTCTGAAGGTTTAGGTGTCTCCTATAGCTCTTGGGGTTTTGTTTTCATTTGTTTTTGTTTTTTTTAAGATTGGATTAAGTTCAGTTAAAATGTCCACCCTTGAACAAATCTGAGTCATGTTCAAAATGGCTGTGGACATGCCAATCATTTTAGATGAGGAAAAAGTTGTAGATTCATAACAATTCAGGCACACAGTACTGCTTTAAGGACTCTTGGTTTCCAAGTCTTACCCATTGACTGTCAACAGTATATATAACAAGGCTATAACAAGGCTAACTAAACCCTCGAGTCTCTTCATGTTTCCTCATTCTTCATTCTCACTGAATTGTGTAGTTTGAATGCAACTTGAAGGTATATATTTGCTCCCACCTCTGCTGCTCACAATAGATCATTGACTTCTTTCAACAGAAGGATATTTGCCTAGATATCACTAGCATTTATCACAGAATGGATGTTTCATAAGTGAATGACTCAGTGAAGGAGAACAGTGATGAGGACAGCCTTCCTTCATCTTTTACCTCTCTGCTTTCTTCCTAAGAGCAGTCATAAAGAGGCATAGCCATTTGGAGACAGAAATTCTGCATTTTGGATGCTATCCATGTCCAATTTTCATAGGTCCATTTAACAAAAGAGTTTGGGAATGTTTTCATTCGTATATTCATCTCCATATTCAATCATGACTAATAGCCAATGAATCAGAATAAGATTGCATTGTACTAACAAACTATGACACATATTAAATTTTCCTTTGATTCTTAAGGCCCTACAGTATTTTGTTAAGCTCAGTTTCACACATTAGAAACATAATTTTTGTGAGTAAATGACTTGGGAAGAAAACAAATATTCAAGTCTTGGTTTGTTTGTTGGGGTGAATCTTGAGTAGCAGGGCATTTATCATGACTTTCTCCCCTGGATTCTACCTGAAGGCTATAAAAGAAAGGCACCTCAACCAAAGGTAACCTACCAGAAGATAACTCTAGAAACAACTTGAATGAATACTGGAAATAAAGTATAAAAAGAAATTATGAGTGCTGAGGATGTACTTCAATGGTAAAGACACAAAGTACTTGTAACGGGAGAGGAGAAAGGAAAAGAGAAAAGGACAAAAGGCAGGGGAAAGAGAAAAATGAGGAGGGGAAAGAGTTATTTTTAGTTCACAAGTTTAGAGATGTGATTCTATTATGGATTGGCCCCATTCTCTTGAGCCTACAGTGAAGCAGCATACCAACCTGGAGCACAGAGTGGGAGGAGCTCTGTCACCTAATGGCTGGGGAATATAAAAGACAAAAGCAAAAGAGACTAAAACAAGAGTCTTATTGTTGTTAAACTTGAGAGTCACAACCTGTACTACAAGTCAGGTCTGACCACTCATCCTCAATCAGCAAATTAAAAGCGCTAAATTAAAAGTAGAAAACAGATACAATAAAAAAAAAAAAAAAGTAGAAAACAGGGGCTGGAGCGATGGCTCAGTGGTTAAGAGCACTGACTACTTTTCCAGAGGTTCTGAGTTCAATTTCCAGCAACCACATGTTGGCTCACAATCATCTGTTATGGGATCTGATGCTCTCTTCTGGTGTGTCTAAAGACAGTGACAGTGTACGAATAAACAAAATAAATAAATCATTAAAAAAAAGTAGAAAACAGGAAAAGGAGATTTATTTAATGTGGACATATTAAGAAGAGGGACAAAGAGATCCAGCAAACCCCTCAAGCCCATCTCTGACATCCTAAGATGAGACCAAAGTAAACAGAGGGTCATGGATATGCATGTCCAAACAGTCAAGGTCAAGATATGGTCACACCCACTACTGACCTATCTTTATCTAGGCTTCAGTCTGATTGAAATCTCTCTCAGGGACACAACTTTCCCTTCTAGTCATTGACTTTTCAATCCCTCAGCATGAGTTTCCAGGGGAAAATCCCATTTCTTTGGGGTCATTATTGTAGTTCACAGGACTTGTTCATGGGTGGCATTGTTCAGGACTTTTTATCTCCAGCAGTCTACACAGCACATGGCAGTATTATGAAAGCTAGGTAAGGTACAAAGCAGGGTTTATATTGAAGGATAGAAGAAGAAATAAATAGAGATAGGTAGGTAGAAAACTGAACAGTCAATCAAGCTCTTTAAATATACCATATATTTAAAAATTTATAATAATTTTTAATATTGTATAGTATATATAATATTGTATAGTTATATATTAAATTAATATTATTGTTAAATAATTTAAATAAGTAAGAATTAAAATAATATCATTTATTATAATAATAATAGTAAAAAACATCACTCAGATGGTTTTACCCTCTCCACAGTCCATGTTAGTCTATATAATACAAACTTTTTCTCTATACCTTTCCCATTGGCAATTTCTCTACACAATGATAGTGTCCATAGGGAAGGTAAACTGCTAAGCAACTCCATGCAAATGGTCAGGGTGTCCAATGTCTATTTATATCTTCAACCTAAGCTTCAGAAACAATGATAATAAAATTGTTACACACATAGCCATCAGAATCAGATAGATTCCTCTTCCTTCACCACTTTTATATTCTTCCTTCTCTTTCATCAGCCTCACCAGTCAGGACCTGAGGTCTTGGAAGATGCTTACACCATTCTGAAGCCTTGGGGGAAAACACAAGAGTTAACACTTCCTGTTCTGCATTCTCAGAACTGTTTTTCTTATTAACTATAAACATTAACAATTAGACATTTCATGATGTCTAACTGTTATAATGTCATAATGTCTCAGCTGGCTATTTTCCTACCAATGCTCCAGATGACACACATCAGCCCTGAGGGAATGTGACAGGGCACCTCCTCAGAGGTATGGAGTCCAAGTCCAGCAAGCCTCCAGAGGCAGTGGCATCAGGCTCCTGGGGCACTTCTCACAAGAGCTGTATTCTCTCTCCACTGTGCCATTTTCCATCTTCAATGGATGCCTTTACAAGATCGAACTGTAATTATAATAAGGAGATGGCTGCAATAAAGAAAATTTACTTTTATTTCAAAGGACCACAAGTCCTGAAAGTGTATTTTCAAATACTATTCTGATGTGGAGCACATCCATACACAAGAAGAAATTAGAACCAGAGAGGTGTAACAGAGTACATTACCATAACATTTTCTCAGGGTTTTGGTTATTGTGGGACATTACTCATTGGTGACTCAATTCTCAGAGTGGAACTTGTGAGTTATTCATCCAGGAATCATTTCAGACTTCCACATGGCATACCAATTTCTTTGATGAGCCATGGAAACCCCCTAATTACCAATTATGCCCCCTCAAGGTCTTGATGTTCACAACAGACAGGCAGATTTCTTTTGTGGGTAACTTTTGGAGGAAGAGATGTAAGCAAAGAACAAATTTGTCTAATATCTCCCCTGAACTCCCAACAGAGCCCTCATGGGAACCTTCTATTTCATTATGAGGACAACCAGCAATTGCAGTACCTTGAGTATTTACAGCTATGTTGGGAGAGTGTCTGTAAAGGAGAATTACCTAAAAGAGCTATAAGGAATCACGCTACTTTTATTTCCTTAAGATTACATATAATACCTATAAGTGAATGTGTATAGACATACATATATAGTTTAAATGATAAGTAGTAGTCCATATGGGCTGACAATGTTCCCATCTATAGCCATAGGCTATCTAATAAAATCACTGGTGCCAGGAATGAGAACATCCACTTCAAATTGTTGATCAAGGGAGGCCAAGAGACTCCCAAAACAATATAGGCTATTGCTGTTGCCTTTGGTATTTCCCAGAGGATGATAGTAAATCCCTATTGCTGAAAAAAATGGACTTCAGACACCAGACTCAGAGGATCTGGGCTGGATCTGATCTGAGGACTTTCATGGTATCAGAAGATACTGTAAATGCTTCCAAAGGAGGAAGAAAAAGACAATAGTCTTACCCAGCTATGGTGCTTATGAACCATAACAGTGACCACCATGTCAAGATGTGAAATAGTGGCATTTATACCTTAGCAGTAACCAATACCTGTCTAATTGGACTTGTGGTCTAGTCAACTGAAAGCAAATTTATCTGGTATTGGAAACCTATCTAACTACCCAGGGCTAATAAAGTCATGGGACCTAAAGAAGGACCTCCAACCACCACATTAGTAAAACAGCATAATTTCTATATGCATTCTAAATACGTATTCTCAGGCTCACAGACAAGTGTAGCTTCCACTGCTCATCAAGAAGCTTCTCTTGCAACAGACAGAGAATATTATAGAAAACCACAATTGGTCAAAATACAGAAAACAATTGATCATGGGGTACTTACCCTTAGTAGGATACATCTACAATATAACTCCTTCATGTGGATGTTGTTCTGGTGCTGCTATGTATTCAAATGCTATATACTGTATCCCAAGATCTGGTTGCCCTAAGAGAGTGAATTCCCACATTCTCACATACACCAGCTTTCATTGTATAAACCTTGCCCCTCAAGTTATCCCTGATTGATTAATAAAGTTGCCAACAGCCACTAACTGGGCAAAGACAGGTAGGTGGAGCTTCTTCAGCTCTCAGGTTTGGCGTCTCAGGTAGAAACTGACCTTGAGGGTCGAACAAGGAAGGAAGGAAGAAGGAAATCACAGTGAGGTAGCTGGACAATGAACACATGGCAAAGAGCAGGTTGCTGTAAGGACTGGCCTGATGGAACAGAAACCGTCCAAATGGAACAGATGCAAGTATTAATGGGAATTTTGGCAGGGAAGTAGACAAGACAGTAGAGTGTTGAAATCTGCCCAGCTGTAATGTTTCAAAGTTTGTTATAAATCTAAAAGGTCTGTGTCTTTTATTTGAAAAATATTGGATTACTGAATAACTGCTGCCATAATAATTTCTAGCATAAATTAATATATACAGAATATTAATTTAAATCTTTTTACACCTTCACCTAAGGCTTAATGAAAAATGCAGAAGAGCAGAGACATTATAAGAATGAGCTAACCAAGAAATCTGGTCTGAGATTGTATCTCCTAGAAATTACAGAGAAAGTTCACTATGAGACTTCAAAAAAATGGTAGCCTAAACAAGCCCTGAGTAAGTACCACACCAATAGACATGCTAACATGGAAGGGGAGGAACAATCAAAGACATCTTATGACTACCTATGTGCTTTCCAAAGCCTCAATTTACGAACAGTCATCATCTATTTTATAAATACTTCTTCTAGCTTTGTTTGTTCATTAATTCATTTGTTTTGTGACAAGGTCTCTTGTTGCCTAAGCTGATCTGGAACCCTCAATATAGCCAGGGATGATCTTGAACTGATAAATTCTTGATCCACCTTCTTCCACCATGCAAGTGCTAGCATTACAGGCAGAAGCTACCACACCATGCCACTGGCTTCCCCTAGCTTGTCTCTTAATTTGCTTTATCATGCTGTCTTAGTTAGGGTTTCCATTGCTGTGAAGAGACACCATAACCAAGGCAACTCTCATAAAGAGCAACATTTATTTGGGGCTGGCTTAGAGGTTCAGAGATTCAGTGCATTATCATCAAAGCAGAAGGACAGTGACATCCAGGCAGGCATGGCACAGGCGCTGTGAATTCTACATCTTCATCCAAAGGAAGCCAGGAGCAGACTGTTTCCAGGCAGCTAGAAAGAGGTTCTCCAAGCCCACCCCCACAGTGACACACTTCCTCCAACAAGGACACACCTACTCCACCAAGGCCACACCTCCAAATAGTGCCACTCCCAGGGCCAAGCATGTTCAAAACACCACACATGCTAAGGGTTTATGCAGTTTAAATTATTAATATTCACAATGGCTGTATTTTCTTTTGTGTTTTCCCTGTAGCTATGCATAGAAAGTTCGATTATCTTTGAATCTATTGTTGATCAGACACCATTGACATCTTTTTCTCCTGTTCTGGTATTAGAGATTTGTTTGTACTAAAAGCTTTCCAAAATCAAATAAAGGATCTTAACTCGACAAAATACAGATTCTGTTTTACTTGCTAATTCATTTATTTTATAGCCATCCTTTCCCAGTTATATCCATGGATATTTTTAATTACTCCTACAACACCATCCCTGCATCTAAAGATATGAAAAGGCCTTTTGTCCTGGCCCGTTTTCCAATGATGTATAAATAGTTACACAGCAACAGCCTGTTACCTGATCGTTAATCTTTTCTATCTCCTTACTCCCTTATCTATCTCTTGCAGATCTGTGTTATAGTTTCTAAATTTGCATTTACACATTCCTTTGACTGAGCATATTCTAGGCAGTGGACTTGGACTGAAAGAAAAAGGAAACAGGAAATGATTTTTCTTACTCACAGACTTTTATTAATGGCTTTTATTAATGGCTTTTACTTCGTATATGTAACATTTTTGATAATATTTTGTGGGGTGTGTGTGTGTGTGTGTGTGTGTGTGTGTGTGTGCATACTGTTAAGGGGACAAGTTTTAGGAATCAGGTTCTCTTTTTCCACCATGTGGATTCTGTGGCTCAAACTCAGGAGGTCAGGCTTGGAGGCAGCGCTCACTGAACCATGCTGTTGGTTCCATCCTTTCAAATCAAGATTATAGGTATGAAAATGTATGTAACAAGTGCCCCCAATTCAGTTGCTTGAAGGAACATGAACTATGTGAGGTATCTCGGGGATTCTATTGCTCAGGAATTCAAGCTCAGCTTGATTAGACACATTCAGATTCAGGGTTCTTCATGATGTTCCACTCATCTGTCTGTCTGGACTGTCCACCATCAGAAAGCTTTCCTGGAAATTGAGATTTTGCTTCCAAAAGGACAAGTCCCAAGGCTCAAAATTGGTACTTGGGAGAGGTTTTATTTTCTATATGTGAGCCTCCCCATGAAGGCCTAGGCATTCTAAAAAGATGGTGTCTGGCTTCTTTAATAGTGAGCACTCTAAAAGAATGACAGATGCCATAAGACCCTTTATGACCCAGTCTCAAGAATCACTCTGTCACCTCTGCCATAACCATCTAATAGAGGTGGAAGAGGTGTACTACTTGGTAGTAAATAGTCTATGTGGAAGAATACAACATACATAGCAGGTAGCACAAGTCTTTATGAACCACCTTGAAGGATGGCTACCACTCCAAGAGACAGAGATTAGGATTAAATTCAGTGGAAGGTCAAGTATTTTTCACTCTCTTAAAGTTATCAAGCCTGTTCGCTCTCAGGCTCATCCTCCATGTTTCAAGACATGTTACTCTGGTTTACATTTGTCTCCCAAAATGTATTTGCTATAAACTTAATGTCTGCTCCAACAATGTTGAAACAATGTTAGGCTTCTTTTCTTGTTATTCTTTATTAATTATTTTGAGAATATCATAAAATGAATTTTGATCCTGCTAAACTATCACTCCTTGACCTCAACTCCTCCTAGATCTACCTCCATACCTCCCTAAGTGCCCTCCAACTCTATGTTTTTTTTTTCAATAGCCCTCCATCTCCACACCTGCAAGGTATAATCATACTGCCTGCTCCACAAACCACTGGACGTAGAGCCATCTACTGCTGTATGGTCAACCTATCAATGGTCACACCCACAGAGAAAACTAACTCTATCACAAGTCATCAGCTGTCAGTATTTTCTCAGCTTGGAGTAGAGGTTTGTGAACCCCTTCCTACTACATGCTAGGATGCTGACTGGCTTGATCTTGTGTAAGTCTTGGGCAGGCTGCCACTGTTGCTGTGAGTTATTAGGCACCACAGACCTCTCATGTCTAGAAGATGCTGTTTCACTCAGTGTTCTCTTATCCCTAGCTCTTAACAATAGATATCAGGCTAGACTTGAACTCAGAGATCTGTCTGCTTCTGCCTCCCAAGTGCTAAGATTAAAGGCGTGAGCTACCACACTCAGCTTCAAAAATAATTTTTCATCAAATAAAATACTGAATTCTAATAGATACAGTTCAAGGTCATACCCTGGCTTGTTTCTTTTCATTTTTTTAAATACAACTTGGCAAAAAAAAAATTGGATAAAATTGTGTTGCAGCCTTATCTCTCTCCTTTCAAAATTCACATGGTAAATTCCTAACCCATATGGCTCCAGAAGGTGATCATATTTGTAGATGGAGTCTTTAATCAAACAATTATTTATTTTTAAAAAGCCATCGGGGAACGCTTATTCAACCTGCCTGTTGACTTTATAGGAGATAAAGTATGAACACATGAACAAGCAGTCTGTGGAACCTGGCAAAGACTCACCCATCTGCCTGCCAAGGAAAGGGGCCTCAGAAGACACCTAGCCTTCTGCCACCTCAAGCTTCAACTTTTTGTTTCCAGACTATAGTGAATACATTTCTGTTGTTTAAAGCAACCAGCTGGAAAGCTAATATGACTGAGTGTAATTTATTACCAATCAACCAGAAATTTTTGGGACACATTTTTTTTCTGAATACCTTGCTAATTTTTATTGTTGTTTTAAATTAGCCTACAAGTAATTGGTTGCACTATTATGTCTTTCTTTAGATACTTTGCTTTGGTTATCTTCTCCTCCATTCCCCAAACATTTGCCCCTATACTTCCTGTAATTAAATTTCTACTTACATGCCACATGTATTATATCATCTGCCCTCTTCCTTGAAACCACCTGGTCTACTTTCTGAGTACCCTGCCTATTCATGACCTATACTCATAGACACACCCACATATACAAAAAAGGCTAGTATACAAGATAAAATCTGGTAGTTTTCTTTTTGAGTCTGGGTTACCTTATTTGATAATTTTCAGATCCATCTATTTCTCTACAAATTTCATAATTTTCTTTTCCTTTACAGCTGGATAAAATCCTGCATCGGCATATATTTATTATCTGCCTCACACATTTTGTGGAATTAAGCAAGGAATTAATGAATAAATCACAGGCTCACTATGAGTCAAGGTCTCTGGCAGATAACCAGAGCTCAGAAATGAATGAAGACCCACGATGCCACCAGGAGCACCAAGTCTAGCAAGGATACCAGATCCATGCTCTGAGGGCCCTGGAGATGCTCAGGGACTCTCCAGGGGAAGGACCATGTGCTTCTGTTGGGCTGTGAAATAACAGGAAGGGGTGACATGGGGTAACAATAAATCACACACAAGGAGAAAGAGATCTCATTTTTTCATGTGTTTTTATCATTTTTGAGCAGGAGTAGTCCAAATAGAAGATAAAACTCTTAATTGACCTCAGGCAGAGGAGCGCAGCCAAACATTAAATGAAAATGAGCTAGATATTTACTAACAGTTAAATCAAAAATGCTAAATGCTCACACTGAGGAGATTGCTGGGTGGTTTAAGAACCAGTAGAGTTCTTAATATTCATTTGCCCGGTAGGTTCTCCATGACACCAGCCTCTTAAACTTGACCTCTTCTAGGACTGAAAAGCCAAGAAACTTCTTAGAAACTATTCTTGGTGCTCGCTACTTTGTTTTTATATTATTAATTATTATTATTATTATTATTATTATTATCACCTCCCAAACTAGGAGCTTCACATTAAATAAAGGGTAATTCGGCCTTCGATCAACTCTTCACACAACTCAGGGAGTCAGTTCATGAGTTTAAGGAAAGCACATCTAAAGCGAACCCTGGTGTTCCTCCCAGCATCGTTCAGTCTCCCAAATCCTGTCTGTACAGAAGCACAGCAGCTCTCTCGAAACAGGAACTCAAGTCAGGCTCTGGAACTCCCACAAAAAACTGGGGTTCTGCCTCCCTCACTTCTGGCTCCTGAAGAAAACAGTGCCTGCTCTCACTACAAAAGCGGAGCATTGTGGAACCAGGTTTGTTTCTGAACTTAATGATAAATTGAGTGTCAGCCTGCACTTGCCGAAAGCTTAAGGCAAATTGTATTTGAAAGGAATTCTGCTGAACACATTAATTACCAGAGATCTAAGCCCAAATTCCCATAAAGTTTATCAGGAAAAAAAACTTGTGCTAACTATCCCATACATCTTCTTTGGTATACAGTTTGCGTTGCTTTGGTGCAGAAAATCCACAAAAGTGTGGTTTGAATGTATTTATTAACCCTGGTTTACAGTAACCATTTTATAAAGACCTTCGTTAAACGTTAGTTCTTTTGTTCTTTTGAAACTGAGCCTCATATACCACAGACTGGCCTCCAACTCACTATGTAGTATAGATGACCTTGAATTCAAGTCCAAGAGCTGGGAGTATGGGTGTACTATAATGTCAGTGCATGCTGTGCCGGGGAATCAAACCCACTAAGGACTCAATCAAATGAGCCGCATGCCAAGTCCTGATTTCTTTTTTATACTTTGTGCTAAACAATTATTTAAAAAAAAAGAAAGATTGCCTTTGTCTTTTTAATTGACACCTCCTCTGCTATTCTCTCTATCAAGAAGTCATTCTAGGTGAAGCCCTGTCTCTCTCCTCCAAAGATCCCATTCGTTCCTACCTTCAGCTAGTTCCCAAGTGCAGCTGTCATTTCTATGCCAACAGCTTCCTACCCCAATTCTTCCAACACAACCTGTCCCAGATCTAAGACTAATATCATTCTTATAATGACAGATGAGTTCTAATTGTGTTATCCAATACAGTACCACTGGTTAGTTGCTATGTTATGACTATTGAGCACATGCTTAATTTTAATTTAACCATAGTGACTGAAGGCAGCCATGGTAGACAATGCAGTTCTAAGCTTCCATTTGTAACTATGAGCTAAGATACTTGACCCCGTACCTGACAACAGTCAACTCATTTCAAATTGTTCCATTTCTGTTCCCAGAAGAAAATCTCCCTTCACTGGGATTCCTATTAATGTATGTATTAATACATACATATATATATACATATACATATACATGTATATTATCCTATAATAATATCCATCTGATACCAATGCTACCTTTGATGTATATCCATTCCCCACATTCAGTTTGATTACTACAGCCATACTTCTGAACATAGAAGAAAAATTCAATTGAGAATACAATAATATAGAATAAATATGTAAGGAACAAATTAATGTGTTTAAGTTGGGATTTTAATTATTCTACTCATTCCTGGAAACATTAATCATTATTCAGTTTTGAATTAATGTAAAGTGAACAAGATCTTTATCAATCAGCAGGGGAATATTTCAAAGGGGAAATCTATAATAAACAGAAGGAAAAGCTGTCCAGGTTAGGCAGTAGAAACAACATAAGAATGTAATATTTAATAATTTAATATCTAAATCAGGAGAAATTATGTAGGTCAGCAGATATGAGAAGAGGAGAATAAAGAGCAGAAGAAGGGGGTAGGTACAATTCTTATGACTAGTAAGATATAAAAAAAATGGACTTGCTAGAAGTTTGAAAATGTGAAATTAATGTCTCAGCAGAAGCTTAAAATATATTGGACACTCCAGGCTGCTCTAGGCTAAGGACTCATGTCTTGTGGTAATTACTCTATAGTGAGAAAGTACATCTAAACAGTAATTAAAGGAGGAGAGACACTTATTTTAGAATATCATCTAGCAGAAGTATCATGCAAGCTGCACACATAGTTTTAAATGCACGTACAGAGTTATTTAAAAAGTCAAGGGCTAGAGAGATGACTAAGTAGGGAAAAACACTTGCTTCCAAGCCTGAGGACGTAAGTTTGATTCCTGGAACCAATGTGATAGGAAAGAATGGAGTCCTACAAGCTATCCTCTGAGTTCCAAACATTCATCATGGCACATGCATACATGCACACATGCACAAATACAGATAAATGTTAAAATTTTTAAGTTAAAACAATATCAATAGTATATCTTATTTAACCTAATGTATTTTAAAACATTTTCTATTCAATGTGTAACTGATATTCATTATTTATATTATTTACTTATGAGATATTTTACTACTTTTTGAGTGTTTGAAATTCTGGTATGTATCATACAGAAACAGGCACTTCAATTTGGACAACAAATTTTATTGGAAATACTTGATCCTATCTAGTTCTCATAAACTAATAATGAAAAGAAACAGATCCAGGACTTCTAGGTAAAACAATGTCAGATTTGACACCATGTCTGGATGAGTGGATGACTATACTTGTTAAATCAGAGAGACTAATACTGCCATGTCACAGCCTAGGCAGCTCACAAACACTTGCTGGGTATGAACTTTCTTCACCATTTACCTAGCAACCACAGCTGCAGCCACTGCTTGGATTGCTACTAGTGAGCACAAATTTCATGGTTTTGTTCATTCATGAGCTTGTTGTCTGGATGGGTAGTTGGTTGGCAGCTGTTGGATATCAAACTCAGAAATTCACATATGTTATTACAGGTGCTCTCTCCCTGAGACTCACGCCCTGCCTTAAAAGTTTACATTCTCAGACCTGCTAGACACGACACATTTTAAATGTCTAATAGATGTTAGCATCTATCTGTGAGGGGCGCGTGTAATTGTCTCGCCGGCAAGAACACACACACACACACACACACACACACACACCGGAATCCTTCCGTATGAACACGTTTATTCCCAAAAACCAAAATGGTGGAAGAAGACCCCCAGGCCTGGGAAAGCACTGCTATATACCCTAGAGCGGTGTATTCACCTCTGATTGGCTGCTTACTCGTTGCGCGCCAAACGCCGTGGGATGGGCTTTAACTTTGGCGGGCTTTTATCATGGCACATGTGCAATTTACTTGTTTACTAGGAAGAATTATGGCTGACAGCGCCACCTAGCGATGGCGGACTTTGTCAGCACCCGCCGCGGCTCCCTACATCTATCATATTGTACAACACTAACCAATGATTACATCTCTTGAGAAAAAGTCATATGGGGAATTTTATCAGAAAGCTACACAGTAGACAAAAGCTACTGGCTAAAAAAAAAAGAAAGAAAGAAAGAAAAAGAATTTTGATAAAACAATGATTAAGCATGCATCTATTTGAGAACTTTGGAAATTGAAAATCTAATTTTTCTTACCAATCATTTCCAGGTCGGTAGAAGTTGGAAATCATGTGGCAACAAATTTATGATGTCCCCTGTTCTTGAACCAGTGGCCTATTAGTTGGTAGGCATGGAAAGTGGGACACCTTTGTAGGACTACCACAATCTATACAGTAGAATAATGGGAACAGATCAAATAACCCCCCCCAAAAAAAATGTATATGCTGAATTTTGGGCAGAAAACATTCTTAGTTTGGGATTGTTTTATTTAACCTACCATATTTGCTACCATTATAGAAGGGTCATAATGACTCAAAATAGTAGACTATTAGCTATCAGAAAAGAAATATTTCTGCCTTTTTAATTTATTGCTGATTGTGTAGAACCTAGGTCCATAGATTGATACTATTCATTTAGCAAACAATTTGGTCAACACCTCTACAGCTTCCTGTGTAGTAAACACACAACAGCTTGGGTACCACAGAGAGCCTTGCACCAAGATGGTCATTTATCTATTTTCTCCAGCAAGTATTCTGACATACTCATTGATCATTTGTCACTATATTAAATTCTATGAACACAGAAATAATAAGCAGGAAAAAAACTAAAGAAAAAAGTGAACCGTGTATACAACGTGTATACTATACATTATTTGGTAACCACAGAAATGTGTTCTTTACATAATTTAACAGATCTGCTTGGCTGACAGAGATTTCATTTTTCTCAAATGTTGCATGAAATATTAAAATGCAGCTTCATCAGAGGCCATGAGATTCCATCTAACTCTTGAAACTTCATAAAAATTCCATCAAGAGAAGTAAATATTCCTCTGACAGAGAAGTACGAAGAATTTGACTCTGGTGTATTTGTGTTGTCCTAATTAAGCATCTCATTTAAAATTCTTTTCCAAGTTCATATGGGAGTTTTCCTATAATTTCTATAATCCCTTGCTTAGCCTAAGTGATACTTCTTTCCCCCTATTTTGGGGCCTTTTAGACCAAGCTAATCACCGGAACACTTCCAAAAATGTAGAAGAATTAGAAAAAGGAGCTGATTGCTTAATTCTTGCCTCTGACTCCGTGCTTGTGTTAATTAGCTAGAGCCAGAGTCCTCAGCATGCTCTTGAGAACTCTGTGAGCTACTGATTAGAAATGACAAGGCCATCTGGCCTCCCACAGCACATTGGAGAAAGTCTCTCTTGGCATAAAAATCAGGGATGCCTGTAATTTAGAATGAGTCGAGAGCTGCTACCATGTTTAAAAGAGACAGTGTCTGACTTCCAGATGAGGCCCACTCCAAAGACTGCAATAGACGTAGGTTCACCAGAGCCCTGATTTGAAAACTCAGCCCTGCTCCTGTGATTTGGCACCATGTTCCCTGCTCTCTCTCTAATGGTCCCGCTCTTCATTTTTCTTCTTCTAGAAACTACTGTATCTAAACTGACTGAGAGAAATTTGAAGCTTGCATGTTATTTTTGGTTTAATTTTAAATAGTTATTCACCATGAGGAAGCCAAAATAGAGATTCCAAGAAAGGAATTTAAAACATCAGAGAGATATAAGCAAGCAAGGCAAGCTGGTTGACTGCCCTATTGCTTCCTTACCAAGAAGTTTAGTCCAGGAGCTGACACAGAAGTGAACAGAAAGACAGCAAGGTGTCTGGGGGAAGAGATTGGCCAGGCTTACTGGGGTGTTGATATAATTCATGACATACCCCTGAAATGAGATGAGCACTCAAAAGCTTTCTTAAAGCACTCTTGTCTTTCCTAAACCAATGATTTCTGGTCAAAGTGCTCGAGGTAGTTTTAGAAAAAATAAAAGATAACATTACCTGAGGGAATGGCAAACAAATTGAGACCCATTCCATGGACAAAAACCAATCCCTGGCACTATTAATGATACTCTGTTATGTTTGCAGACAGGAACGTAGCATAACTGTTCCCCAAGAGGCTCCACCACCCAGCAGTCAATGGAAAGAAATTCAGACACTTACATCCAAACACTAGATGGAACACGAGGAGTCTTATAGAAGAATTGGGAGAAGGATTGAAGGACCCAAAGAGGACAAGGACTCTACAAGACAACCAAGAGTCAACTAATCTGGACCCTTGGGGACACCCAGAGACTGAATCACCAGCCAAAGAGTGAGCACAGGTTGGGCCTAGGCCACCCTGTGTATATGTAACAGGTGGCCAGGTTGGTTTTCATGTAGATCCCTCAGCAATTGAAGCAGGATCATCCCTGAGCCTTTTTCCTGCCTGCCTATGGATCCTATGCCCCTAAATGGACCACCTTGTCTGGCCTCAGAGAAGATGAGCTTAGTCCCACAGATACTTAGTGTTGGGAGGGGGAAGAGCGCTGTAGGGTGATGACACCTAGAGGGGGCTTTCCCTTCTCAAAAGAAAAGGGGAAGGTGAAATGGTAGAGGACTTGAATGAAGGGGTACTGGGAGGAGAGGAAGAGCTGGTATTGGGTTGTTAAGTGAATAAATAAATAGCTTTAAAAAAAAAAGATATGTGATCACCACAATGTTACCTAAGGATCTCTGGGTCTAGAGGAAACTGCTTATAGATCCCATGTCTTACCTGAGGCCAGATTAGACCAAAGACTAGACGTAATAATAATAATAATAATAATAATAAAAAAACTTTCTGATAACGAAACTTCTCAGCTGTCATCCAGGAGGCCTTCAAGCCAGGAGGACAAAATGCTGATGTGACTGAATAGGTGTGCATTATACCAGGATTCTGACATGCATGGCTTTGGATACACAGCAGAGAAGCTGTAATTTGCATCACCCATCTCCATGCCTCTCAGGGAAATGCCATTCATGCAAATTCCCTGAGCCTCCCAAGTCTTCCATTCCATAACTGTGTGCTGCACAGTTTCCCTCTTCAGATCGCCCAAGTGTCTTTAAGCCAGTGAGTGTCTCTATACTGAGTTATTTTGGTTTTATACATTAGGGGTTAATATTCCTTTGTAGTGACACAGTGAATCCTGGTTTGAGAACTGTAAATATTCACCAATTCCTCTTATGGAAGTTCTTGACAAACCAAATGGCCCTGGATGATCCAGCATAGACACACTATGAAACAAATAAGGAGAAGCAGCTAGGCAAGCATTGGGGTTCATCGCTGTGAGGAAAAGAACTTTGTACCTCATGTTATCAAGTGCATCCCACCAAGCTGAAAGTCTTCCAAGGAATCGAGATTAAAATTTACATTCACAGCCAAAATTTGTAGCGCTCTGTGATTTAAAAGAGAAAAAAAATCGGCAGGTTTAGCTGCCGTGTGTCTGACAAGGTTCAGTGTGAACCCAGATGTTTCCAATGCTTTATGTGTCATCTGTGATTTCTTAGACTCCAGGTTAGCAAGCTTCTATCTGTGTAGAAACTTCTCCACAGGTATGAGTATCTACTCTAAATATTAAATCTCTTCTCTGGATCTTACTGTTCGAAATAAGAAAATTAGAGTTCATTACATTATCTTTTAAAGGGATCCAAAGCTCTGAACAAAATATTTATCCTAAATATAATGACAATGACAGGGGGTGGAGGGAAAGAAAGAGGAAGAAAGGGAAAGAGAGAGAGAGAGAGAGAGAGAGAGAGAGAGAGAGAGAGAGAGAGA
>NW_021604578.1:12371159-12373794 GCF_004785775.1 Grammomys surdaster | reverse complement strand
GAGAGAGAGAGAGAGAGAGAGAGAGAGAGAGAGAGAGAGAGAGAGAGCGCTGCTCTTTGGAAAGGAAAACTAATTCTTTAAACTTTCTTAAGTGTTGTTTAATAAACTATCTATTCCAAGACACTGAATGACTCTCTAGTAGCCAGGGAGAACTACAATCATGCAAATAGCATAGACCAGGGACAAGGATCTGAGGTGCATATTTTACATAACAAAGCAGACCTGACTTCCAGGTTCTCCCAGCATCCCTCAGTCCCTACCTGGCATACTGGGGCCCCAACCCTAAACTTTCCAGCCAAGAGGCTTTTTTTTTTTGGAAACTCTTTACAAAAACTTTATTTGTGATCTTATTTCTTTATAAGAGTACGTTACATAGTATTTCAAATACAAACATAGAAATCCTTCTACCTAATCATCTATTTCACTCCATGACTGCCCTCCTATCTTGATACAAAGATAAAACCTTTTCTTCTTGCTTTGAACAGGGCAACAGCTATAAGTTTATCTTAACAGAATATGCCCAATAGTCCTTGCCGGGAAAACAGAGGCTTCCTATTGATTGGCCTTAGAAAGCAACTGGCATTCTTTTTTCTCTGACCAAAGGGTCATTAAACCTTGAGTTAACTACAACTTTCTATAATTTGCAATCTCTCTGTGAATCTCTTTTGTTACAATCTCTTCCTTACATTTTAGAGCACTCAAACACTGCTTAGAAAATGATTAAGGAATCTAAAGTTAATTTACTATTTTAATAATAACAGCTACATTTTACTAAATGATCAAAAATAAAAATTATATGGATTGAGCATGACCCAATGGGGAGAGGATGAATTCTGAGAGCTGATACATTTTATAACCTTGTCTCTCAGGATCAGAGCTCTAAAAATACTTAAAATGTTAAGAATTCAATTTACACAGTAAAATTGGTATGATTTGTTTCCAGTATGAAAGTATTTTTAATTTCTTTACTGCAGGTACAATGGCATCCAAGACATCAATTTCTAAGATTTCAAGATCATTAGCAAAAGCTTGAAATGCTGGAAAAAATTCCTCACGCTCTTCCAATTTGTTGATAATGCTTTGTCAGTCATTATCCTCAGGTCCTAATACTTGATTAAACTGCTCATTCACATCCTCGTTAACTAGCTTACACAATTTCCCAACTGTGCTGACCACCATACACAACAACGATGAAC
This sequence comes from Grammomys surdaster, assembly GCF_004785775.1. Taxonomy (NCBI): domain Eukaryota; kingdom Metazoa; phylum Chordata; class Mammalia; order Rodentia; family Muridae; genus Grammomys; species Grammomys surdaster. The sequence continues at coordinate 12,372,598 of NW_021604578.1, read as the reverse complement.
TGTCTAATTCTAAGAGCTCCTGAAAGTTCTTACAGCACTGTTCATTTCTCCAAGCCTGGTATACACTTCATTCATTCGGGGATAGACTCCATTTAAAGACTGCAGGTCAGGTAGCTTTTGGAAGTGAGAAACAATAGCTTGCAAAGTTTGAGAGTCTGGCATGCTGCTGGTCTCTTTCTGGTTTTCAACTTCTTGCAACATGGTATCTACCATAAACAATAGATCTTCTACTTGGACACCTTTATTTTCGTCTGGATTTTTTGAACTATGCCAAGGTACTGCAGTTCTACAGACAGTATTTTTAAGGACTTACACAAATTCTTTAAGGATGTCAGTTCATCTGCCCACATTTCTATTATAGGAACAAGATGTTCAAATCCACAATCTTGAACAGTTTCTTTACTGCAGTTTTAGGCTTGAAAACACACAGCACCTGAAAGTAACTCTGGTCAACCAGAGCCTGCTGATGGCTGTCTTTGCTGGGCTCATCTTTTTTCTCCGTGTTGTCAGACTTTTTTTGACCAATAAGATCTTGTAATTTTATGTTTTTCTTAAGGGATTTTTCCAGTTTCTTCACTTGTTGTTTATAAAGTCTTAATTTGTGCCCCGTGGGCCTGTTTTCGAGATCTTTTTGGAGGTTCAGCTTTTCACCTACCAGCACATCGATCTTGGATTTTGATTCCTTGAGTTCCTTCTGTAATGACATCAGAATACCTTTATATCTTGATGAGGCACCCAGGTTTATAAAGTCTTTTTCTTCTGACTGACTGTGGTTTTCCTCACTCTGCCTTTGTATATAAAGTTTTCTAAGTTTACATTCATAGTAATCAATTAGACAAAGCAATTGTTTATCCAAGACTGAATGAGAAACTCTTCTGCAGAGATAGGCAAACACTCTCTTTTGAGTGACAACATGCTTTTCCTCCTCTTTGGCAAATCTGTGGATCTCCTTTTTCAAAGAAGCAATAGTCTCCTCTTGCTCCATTAAGTTTTTCTTATAATGCTGGCACTTCATCTGTAACATTTTATATTCCTTTTGAAGGTCTTTCATTCTATTTTGTTGCTGGAAAACCCTGTTTAGGGATTCATCTTCCAATTCACCAATTTTGGATTTCACACTGTCCATAATCTGCTGCAGGTCATTGGCTCGCTGTTCCTGGTGTGTCGTTTGGTTTTATTCTAGCTGAAGTTCACTTTTAAGCTGCTGGTTGTTTCTCTATGAGCTCCCGTATCATGCTCTGATGACGTTTTGTTTCTTCCATCAACATTTTCAAAATCTGCCTCATTCTTTGTGATGATTGTCTGTCAAAAACAATGAAATCTAACAAATCAGCAGGATGTAGTTATGAGTCTCTTCCCTATACAATCCAGACACTTTGTTCTCCCTTTGCGCTCTCTCTCTCTCTCTCTCTCTCTCTCTCTCTCTCTCTCTCTCTCTC
>NW_021604578.1:12369720-12371149 GCF_004785775.1 Grammomys surdaster | reverse complement strand
CTCTCTCTCTCTCTCTCTCTCTCTCTCTCTCTCTCTCTCTCTCTCTCTTTCTGTATGCATGTGTTCTTTCTCTCTTCCACCTCCCTTTTCTCCCCTCCCACATTGGCAATAAACCTGCCTATATATATTTTAATCTGGCTTGAACTGTCTCATTTCACTGGTAGGACAACAACTTACCACTTTAATTTTCATTTATAATTTAAGAATCACATCCACTGTATCATCCTGCTAGCACTTCAAAATTATGACACTGAGAGTTGAAGTCAACTCTGTGAATATGTCACTGACATTTGGTCTCACCAGCCATTTACTATCCCTACTTATCTCTAAAAGAAGATCACACAAAACCCCTTTACCAAGTATGAATTTATTGGAGGCCTCCTCTGTGCCAGTTCAAGCATCTCTGTGGCATTCAGGGCATAACTAGTATGAGTGGGTGATTTTTAGCTTTCTTTTCATTCAGTAATCAACTGTTAGTGGGGTTAGGTGCTAAAAATAAAGGATTATGGTGTAGGTAGAAAGATAATAACATTACTAAATTCTTCCACAAAGCCTTACACTTGTAAGGTATTTTATTTATTCTTTGACAAGTTCATACAATGTATGTTGGTCATATCCACCTACTCTTCTCCTCTCACTTCCCAAAAAACCCCTAACACATGCCCTTGCCCAGCTCTGTGTCCTCTTTCTTTCTTAACAACTCACTGAGTCTAATTAGTGCTGCCTGCATACGCATGCATAACTTATATGTGGTCACACCCCTGAAGAAATATGACCTCATAGCCCAGCCACCATCATTACCAATAGTGCTTCACCTAGGGGTACAGCCTCCCAAGACCCCAGGCCTTTGAATCATAGGAGGCTAATCCATAAGATAATCAAAAGGGAACCTGGAGTAAATGACTAGATTGATATGTAAAATTTTTTAAAAAATGGGCTTTTGGTCTGCAAGAGATGAGCTAGCAGAAAGAAATGGCAGCTCTTCTCTTTAGGACTTTTTTGTTGTTGTTGTTCCTAGCAATGGCTGAACTGTCTGGAGATCTCTGGAGAGTGGAAAAACAGCTCTTCAAGAATTTTTTCTAATAGGATTCCTGATCTTGGTCGGAAATCCCAAGAATTACTTAGAGAGTGAACACAGCTCTTTTAGAATGTTTTCTGGCTTTCCAATTTTGATGAGAAAACCCAAAAATTACTTTTAGAAATTTTCTAACAGGATTTCTGACTTGGTCAGAAGATCCAAAATTTTTTTATGGTAGCTTTTCTGACTTTGGTCAGAAAACCCATGACCTATCCAGAGAGCTTTTAGAATGTTTACTAGCAGAGAGGGCTGTTTCAACAAGAGAATATTTTAGAAGAGCAAGAAAAAGCTGTCTAGGGCAGAGCAGAACACATACACACACATACACACACATACACACACATACACACA
>NW_021604578.1:12349016-12369620 GCF_004785775.1 Grammomys surdaster | reverse complement strand
GAGGGAGAGGGAGAGGGAGAGGAAGAGGGAGAGGGAGAGGGAGAGGGAGAGGGAGAGGGAGAGGGAGAGGGAGGAGAGGGAGAAGGAGGAGAGGGAGATCTGAAAAGCTGTCTCAGACAGACTACAAAGCCGAGAACTATCTACAGAGAGCTGAGTAGGGAGCCATCTCAAGCAGAACATAGGCTGTGATTTGACTTGTAATCATTTGTTTCTGCCACTTCCAGACACCTCTTCTCTCCTTGACACTGCACTAATCTACAATTATAAACATAAGTATTCAGAATTCAATCTGGAAACATGTCTGCTTAGCAAAACAACACACACACATATATATGAATACATATATATACATATATATATGTATGTATGTATGTATGTATGTATATATATATGCATACACACATACTCCAGACTATGGACTTTTAAACCACCTTTACATTATTAAGCATGAATTCCCTCCTATAGAGCAGGTCTTAAATACAATCACTGAACAGTTGACTAGCATAACAATCATACCACCATTTTACCATTAGGTGCATCTTGCCTACGGTAGTAGGTCCCCTGTTAGCTAAGTCTATTAACAGCTTTTCTCCTCCAGTGGCCTAAATAGCATCTTCTGGCACTATGAAAGTTAGGAAACAGGGAGTCATTTCCAGATCAATCCCAATTTGATTTCTCTATCTCCTGCAACCAACATGTCCAATTTTTGAACAGTGGAACTTTAGCATCTTATGGTGTGCAACCTCTAGCAATAGCAGTAATCTGTGTTATTCTGGGGACTTTGAAGCCTCCATGACCAATACTTTAAGAAGGTTGCCACACCAGGCACTGAGAATTTCATTTAATAACTAATGTCTTGTGGAGAAAGATTTGTCCACTCATGCAGGGTACCTATATTTAAAATTTTTATGTTTGTAATTAGCTTAAAATATAGTGGGTTTTCATGCTTTTTCATACATCTTTAGTTTTGCTAACCCACCTACCCTACCCTCCTCCCTGTAAGGCTTTACACTTTTGCTTAATAATCTTAATTATGACAATAGCAAGTAAAAAATAATTGATTAATACATAATTTTATAATTAAGAAAACTCCAATTCTAAATGATTAAAAAAAATCTGCCTGAAAAGATACAGCTGATACCACCTGAATTTGACAGACCTGTCTCACTCTTAAGCAAAGTTGAGCTTTATCTGTTTACAAGCCACGTACAAATTAATAGCAGAATATAGATGTTCCATAAGTCAAATTTTGTCCCTTTGACAAGATAATAGAACAATCAACTTAAAGAAGAGAATATTTATTTTGCTCATGGTTTCAGAGGTTTTTATGTGGGTATTTCTCTGTTGCTTTCAGTCCATCGAAATGCAGAAACATCACAGTGGACAGAAAGAGAAGGAAGTAGTACGCTGATGGCCTCTTCAATGGCACAACAGCTTGCTTCTTTTAGCAAGGTTCTCCCTCCTAATACCCTACACAAGTTAATACATTGATAAGGATTAATCCATTGACAAAGCTAGCATCCTCATGATCTAATCACCTCTATGGTACCAATCATGTGTCAAGTCTTCAGCAAACAAGTCTTTAGAGGATAGAAGAAATACTTCATGGACAAACATCAGTGAGAACTAAATGATAAAATTTGAGGTTTCATTGATCAAGATAGGGTTATCAGATCAAGGAAGTATAGTGTTCATATCATGGAAGTTGATAGTCATTTCATCCTTGGAGTTCAGCAGAACATATCTAGAATATACACCTAGTTTTAGGAGTCAGTCTTTGAAGGATTTTGACAAACTCAGAGAGAAATGCACAACAAAGAAGTAAGCATTCTGGAAACTGTCTCATAGATGAACTAGTTATTGTTTGACCTTAGAGTTCATCCTGGGAGTGGGGGGATGAGAATTAAAAGAGGTGACATAAGAGCTATTTTCAAATACTTGAACACTACCATAATTTTCAAAAGAGAAAAAGAAGGGGCTGGAGAGATGTCTCAGTGGTTAGAGCACTGACTTTCAGAGGTCCTGAGTTCAATTCCCAGCAACCACATGGTGACCACATGTAATGGTCTCATTACAACCATCTGTAATGAGATCTGGTGCCCTCTTCTGGTGCATCTGAAGACAGCTACAGTGTATTCATATACATAAAATAAAATAATGTTCTGTTAAAGAAAGAAAGAAAGAAAGTAAGAAAGAAAGAAGGAAGGAAGGAAGGAAGGAAGGAAGGAAGGAAGGAAGGAAGGAAGGAAGGAAAGAAAACAAAGGGCTTGTTTCTTATAGCTGCAGAAGACCAACAAGGAAATCAAAATGACCTTCCTTACAACCCCTATGAAGTGATTTAGATATAAATTGTTGAAGAATTCATGCTAGTGTAATAGCATGAGAAATATGCTAATTGTAAACCTGGAACCAATGGGTGCATAATAGAAACACCTTGGAGAAGCAGCATCAGAAACTGATGCTGAATTATCAGAAGTTACTGAGGATCCCAATGTCTGAGTCCAGGACTATCCCATTAGAGGGAGGATGAATCATGGCCCATTGCAGCCTGTCTGCAACTACTTGTCCTCTAACAAAGCAGCAATAATCCAGTTGCTTCTATGGCAGAAGCAGTGAGCTATGACAGAGCTGTTATGCTACCCACACTGGCAGCTGGACCCAAAGTTTTCATAAAACTGACAGCCATGAAACTCCTATCTCTGCCTCCGCCTCTGCCCTTCACTATTCACCTTGCCTGGGATGTGCTTGTGCTCATAACTGTTCTTCATGCAGGTCTCTACTTAAGTGATGTCTCTTCACAGAGATCTTCACTAACCCATACCCAGTATATACTCTCCCCTCATTTGCATATTTTATTTTATAGCACAAATAATTGACTGTCTGCCAGCAAGATTCAAATATTTTCCTGCTTACTCTACTTGAATGCTAATTACATGAGGCAGCAACATTGTTTTGCTCATTAATATATTCCCCTGAGCTTGCCACAGTATAGACCCTCAAGAAATGGTTATAAAGCATGTGGATTTTTTTTCCCAGTGAGGGATTACATCACTTCATGGTAGATAATTTCCATGTCAGTCCTGTCTCTTGAAGTAAAACGTACAGGGATAGGTCTTCATTGTGGTTAAGAATTCATATATTAAAGTAGCAACTCAACTTTGAAAGTGAGAGCATCAACTGCTTCTAGTTTTAGATTAACCACAAATCTCATGCTTAGTATTTCAGTGTTATCCCAAGAGACTGGCATCAACCTCCTGAATTTTCAATCAAATCAACACACAGAAATTATTTTCATTAAATCACAATGCCTTATAGCAAACAAAAGTTCTCCATATTGCCATTTACCAGGTATATGGAATTATTGAAATTTGAGTATTCAAGTGGAGTTTTCTTCTTGAAAACTCATAGATTACTGGACCCCTTAAATCTGAGGACTGCAAGGTTAGCTAAAAATGTCATTAACTTACTCAAAATCAGATAAATAAAATGTTCTATTTATTTGCATACAAATTGAAAAGAGTGAGTAGCTCCTGTGCTTTGCATATCTTTTCTCTCTTAAAGGCTGGTCAGCGTAGAAGAGAATGATTTCAGAAGCAGAGATGATGGCAGCTTACTACAGGGTCTACACAGTGAGTAAGGCTACCCTCAGGTACATGCACACTGCTGTCCTGTTTCAAAAGGAAAAAAGAAAAGAAGGAGGAAGGGAGGGAGGGAAAGAAGAAAGAAAGGAAGGAAGAAAAGAAAGAAGGAAGCAAGGAAGGAAGGAAGGAAGGAAGGAAGGAAGGAAGGAAAGAAGATAGATCTTACCTCTGAAAGCTTACAGTCCATAAAGTTAGGAGTGTCAATGAAATTAAGGACAGAGGGTACTGACCAAGCACATCAATCACATTAAACAAAAAATCTACTTATTTTCACGAATCTGTGCAGCAATTACTCTTGGATCACCTGCTATGACCCAAGTCATATAGTGGCATGAAGAAATTAGTGCCAATGTGCTCATGTTCCCTGTCTTTTCGGGTCTTGCTTTTAATGACCTGAACAATGAAGCAATGAATAAACAAAATATAGACGTAGCCTAAAGAAAACCAAGATCTGCCATAGAGAACTACATTGCATACTAAGTATTGTAGACAGACAGAGTCTCAGAAGAATGGATGTTTGGGCCTCACTCTCCTCATACCCTCCAGTCTCACAGGAATATCTGGAGTTGGCTCAACTACAAGCCAGAGGGCAAGGGACCACCTGGGTGGGCAGGACTAGCACTATGTAGTAAAAAGACACCAGAATGTGGCTCCAGAGAATCCAGGGTCCCCTAACTCTTTTCTGGTTGCTGTTTGCATCCATACTGTAGTCATTGCACAGTTGATTTCATCTTCTCCCTCTCTTTTTTCCTCAGGTGTACTTCTTAGGCCATAATGTAAACTCCATAATGACAAAAATAGCCACAGTCATCACTTAAACATCATTAACCAAGTTCATGACTCTAAGCATCTATAATTTCCCTTATAATGTTTTATGTTCTTGTTTTTTCAATGGCCATTGCATCCTGTATAGTACGAGGAACCCAAGCCATAGTACATGCTAGGAAAGTGCTCACAACTGAGCTGTAGCCCAGCTTCTAAAGAAGGCTAGAAATTCAGCCTCACTCCAACTTTCTGAATATGTAAAATAAAATATTATTCACAACATACCACATATAAGCAGGATAATAACTTATTTGCATGAAAATGAGCCTCTCCAAATTTGATTGGCATGTTAGGATGAACTCAATCTTATTTTTAAAGATCATTTTTGAGAAGGCAGCCCATAAAGGCAGGTGCTTTTAAATACCCATATTTATATGCATATAAAAGGCCTCCATATTTAAATGATCAGAAATTGAATTCAAAGGTACAACTCCCCCTTGGAATCCATAATGTTCACATCTATCATTTATTGAACAATCATTACATCAGAAATTATGACAACTACTTTACAACATTACTTAATTCTCACAGGCTAGGGAAAGGACTACTATCACTAGCCCTGTGTTCTGATTAACATAAAGTGAGGCAGAGGAAGGTCAAACTGATACAATATAATGAGACCTAGACTTCGTGTATTTATAACTGAGCCCACAGACTACAAGGCTAGCAAAGTACCTGAGCATAGTTGGGTGGGATCCCAGCACATACCTTCACCATCTTTTCCTTCCAGACATTTTCAAGGACATAGTACTCTGGGTATTCTTATTATCTATTACATAATAATATCATAAAAATATATAGTAAGAAACGTCTCCAAAGTAAGTATGCAAAGAAAATTAAGTTATAGGACAATTAAGACCCCTATGATCCCATGTGTGCCAAAACAAGGGCAGAGATTTAAAAGATAAATAGGACTATAGTTACACAGCCATATACACAATACATAGATATCTATGTAACTATGTATTTAGAATCATAGATAATTTCTAAAGATATGAAACAAAAATATCAATAGTTGCCTTGGAACAAAGAGTTGTTTTTTTTCCACTAAGCCCTTCTACCCATTTGACTGTCCCACAGACTGAAATGATACCACATTAGTTATGCTAACACTTCACAAGGGGGCAAAGGCTAAGGAGATGATTCTACAGTTTCAATACAAGTTATTACTGGCAATCTCCAATATACCTGGTCGGAATTTCTTCCAAGGTTATTAGTTTTAAACAGATTTTCCCATGACCTTGGGCTAGGACAGGGAAAAAGGCTCAGATACTTTGGTCATCCTGATAAACCTTTAGAAACAGTGATCACGGGGGTGTTTACATAATTGGGTTTAATGCCTTGCTTTTTCTTTGACTATTTGTGTTTATTGTACTGCTTGTTCCCTGACTATTTGCATCTATTGTATTGCTAGAACTGACCTTAATACATGCATGTAATCAAAATGGTATAAAAGCATAAAGGAAGAGGGGGTTATAGGATAGGAGGTTCTAGGGAGGGGAAATGGGGAAAGGGGATGACATCTGTATTGTAAATAAATAAAATATCCAATAAAAAAGAACAGATTCTTCCCTTTATCTTACTGTTCATGTATGTTATTACTCTTAGAAAAAGAAGCAAGAATATATCTTCCTTGGTTATGCTAATTCTAGCAGACAACCTTCATACTTGGAAACAAACTATTTTAGCATCATTCCAGGAATCAATTAATATAGAAACAAAAACAGTATGTAGGACAAATTCAGCTGTGGATTTTGGCTGGTTCCTTTTTAATCAACCAATTCCTAGCAGAGAATTTTATGGAAGATCTTAGCTGTCAAAAGCAAAATATGCGGATTTAATTGTTCACAAATGTATCATGCCATAACTTCTGACACCAAACTCCAGAATCTGAACAGGGTCTATAGATGGTGAAGCCCAACTCAAAGTGATTAGTCACAGCAACAGCTTTGTTCAACAGCAAAAGTCTGTGCATATTGAGGTCTCATAAACCATTACTAAGGACCAGTTGGATGAATTAAGGAACACTCATAGACTGAAACCCAAAGCAGCCACTGAACTCATATAAAATATGACAGAAATCAATATCCCACATTATTACATTTGAGGTTATTTCTTCTCACAGTCATTCAACATCAATGTCGTACGCAGATATTCCCTAACTTAAGATGCCACCATAGCCCAGTCAACTCAACATAAGCTAAAAATATCAGCAGTCAGAATGCACTTAATGCATATGGCCTACTGGACCTCAGTCTGGCAACACAGAATTCAGCGCACTTCTGCCCTTGTGATTGTAACTGATGAGGAATAGCACTCATGGGCCCTCTCAAACATCAAAAGAGAGACTCATCACACATTGGTAGCCCAGGAAAAGATCAAAATTCTAAGTATGATTTCTACTGTATCACTTCTATCACATCATAACTGTGAAAGGGTGTGTGTCAAATCATTAGAAGCCACAGAGCATCAATTCTCTTGAAGGAATGTTCTCTCATGATGCCCCTGCCATCATTCCTCTAGCAGGATGGGTACCCTGCCCTTGCTACCATTCCAAGAGCAAAATCCTCCACCCACACTAGGAAATGCACAGCATCCAGTTCATCTCCTAAGCAGCTTCTGTTGTCTTAATTAAAAAACAAGAATGTTTCTGCCTCGCCCCCACTAGCTCTTGCTTAGCTTACTGCACAGTTACTGGTGCGGAAGGAAACAATCCTTTCCTGAGTGAATGTGCTGTGTGGTACAGTGATTAGAAATGTGGTGCTTTGAGGATTAAGTGAATGTGGGTTTGAATGCAAATTTTGCAACTGAGAGACAGCATGACTCTGAGCAATGAAGTCATTTTGAAACTGCTGCTCTCTCTTTAAGAACTGCTATGGAACTTTCTGTCCTGGAGACTTTTATGTCAACTTGACACAAGCTGGAGTCATCTGAGAGGAGGAAGCCTGAGCTAAAAAATAAATAAATAAATAAATAAATAAATAAATAAATAAATAAATAGCCTCCCTGGACAAGAAGGAAGGCACAAGCGAGTCTCACATGGAAGGGGGAAAGGAATGGTCATGTAAGGCAGATGGAGGGAGGGAACTGAGTGGGAGATGGGATCGGGAGGGGAGTGGGGAGATTCAGGGTTGGATGTGGGGACGGGTAGGTAAGATGGCCCGATGGACATGAGAATGAATGGAAATCTACAACTGTGTGTGGGAGGGGAGTGCAGAGCAGGGGGTAGGAGGCATCTCCAGAAAGTGACAGAGACCTGAGATAGGGGAGGTGCCCAAGAAGCAATGGGGGTGACTTTAGCTGTGACTCATAGCATTGAGGATATGGAGCCCGAGGAGTTTGCCTCCTGTGACCTGGCAGGAAACCTAGTGTAGCAATAAGGACACCAACCCACCCATAAAATTTTGGACCCAAAACTTATCCTGTCTATCAAGAAATGCACCGATTAGGGATGGAGCAGAGACTGAGGGAATGGCCAACCAATAACCAGCCCAACTTGAGATCCACTCCTGACACTATTAATGATACTCTGCTATGCTTGCAGACAGGCATCTAGCATGGCTGTCCTATGAGAAGTTCTGTGGGAAAAATCACGCGTGGGTGGCTGAGTCCCAGAGGCTTTCCACACCAGCGGGTCCCACATAGAAACTCCAAGGTTCCAGAGGCTGGAAGCTTTGGTAGCAGCAGGTCCCAGAAGACAGGTGGAGTCCATGGGCTTAAGAAGTTTATTGTTCATGGCATGGTAGTTGGGTCTGGATGTGCATGCCCCCTGTAAAAGCCAGGGGAGAGCTGGCTTAAATAGGGGAGGGGAAGAGGGGCTGGGAAAAGGACTAACTTAATTAGCTATGCTCCCCTCCCACCCCCCACCCCCCCTACTCCCACACTCCCACCCCCACACCCCCACACCCCCACACTTCCACACCCCCCCCCACCGCCTTAGGTAACTCATGAATATGGAAATCTCTGTTAGTCACACCATCCACCTGGATGGTGACCCAAACCTTTCTGGGAGGAGCTACTCTGAGCCAAATGTGTCTGCAAGATGCAGGCTAATGGAGATGTAGGACGCAGGTGGGGGTCTGGAATCCAGGGGCGTGGGGGGATACGCGCTGTCCTTCAGAAGCCATGTCCCTGTTGGGTCTCCGGCTATCTCAAACCCAGTGCTCTACCAGGGAGAGCAAATCATCCCTTCACAGCCCTACAAAGTTCCACTCACCAACACACTCACACCGATGCAGACAGACACTCACAGCCAAACAGTGGCTCTTATGGAAGAATAAGAGGAGGGATTATGGTCCCCGAAAAGGGACAGGAACTCCATAGGAAGACCAACAAAGTCAACTAACCTGGACCCTTGAGGCTCTCAGAGACTGAACCACCAACCAAACAACATACACTGGAACTAGCCCATTTGTGTGGGCTGGACCTAGGCTTCCTGCACATATGTAGCAGATGTGCAGCTTGGTCTTCATGCGGTCCTGAACAACTGGAGCAGGGGCTGTCCCAAAAGCTGTTCCCCGTAGGTGGGATGTGTTCTTCTAGCTGGGCTGCCTTGTCTGGTCCCAGTAGGAAAGGAAGCGCCTAGCCTCACAGAGACTTGAAATGCCAGAGGGAATACCCAGGAGGCCCCCACCTGCTCAGAAGAGAAGGGAAGGGGGAAGGACTGTGGGACCAAGAAGGGAGCAGTGAGCAGGAGGTAAAGTGAATAAGTAAAAAGTAAATAAAAAAAAGAGAAGATTTAAAAAAATAGAAAATTATTCCATAAGATTAGGCTGTAGGCAAACTTATAAAGCATTTTCTTAATTAATGATTGATGTGGGAGGGCCTAGCCCATTGTAGGTGGGGCCACCTTTGGGTTGGTGTTGTGCATTATGTAAGAAAACAAGCATAGCAAGGCATAGGAGTAAGGCAGTGAGCAGCATCCTCCACGGCTTCTTCTTCAGTCCCAGCCTCCAGGTTCCTCCCCTGACTTCCCTCAGGGATGGAGTGTGACTTTAGAGTTGTAAGATGAAACAAACCCTTTCCTACCCACTTTGCTTTGTTCCTAGTGTTTTATCACAGCAATAGAAATCCTAAATAAGACACTTTCAAATGATTTAAAGTGTCGAATATGATAATCTTTGATGACAAGAAAGAAAGAAAGAAAGAAAGAAAGAAAGAAAGAAAGAAAGAAAGGAAGGAAGGAAGGAAGGAAGGAAGGAAGGAAGGAAGGAAGGAAGGAAGGAAGGAAGGAAGGGAGGGAAATACTACAGGACCAGCAAATACTAAGCAATAGTTTTTAATTCTAGAATTTCCAATAGTTCTTGATAAAATTATTTTCTCATCACATCTCCAAGAATGAAGAAAACACAAATCATTACCCCAATAAAGTAGAAAATTTTTTGATAAAAAGAACATGACAACCTGGGTGTGGTTTTGTTATGTATGAAGGTCTGGGTTCAACAACAAAGAAAAAAATCTCAAGATTTGGTTAAAACTATGAATTTTTCAATTAAAGTAACATCAAATAAGTATGCAATTTCATCTGAGAAAATCTAATCCATTTTCAATTTTGAGTGCTTACAGGGATCGGGAATCGGATAAATAAAATCCACAGATCACAGGAACAAAAAGAAAATAACATGGCCTTCTGAAAATAACAGAGCTTCTGAAGCTCTGTCTGGGATGTTTGTAAACGTTAATTCTGCCAGTCCATCTTCAGCTAAAGCCCCCTAAGAAGAGAGGAGGATAAGAGGAAGGGTGTGCCATGACAGAGTTCACAGTGAGTAATACCAAGGAGTTCAGTGGACCAAACCTAACTGTGAAGAAGCCTCCCATGTAGAAGACTCTGCAAGAAGGCAGTCCTGAAACAGCCCAAGTACACTGACTGGAAGCCATGTATTTTTGCTCAATGAGCCAGCTTTGCTCAATATCTGGCATCAGGAAAAGAAGCCTGTACAACCCTGGGAAACAGTGCAGACAGCACCCCACTATTCACCCCTGCTCTGTATGTATCCCCAGTGAAACTAAAGCCTCAACTATCATCCTCCAGAAAATTACATTTTGATAGATATCTTTTTGCCTACTACCACTTAAAATGAAAATTTTTACATAAAATGCAGATCTCTGACTCATCTTAAAATTTTAAGGTATTGGGTATAACCAAGATAAGGGCACCTACTCTTAAGAGATATGTATGTGCTCCAATTACCACAGCCCCTATTCTGGCTCCTAGCCCATCCCTATCATTCAGATTGGCTGATGGCCATGTGAGTGTCAACACTTACTGAAAGGTCACTAAGAACATGAGGCTAGGTTAACAACAAGGGGCAGCAGCAGCCAGGATGTCTATAAAAAAAATAGCAGAGAACCAGACTATATAGGGCAGAAGAAATCCCAGGCCAGTTGTTTTGTTAGTTATTAATAGAAGACTTGATGGTTACTCTTTGTGAATCTCATACATGCACATAAAGTATTTTGATCATATATGCACCCTCTCCAAATCCTCCTGAACCTATTCCCACATCTTCCTCCTAACTTTATGCCCTTTAAAAAATAATAACAATAACCCAGCAAGTCTAATTAGTGCTGTGTATGCACAAGAATTATGCCGTTTACTAAAGCATAAACAATTTATCACCAGAGGCCACATCCTGCAGAAAACTGGCTCTTCTATCCACAGAAGCCATCAACTGCCAACTATTTTTAGCTAAGGGTGGGGGCCTTATGAGAACCTCCCTGATTCTTGTTGGAGTGTAGACCGGCTTGGTCTTGTATTGGTCTTGTGCTCAGCCAAGTCCTATCCAGAAGACACCGAGTCCTCCCTTACTGTTTCCTCTTTCCCGGGCTGGTTATTAAAATAAATGGCTTTTCTTCCTGGAATCATTTTTGTGTTATTCATCTTATCTGATTTTTCTAAATTTCAGGAACCTCAAATAAATCATACTAGTGCTTTATGCTTCAGAACATAGTCCATGTTGAGTCTTCTATGAAGTAGAATGAAGGTTCTGACGCTGAACCTGTAGTCGACATAGAATGGCTGTACTCTAGATAATGCTCTCAGCAGAGTCCCCTGATTCACTGACCTGCTGATGATTTCACATTACCCTCCACGCACTGCAAATTCAACATGCAACATTTGCATACTGCAACCAGCTGGAAATGCTTTGTTAGCAAGAGAAAGAAAAATTAAAGGAGTAAAACCATTATTCTTGGGATTAACGGGAGACTTGGTCATGGCTTCTGATTTCCAAAATGCTAATGAAACATCTGAAAAGCTCAGCTGAGGTTTAGGATGACACAAAGATCATTCACTCTTCATCTTTGCCTAAAAGTAAGTGATTACTGATCTGATTGTATTCACAAAACCTCCGTATCCAAATGAATTTCAAAGAAAGCTCCCTAGAGAGACTGGAGCCCATGAAATCTTGTCCTCTTGGCATTATAAGCAGGATGTAGGAGATGAGATAACACCAACTCCTATCAGAACCCCTTAGTAAAGTAGCTTACAACCTCAAAATACAAGTAACAAAGCAGAGGCAACAGCAAGAAGGCCTGAATAGAAACCAAAAGTTTTTTAAATAAGCAAAACTTCCCTCCATTTCTCTTCTTCAGGACACAGTTATAGTGTTCAACAAAGGTATCAGTGTTGTTAATAATACAGTAAGTGTTTGGCCTTGGTGGCTGGTCCACAGATAGCCACTGCTGAAGGACCACCCAACAAGAAGCCGCAATGTTGTAGGATATGATCCATCACAAATATTAGGGCCTGTGACAGGGTTCACCATATGTTCACGCCCAAAATGTAAAAAAGGAACCTCTGTCTTTGAGAATATGAACTAAGAAATAACACTGGGCACTGGGAGACATTTGAGAGCTCGGAGACTAATGGAAGGTTGAAGATACTAAATGAGATTGGCAATCAAGTGTCAGCAGCAACCATCATGTCTATTAAAAAAACCACAAGAGCAGAGAACAGAATTGTATGGAAGAGCCTCTGGCTGTTTGTTAAGTGGTTGCTTCTGTGTTATCTTTTCTAAGTTTCAGAATCCTCAAATAAAAAGTAACACCAGTGTTTTCTGTCATATAGCATAACAAAGGGTGAGCTTGTTTCACCTTGGTCAAGTTGCTGAACATCCTACCCCAAACACTTCCCTCTGTCTTCTCTAGGTTCAGTGGCTAGTGCCCATACATACACAGCACCCAACAGGTGCTTCTTAACGCTCAGCGACACTGTCCTTATTCTCTGTTTTTTATCGCAGCTGCTGAAAAGATCTGAAACCCTCCGAACACTCTGGAATGTCCTCTCCTTTGGCCTTGGAGGCATTAAAGCAATATGCCATCACAACAAAGTAAAATGACAAATCTGTTTGAAGTATAAGACTTCATTCCAGCTGTGCACAGTGGAATGTCCTAGATTCTGTAAAGACAGATTGATAAGACAGGCATGATACAGCTCAGCCCCTAAACTGCAGGCTATGGGTGGCAGGGGTCAGCTTATGCAACCCTCCCGCTGTTGCACTTGCTCTCAACGACTCTAGGGGGCAACCAAGCCCGTGTTCCCACAGGGTCAGAGCTCAAACTGCACCTTGAGTTGCTCAAAGGGCCAACATTCAGTGTCTGCCTCTGGCGTTCACAGACTACATAATTTAAAGTACCTGTGCGTTTGGTTTGCTCATCTAAAAAGCAGACAGCAGTTCTTACCTTGAAAGAACTCCTGTGTTTGAAGGAGCGTGTGTGAAGAGCCTGACAAGTCCTGTGTGATGATGCTCCTCCCCCTTAGGGCAAATGAGACAGAGCAGATGCCTTGGCGGGGTGGGGCTGGGGTTGGGGGGGAATGCTGTGACTCTGCTCCCTGTGGCTTCCAGGTCTGATTGGTGGAACTTTTGGACTGGGTCCCCAGGCCAGTGCTCTTCAAACTCTTGTGTTAGAACCATCCTAACAGTAAAGAGACATAGTCTCTGGAAAACTGTTGGGAGACTCAAAATTCACTCTTGAGTTTTGGGTTACAACTTCATGCATTTTCATTCTGTTTCCAAGCAAATTTGATTTTGTTACAGTATAATAATGTTGCTTTCTCTATACTTAAGAAATATGCATCTCCAAAGAGATGTGCTGTTCTATCAGGATAAGCCACCCTCTTGGCACCTTCCTTGATTTGCTGCTCTTGTGGATCTGTCTTTCCATTAGATAAGTGATAGTGTGCCCCTGACCTGGGGTATTGCCAAATCTCATTTTAATGTATGAATCTCTGACACCCTGGGAAGCTAAAGAATTTTCTCCACGGTAGGGTGTGAGCATTGACTGAGCCGAGGATGGCTCTCTGAGTTCAGACGTCCTTTTCCATAATAAGCACACTAATCATAAAACAATGTATATGTGCAATACGTATGCAGAGTTCTTAATACAACACAGTCATGATACTGTATGAGAAAATCCCTTAATGTTCAAGTGTTTCAGAGCCTGACTACCAAATGCAGGAGAGGGCATATCACGATTCAAAGGCTTGGTTAGGAGAATGAAGGGTTTGTACATGGAGACTTCACTCATGATCCAAAACTGCGTTTAGACAAAAATCACCATATTTACAAATGAGGTCATCTATACCGAGATCTTTTTCTTACCCCAAAAAGGATGCAGGTTCTGATGAGTTCGCAGCCCTAAGTAGGCTAGCTATTGATAGATACTGCAATAGCTCTAGGGAAATTAACCTTTCTAACATTTAATATGCAGAGCAACAATACTGCTTGTATAAATTTTCAAAGGGTTTGCTGATGTACATTTTCCCCTGGCAGTTTGTGAGTGAAACCTGAGACAGGCATCCTAGGCAAGTGCTCTGCCACTGAGCTATACCCCTCGTATAAAGGGGGCAAGGTTTAACGTTAATTACCCCATCCTCTTAAATGAAATAGTAATACAGAGTTTTCAGAGATCTCTATGATATACAACCCTGTTTCCAATCACCTTTTCTAGCTTTCTGCTGCGATAGTCACAATCAGATCCTCACCCCCAGGGAAAGCTCTGTCTACTGCTACCATTCTCAGGCCTCCTCACTTAGAAAATTATCTACCTTGACCCTTCCACCCTCATAAAGAGAGTTTAAACCTAGGGCCCTGCAGGAAAGAAAGAAGGAGAAAAGAAAGGAAGGAAGGGAAGAAAGGAAGGAAGGAAGGAAGGAAGGAAGGGAGGGAGGGAGGGAGGGAGGGAGGGAGGGAGGGAGAGAGGAAGAAGGGAGGGGTGGTTATAGAAAAAGCTCTGGACTAACCTCTGGCCCAGTACCTATTTAGTCCATTGAGGGACTAGCTTTCTCTTCAAAGAACAAAACTAGACTACTAATAAATGCAGCATTTGTCCGAAAGATTCCTGAGCAAGTCCCGTGACTTGGCAGCAGAAACAACATGTACCTAACGGGATTCCTGCCCAACACCTCTAGCTCTTAGTGACTACTGCCTAGAATATTGATTCAGAAACTCTTAAACCAGTACTGGAATAACCTACCTTCCCAGAATGCATTTCAAAGAAAATCAGTTTTATTATAAGTTAACAAAATGTATATAAAGCGTAGCCACTGTCTTAGGATGAGTCCGATGATGTCATTTATCAGATGCCTGCTCCCAGTATTTAATGCATGATGACTCTCCAAAGACTACACAAGTAAGAATGGCTTTGCAGACTCCCAGGACCACATCTCCACAGTGTTAATTCTCAAAGGATTCCCTTTTGAACATCTATAAAAACATTTTCTCAGACAATTTGCTCAAGATACAGAAGCCTGTAGTCAGGAAAGCAGCATAGAGCTGAGGTTGTTTCTTTGTTTTTAAGCCTAGTCTAGTTCAGATAAATGGGAAATTTTGTATGAATCACCTGGATATTTGTGTCTCTAATCATTCTACTATACAACCACACAATGGCTTCCAAGTTAGTGATGAGGAAGAAGTCCAATGATATTTAATGATTACACACTGTGTCCTAGGGGAAAAACAATAAGACCAGATGTTAAGTCCTCTCACCATGGAAAGTATGATTGCATGAGGTAATTAACTAGGTTGAACAATTCCATTAAACACACACATACATTTTGTCACTTACAACAAATACATGCATATACATGTATATACTTTTTATGTGTATGTATACATTCTATGCAATTACTTTAAAACATTTACTTGAAGATAATAAGTAAATATGTGTCTTTTAATTTAAAATAAATAGATTGGGAAAATAAAATAGTCAAATAATCATAAATTCTTTCGGTATAATTTAGAAGTATTCCATTTAAAATAAAAATTAGCCCGCTTGTCACTTTTCACAAATTTGCCTGGCTTATTAAAAAATACAACTGCAGGGATGGAGAAATGGCTCCATGGGTAGGAGTATTTTTTCTTGCAGAATACCTAAATTCTGTTTCCAGCACCCACAGGGTGGCTCAAAACCATTTATAACTCCAGTTCTGGAGGATCTAATGCCCTCTTCTGGCCTCCATGAGAACTGCATGTGGTGCACAGACATACATACAGGCAAAACACCCACACATTTAAAATAAAATATAAAAATTAAAATATTGTTGCATACAGTATTACAGGGTGACTACCACTTTGAACCAACACAAGTGTGAACCACATAAATACCATTTTGAACAAACCTAAGTGTGAACCACATAAAATGTCATATAATTTCAAACATTAAACCACATACATTTTCACTCTCTGCCATTGACACCACATCTATCTAAGTGCAAGCTAAATGCAGGACAAAAGGGCTATTTTGTGACCTAGATGAAGATCTTTTTTATTGCCAGATTTTACCTCACTAGGAAATAGGGTAGACTGTTTACTTTACTGTGCCGGAGAGTGTAATGAGGACTGTTGACAGCCTTTTCCAAAGTATGCTTTCTGGCATCTGCCCTCAAATGCTCCTTGGTGAGTCACTGCTTTGGGTTATTAAACTGACAGAAGTGGTATATAGCCCAAGGAATATTAGACCATGAAAGTTATTCAGAATAATAAGCACAGGACTGCAGTTTCCAAAGTGAGGTGTATACATACACCAGAGATTGTATTTTAAAAACTAGAAATAGAATTTCTAGTTCTATTTTATCTCAGAAAGCAGAAAATGGACTTTCTTACTATGTCACATACAGAATCATGATACTACATGTGTACAATTTAAAGGAAAAAGTAATATTCACACGTTTATCAAAGAGACCGTCTCCGTCTCGGAGTGTTTGTGCTGATGGGAGGCTCAGTTTGAGAGTTGGGAGACCAACGGTAGGAAGGAAATTATGCCTGCCAAAGCATATGTCAGGTTAATTAGAAGATAACTTAGACAGATGTGAGCCAGCAGTACAAGAATGGCCTCCCATTGTCAAATACAGGCCAGGATAAAATAAATGCATTCTCTGAAATGGTCCCATGTTATGACAAGAACAAAATTTCACATTCTTCCAAGATTGTTGCTTGAGTAGCAAATAACAAAATCTGGGACTCGGATGGCAAATAAAGAAGAGGAAAAAAACAGAACTAAAATTCAGCTTTCAAAACTATTAAGATTAAGGCACATGCTCTCTCTTCAAACATGTCTACAGCACATGGCTTTAGGGTAGGGTTTTTTTCCAATTTCTTTGTTAATTATTTTTAATCTTTTTTTTTTACAGTCCAGTCATTATTCCCCTCCCGGTCAGCCCTCAGACAGTTCCTCATTCCATTCCTCCTCACCTGTCTCCAAAAGGATGTTTGCACCCCCCATCACTACATCCACATCCCACTCCACTTTATTTTTAATCAACAAGTATTTATCATGTAGTCTAAACATTCACTTTTTAAATTAAAAAGTAACCTGAGTAGAATTGCCATTTCTAAATGGGATGATGCTTGCAGAGCTTATGATAGTGTTTACTGGGGTCCCTTACCTACCAAGTGATGTAAGACATACTTTCAGTAAAATTTCAGATTCTTCTGAGAGCATGCAGTCTATGTCTCACAGAGTCCCCTAAATATTCTTCGACTGGTGGCTTAGTTGTCTCACAACTATTTTTTCAGAGAATGTTTAAGGCAAATAAACTTTACTTTCTTTGTGAGAGTCAATCCAAAAGAAAAACTAGCCCCCCCCCCAGATTATATGCAAGTCAAGTGAGCTAGCATGAACACATTCCAAAACTTACGTACCTTTCTGAGAGAAACAGACTTACGTTCACATGAAAGGCTAATACAGTTGTTTGTATGGTCATGTTTTTCACTGCTATAACAAAATGCCTGGGGCAGGCTGCTCCATGGGGAGGAGAAGTTTATTGTGGCTTACTGTGCTATGAGGTACAGTCAAGAACTGAATCTGGTGATTGCCTTTTTGCTGACATGGACCTAGAGGGTTGTCAGACACTGCCGAGTGTTCATCTGTACATATGTCTGTTTGGCACATTTCTCTCCTCTTATGAATCCACCAGGATTTAATCCTGTTGGCTCCTCACTAGTGACTTTATTTAAACCTGGTCCCCGTCCAAAGGCCCCACCTCAGCCACAGAGTCAATTTAGGCTTCAAACTTCTACCTACCCCACAGCCAGATTTGAATTTGAAAATGTGAGATCTTGGGTAACATTCTCAAATTATCCCCAAACCATTGTGTGGAGGCCACCAGATATTTTTGCCTCTAGCTAGAATGTACTTGTCAACTGGCATAGTTACATTGTAATCTGGGGATAAAGTTAAGGCCTAGCAAGTTGTCAAGACCTTCACAGTTCAAATTATGCTCTAATTACAAAGTCCTTGTAAAATAAATCCCTATTATTAATTAGAATTCCTTCTTCTTCGATATTATTAGCTGTTATATATAGTACATTAATCAGAACCATTTAATACATAATACAAAAAGATTTCTGTGTTTGCCTCACATTTGATTCTTACCAGAAGCTTAGGATTAAAACAAACTGAATCTTCTAGAAAAGCATCCAAATTACCTCAGAACAAGAGTGTAGTCACCTAGAACTGCTAATACTACAGAAAGGTAACATATACCAGTCCTCCTCAGTAGCAGAAGCCACTGATGGCCAAGTACTGCTTTGTAGAGTTTTACACCTGCTTGTTGAAGGTTGCAAGCCATTCATCCCCTCTTTTGGTCATAATGATATCAAGAACCCTATCCCTAACAAGGAGAAATGAGTCAGCACCCAAGTCATTAATCCATATTCAACTTAAAGGGACATCCAAATAGATCATGTAATGCAAGATGTCTCTTCAAACCTGAGTAGTAATTATTGTCCTGGATTCTAGAGTCTTAAAAATACTGTCACTGTGGTTATCAGTTCCACAGGGACCTCCTTCAACCATGAAAAGTGATGTGCAACCTATAAGAGCCTCTCCTAATAGAAGATTAAAGAGCGAGCCTGACCCAGAATCACTTTCTGTCTCCATGACTGCTCATACACATCCTCCCAGTCAGAGGATGTCATAAACCATCAGGCCCTCACCAGAAGGTGGATATACAAAGTGCTCAATCTTCAACCTTAAATTTCTAAACTAGGAACTGAACAAACTTATTTTCTTCATAAAATGACCAGACTCAGGTTTTATGTTATAGAAATGACACTTTTTGTATAACAATATAAGATTTTAAAGTAATTTTTTTTTGGTTTAGAGATTAGTAGAGTTGCAGCTATTTTTAGAAACTTGTTGACAAAAATCAAAAAGCTTTAATCACCATCTTCAAAGACCCTAGTCTTTATGGAGCTGGAAGTGATTTTAATAACACATTTACCATAAGCAAAAGTTTTTGTTGGTTTTTTTTTTCTTTTTTTTTCTTTTTTTTTTCTTTTTTTTTTATTGGATGATTTATTACATTTCCTATGTTGTCCCTTACCCCATCCCCCACCACCCCCTCGGAACCCCCAATCCCCTCACCCCTCCTCCTTCTTCTCTGTGGATGTAACCTCTATCTACCCCCCCACTCCCACCTCCCCACCCTCAAAATTCCAACCCCCTGGGGCATCCAGCCTTCATGAGGTCAAGGTTGTCTTCTTCCACCTATGCCCAGCAGGGCCCTCCACTTTTACATATTCAGCTGAAGACCTGGATCCCCCCCTAAGTGCTCCCAGGCTGGTGGTTTAGACCCTGGGAGCTGTGGTTGGTTGGTATTTTTGCTCTCCTCATGGTGCCACAAATACTTTCAGCTCCTTCAGTCTTCACTCTAACTCCTCCATTGAGAACCCCATGATCAGTTCAATGGCTAGTTGTGAGCATCTGCCTCTGAATATGTCTGACTCTTGAAGGCCTCTGAGGAGATATCCATATCAGGCTCTTATCAGCATGCACTTCCTGTCTTCCACATCAGCATCTACCTTTGGTGATTGCACATGGGATAGATACTCAGGTGGAGTGGTCTTGAGACGGCCCCTCCTTCAGTTTCTGTCCCTCACTTTGTCTCCATATTTGCTCCCTTGAGTATTTTGTTGCTCCTTCTAAGAAGGACCGAATCACCCTCACTTGGTCTTCCTTCTTTATGGGCTTCAGGTGGCCTGTGAGTTGCATCTTGGGCATTTCAAGGTTCTAGGCTAATATCCAATAATCAGTGAGTGAATACCATGAGTCTTCTTTTGTGATTGGCTTACCTCACTCAGGATGATAATTTCTAGTTCCATCCATTTACCTAGGAACCTCTCGAATTCATTGTTTTTAATAGCTGAGTAATACTCCATTGTGTAAATATACCACATTTTTTGAATCCATTCCTCAGTTGAAGGACATCTGGGTTCTCTGGAAAGAGATTCTTAACTGGGAATTATCTATATTGGGTTGTCCTGAGTGTGTGCATAAGGTTGTCTTAAGGTAATTAATGTATGAAGACCCAGCCTACTCTGGGTGGCACCATTCCCTGTTAAGGGGGGCCAGAACTCTGTAGGAGTGGATAACTCAAGTGAGCATAAACAAGCAAGCAAATGGGCATGTATACATCAGTTTATTCTCCTCCTGATCATAGACTTGATGTGAAGAGCTGCCTTTGACTTTCCTGTATGGATGGACTGTAACCTTGAAGCCAAAGAAACCCTTTTCCAAAAGTTGCTTTCTGCCATGGTATTTTAATATAGCAACAGGAACAAAACTAGAATAGGTAGATATCAATGTTCGTGTAAAAATACTAGATTTGGAGATGTGAATATTTAATTATAAAAGG
>NW_021604578.1:12336580-12344016 GCF_004785775.1 Grammomys surdaster | reverse complement strand
TCTTCATTCTCATCTATACCTATTATCCTTAGGTTTGGTCTTCTCATTGTGTCCTGAATTTCCTGGATGTTTTGAGTTAGGAGTTTTTTGCTTTTTTCATTTTCTTTGACAACTGTGTCAATATTTTCCACCGTATCTTCTGCATTTGAGATTCTCTCTTCTATCTCTTGTATTCGGTTGGTGATGCTTGCGTCTGTGACTCCTGATCTCTTTCTTAGGTTTTCTATCTCCATGGTTGTCTCCCTTTGAACTTTCTTTATTGTTTCTATTTCCAGTTTCAGATCCTGAATGTTTTTGTTTAATTCCTTCTTTGTGTTTTCTTGCATTTCTTTAAGGGATTTCTGTAATTCCTCTTTAAGGGCTTCTATCTGTTTACTTGTACTCTCCTGTATTTCTTTAAGGGAGTTACTTAATTCCTTCTTATAATCCTCTATCATCATCATGAGAAGTGATTTTAATTCTGAATCCTGCTTTTCAGGTGTGGAGGGGTGTTCAGGGCTTGCTATATTGGGAGAACTGGGCACTGATGATGCCAAGAAACTTTGGTTTCTGTTGCTTATGTTCTTGCGCTTGCCTTTCGCCATCTGGGTAACTCTAGTGGTACCTGCCCTCTCTGTGTAAGATTGGAATCTGTATTTCCAGTTATCTTGCTTATTGCAGAGCTCCTCGGAGTCCAGAGGTCTCTGTGGTCTTATGCCCCTAATCTCCCGGGTGGAAGAACTCCTGGGACTCAGGCCACCTCTTGGATCTGGAAATCCTTCTGCTCTGAGTGCAGTGGGTCCTCTATGACTCAGGATTCAGTTTCAGCTGCTCTGAGTGTAGTGGCTCCTGGATGACTCAGGATTCAGTTTCTCAACAGGACAGGAGCAGACCGACTCTGTGTCTGCTCCAGCCCAGAGGACCAGGCAGGGGCGGAAGGGAAGTGGAATTCCGGAGGGGCGGGGTTTGGGTAGCTGCTGTGCCCTGGATGTCCCTGGCTCCCCGATGTATCTCTGGGGCTTAGGGAGTGAGATGGAGTTCTTACCAGCTGCTCTGAGTGCAGTGGCTCCTGGATGACTCAGGATTCAGTTTCTCAACAGGACAGGAGCAGACTGACTCTGTGTCTGCTCCAGCCCAGAGCGTTTTTGTTGGTTTTAATACTCTTGGAAACACTACCACAGTTTATAACCTCACCTCACGATGACATCAAACACACAAATGCTCTGCAAAGGTAGTGGTCATGCTACTGTGTGACACAAATAATCATCTTTAAGATGGTCAAGAATATTTGAAATTGAGCCGGGCGGTGGTGGCGCACGCCTTTAATCCCAGCACTTGGGAGGCAGAGGCAGGCAGATTTCTGAGTTCAAGGCCAGCCTGGTCTACAGAGTGAGTTCCAGGACATCCAGGGCTACACAGAGAAACCCTATCTCGAAAAACCAAAAAAAAAAAGAATATTTGAAATCTGAACATAAACTCAGGTAAAAGCAATGGCGCATGGAAAAACTTAAGGCTATTTTATTAAACAGGGCTATTTAGCACATTCATAGTTCATAAAATTTAATGGTCTGCCTCTAATGATTTATTTTTAAATTAGCCAAGGCTTTTAGAAGCAAAACATAACCAAATGTCATCAACTGTTCTGTTGACCTTAATGTTAACATTTAACATCTCACTATAAACTTAATTCATTAAATAACTTCCCCAGCATGAACTGAAAGTCTCCCCTAGAAGATATTAACATGTTTCCTGCCCTTCTGGGAATTTTTCTGGGATAAAAGAATGTATTGTTTCCAGAGAACTGTGTCAAAACAATGTTGTAACAGCAGTCAGTGGGAAACATTAACATCTCCCAGACAAGACTCAGAGCAAATGAGCAAACACAGAGAGCATCTGAGATGGACATTTTTACTAATGAAGAGAATGGCCAACATAAAAGAACACTAATAAGAAATACCTCCCGATGACACTGGCCATCTGCATTCATGTAATCCCACAATTGCTAAGTAGAAAATGATACAGTTCAGGATTGTGAGCAGATGCAATCATTTCCATGTGGATTGCTAGCTAAGGGGAAACTCCAGTTCAGTTGCTACCTGCCGATCAATAACTCATCCAATGCACACATGTGCATTCTTTCCAAATTGGGCAGCCAAAGAGTCAGGCTGCACTGTAATTCTCTGTGACACTCATTGAATCAGTTGACGGCTCTTTCCCTTACATCTCCTTACGCTCACATATCTGCACATCACTGGAAAATGGGCTAATGACCAATAAAATAAGCACAAGAATCCCACAATAAAACAGAAGATGAAGCCCTCCACTAACCACAAATGGAGAAGTTTCTAGTAAAAAAAAAAATCACTATAAAGCCAATTATTTTTGCTCCCAATATTGATCTGCTGTTACACTTAAAGCATTAGAGGCACAGAGAGGTTACTCAAGAAATACAATTGATTAATAAATAGAGAACGATAGAAATGTGGAGAGTGGATAAGAGACTGAAGGAAGGTCTGTTCTTTGCTTAGCCCCTGTTCTAGTTTGCTTTCTGTTGTGATAAAATACTGAACAAAACCAACTTGGGAGAGAAGATCTACTTGCTTTATAGGTTATGGTCTAACATTCAAGAAAGCCAAGGTAGGAATCAAGACAAGACCTTGAAGCAGAAGCTACAGAGGAACACTGCTTTCCAGTTTACTCAGTTACCTTTCTTCTTCCTCTTCTTCTTCCTCCTCCTCCTTTCTTATTTATTCTTCTCTCATATAATAAAACCCAAACACAGTTTTCCCTCTCTCCTTTCCCCCAGTCACCACATCCATGATGTCCTCTCTCCCCCAGATCCACTTCCCCTCCTTTTTTCTTCAGAAAAGGGTAGGCCTTCCAGGGATATCAATCAAACACCACATAATAAGCTACAATAAGACTAGAAACATAGCCTCATATCAAGCTGGATGAGTCTTCCCAGTAGGAGGAAAGGGATCCCAAGAGCAGACTAAAGAGTCAGAGACAGCCCTCACTCCCACTGTTAGGAGTCCCACAAGAACATCAAGCTGCACAACCATAATATATATGCAGTGGACCTAGGTCAGACATATACAGAATCCTTAATTGTTGCTTCAATCTCTGTTACCTCCTATGAGCCCTCATTAGTTGATTCTGTAAGCCACGCTCCTGTGGTGTCTTTGACCCCTCTGGCTCCTACAATCCTTCCTTCTATTCTTCCATGAGATTCCATGAGCTTCCCTCAATGTTTGGCTGTGGGTCTCTGCATCTGTTCCTTTGAGTTGTTGGATGAAACTTCTCTGATGGCAATCATGCTAGGCTCCAGTCTACAAGTATATCATTAGAAGTCCTTTTTTTTAAAATAGGCTGAGAACGAAATCAAGGAAACAACACCCTTCATAATAGCCACAAATACTATAAAATATCTTGGGATAACTCTAACCAAGCAAGTGAAAGACCAGTATGGCAAGAACTTCAAACTTTTGAAGAAATTGAAGAAGCTAGGGAGGGATGCACCACCACAGTGGGTATCCCACTCCACTCCCATCAATTAGCAATCAAGACATGCCCCCAGACCATTCCAGCTGAGGCAATGTCTCAGTTGATATTCTCTCTTCCCAGATGTGTTAGGTAAATAATGAAAGCTGTGACAGTACCACCTCTGCTTTATTGGAATAGTCTCTCCTCCAAATTTAAGAAAGGCTCAGTCTGCATTAAACAATTCTAATCAAAATCTGTCACCATATTGCTTTTACCTGAAACCTCCAATGCCTTTCTTTTAATGTTTCATTATATTCAGATCTCTTTTTTCCATGTTTGTTTTGATTGTCCCTTGCCTCTTCAATTTAGTGGTTTTATTGCCCTCTTGTTTATGAAAGTAATGCCTGCTCTGTTGAAAATAATCCAAAAATGAGAAATATTCTAAAGAGAATGAAACTCAAAACCTAGAATTATCCACTGCCAAGATGTCTATGTCTTCCCATCTTTTACACATTCAAATTGAAACCACACTACCTATAATGATCTACATCTTCTCTTATTTTTCAAAAATATCTTTGACTTAGTACTTATCATACAATCGAATGTAAAAGTAAAATAAGAAAGGAAGGATTCGAACCCCCTAAAACTGGTTTCAAGCCAATCTCACAACCTCTATGTCTTTCTCAATGAGATATTAGTAAATTCATTACATAACTTTGTCAATGTAAATGAGCCTTTGGCTCTTAACCAGAACCAACAGCTGTGGTTATATCACTACAGGTCTGAAAATGATTTTATTTAGTTCATAAGTATTTCATTTTAATACAGTAAGCTATCACTCTAAGATTTATACATATGTATGAATACATACTTATACACATAAAGAAAGAGAGAAAGAAATTTTTATAGAACTGGCTCAAACAATTTGGAGGACAAGAGAGCCAATGATTTGTGATCTGCATGTTGGAAAATCAGTGGTATTAATTAAATTGAAATCTGAAGGCCTGAGACCCAGGTGCAGTCATATCCAAGAGTAGGAGAAGGTAGATGCCTTGGCTCAGAAAGATCTTTAGGACCTTGGCAAATTGGACAATGACATCTTACACTAGTGGAACCAGTCTTGTACCTGGTCTACTAATCTAAATGCTAAGTTATTTTCAAAAATATTCTCACAGGCAAACATTAACATGATATTTGTTATTTATAATATATTAGTGTCCCTTAGCACAGTAAAGTACACATAAACTAGCCATTACCAATAGAATCATATAGCCATTAAAAGATAAATGATCCTGATAAGATAACTTAAAGTTTGATTAAAGTTTGAGTTCTAATACATTTAAGCGATAAGGAGCTTAAAATTACTAAGTATCTTTTTGGATGAAGTAGTTAAAATTTTAGCCAAAGCAATTAAGGAAGAAAAATAAATAGAAGCAAGATAATTTAAGATGGAAAGTTTAGAGGGATACAAACAGTAGGTTAAAAGATATGTCTCTGCAGATGACAAGACTCCATACACAGAACACTCTGAAGACTTCACCTTTTAGAACTGGTAAACATGGGGAAGTCATTAGATACAAAAATGAATGACAAAAGATGAACAGCTTTTCTATATAGCAATAACGACCTCACTAGGAAAGAAATCAAGATGGAAATCTCATTCACAACAATTTCAAAAATTAAAACCTCAGGTAGATGTAATGGCTCGTGCCTGTAACCCCCAATACTGGGAAGACTGGAACAGAAGCATTTCTATAAGTTCAACTCCACGTCAAGTTACACAATTAAGCTCCAGGCCAAGCCAGGCAAAGAATGAAACTCTGTCTCAAAAGGCAAAACAAACAAGTTAATTAAGTAATATTAAATTAAGATTTAAAAAAACAAATAAAACCCAGAAACAAACATAACTAAATAGATAAAAAGCTCACACAACTTTTAAAAATCCACAAAATACTAAAGAAAATTATAAAAGAAAACACCAAACCACAACTTCTCACACTGTAGAGCATAACCCCACATAGGGTCACATAATTGAATATGGGGCTTGCAAAAGATTTAGCAACAATAACAGCTTTTTGAATGTGCACTGACTGAAATTGAATTCAGACAATGGATCCAGTTTCTGGAGACTCTTGTCCATGTTATATCATGTGACTTTACTCTAGCCATGTTGCCTCACGTGACTTCACTGTAGCCTTGGCATAGGCTTAATATATGCATTTGTGCCGTTTCTGCAGCCCTGCCCCTCGGTGATAATGTACACTGCTCAAAACACCTGGACTCGTGTCCCAAACTACTGCACACTATTAATCACAGTACCTTACTGCACATACAAAGATTTCTGCCTTTATATAAATCTTTCGGAAAGCACAGACATTTAATATTTTTGTACCATCAGCTCTCAGAATGTAAGTATCAAACTAGTATATATTTGGATTGTATTGCATTACAATATCATTTCTAAAATTGCTATTAAGTGCTAATCAGTTTCACTTTTAAAAAATTACAAAGTTAATTTTGACACTAACAGAACTTTTTTAAGTTATATTTTCATTAATGATTTGAGGATTTCATGCACGCAAACAATGTGTTTTGATCCAATTCCCCCCTAGTTTCTCATGGATCCTTCTGCCACCCTGTCCTAATCTCATATAGGATAGAAATTCTAATAATTTCTGAAATGGCCATGAGCATATCTCTGCCATTTTATACTATATATTTATGCGAAGTGTCATCCTCCACATTGATGATGATAAAGTCAAAATATTGATCAACAGTGGAACATGTTGGAGAATGTCCACCTCCAGTAGAATCAAACATTCTGCAAAGATTTGTTCTGTGGTAATAAGCAAGCTCACCATCTCATTGCTGTGCAAGTTTATGTTCCTTTAATTAGTAGTAATGATACATATACATCTACATCATATATATACACATATACATATATATTGTTTTTAAATAAATATTTTATGATTATCAGTAAATGCTACTTATTTCATATACCTATATAACTATAGTCACATGACAATTTCTCAGGCAGAAAGGGGTTATGAGTAGAGAAAATTTAAGAGAACCTGCAATCAAGGAGTAAAAGGTCTCTGTATTCATAGATTGGAAAAACTCAATCTTGAGAAATTGGCAACACTATGAAAAAAATAATGAGATCTCCATTATAATATCCCAATTACATTTTTCACATAACTGGGGATACATCCTTAAATTAATGTGGAAATATAAGAGACCTTAAGTAGTCAAAGCAGTCCTGGACAAAGGGAAAAAACTTAACAGAGGTAATCTCACAAGACCTGATTTTAAATTATATTCTAGAGCCATAACTAAGCAGCTTGGTACTGCTTCAAAAATGGACACAGAGCATGGCAATGTATCCAGACCCAAAAATAAGCCAGTGCCTCCACAGCCACCTTATCTTCCTCAGGGGTACCCAAGCATACATTGGAGGAAAGGCATCCTTTCTAGTCATTCCCACTTGAAAACCTGGATGTCTACATATAGAGGGTTGAAATTAGACTCCTAGCTCTAACCTCATAGAAAAATCAACTCAAAATGGTTCAAAGACCTTAATACAAAATCCCAAAGCTTGAAACTACTAGAAAACAAGATATTGGCACAAGCTGATGAATAGAATCCCTTAAAATGTTAAAGCTTATGCACAAGGGAACAACACAAGAAAAATACAGCACTACAGAATGGAAACAAACCTTTGCCAGCTCTTCATCTGACAAAGGATTAGTGTCCAGCATGGATGACTCAAAAAAGCATGACCTCAAAACAACAGATAACCTAGTCCAAAATAAAATGGGAAATTAACAGGCCTAAAAAGAAATACCAATGACCTGTATTCTCTATCTCTATTTATCTCTGCCTCTGCCTCTGCCTCTCTGCCTCTGCCTCTCTGCCTCTCTGCCTCTCTGCCTCTGCCTCTGCCTCTGCCTCTGCCTCTGCCTCTGCCTCTG
>NW_021604578.1:12313332-12336570 GCF_004785775.1 Grammomys surdaster | reverse complement strand
CTCTGCCTCTGCCTCTGCCTCTGCCTCTGCCTCTGCCTCTGCCTCTGTACATAGACATAGATATGTGTGTGTGTTTGTGTGTACCAATGGTCAATAAGTATGTATGTATATTGTACAATATATTTAGCAATTGGGGACTATAATCAAATATAAATCAAAGTACACTTAGATTCCAACTTACTATAACTAGAATTGCCTTTATATATTCTTGGTATGTGGGTCAGCATTCAGCCCTGCAGCTAGGGTGTGGAAGTGGGGAGGCAAAATAAGGAGAGTGCTTGACTGTGTCTCTCTGTACTGCCACCATCTGGTGCTGGGCTTTAGGGAAGGGCGAAGTCACCACTCAGGGCAGCCTATAATGTGGGAGGCCAAAGCTGGGGTTTCCTGATTTCTGGGAATCTAGTTGCCACGAGGGTGAAGCATAGAGGAGTCAGAAAAAAGGATAGGGGTCCACAGAACCGCGATAAGGCCAGGACCATTAGGGACATGTGGGCTAAGGATGACTACAACAAACCTTGGAGGTGGGAGAAGGATGTAGATCTCTGGGTTAGCTCATTTATGATTGTCCTTAGCTTAGCAGTGGTTGTCTGGAGGCACAGAGAGGCCTTCTACAGGACACTTAGGCTGCGGCTTTGTAGGCAAAGGCCTCCTCCATTCTCCCCACAGCAGTTATACCGTTTATTGACTGTTCATCATGGAAAATGGATGCATACCAACTCCCCCGGGTGAACTAGAGATTAAATAGCAGGGAGGACTGTCTGGGAAGGAAAGCTCATTGGCTGAAGTCACTCGGCCGCTAGACACCTCATTAGCATGGAGAACTCTGGTTTTTGGCTACGTGACCATAGGTCACATATCCTATGTGTGACGTGTGGCACATGTTCCAGGCCAGGAATCTGGAGGGGAGCAGGGACCCACCTACCAACTCAAATAGGTGCCTGGGTGCCAAGAACTCTGTACTCACTCAACTATACCAAGTTTCATGGCATGGCCTACTATACCCCAGTGGTATAGATGTAAATTAGTAAACTCAACACGGAAAACAGTAGAGAAGTTTCTCAAAAGAAAAAAATTAATTACAGCTACCAAGTGATGATCAGTTGTGTCACTCCTAGGTATTTATGCTGCATTACTCACAAAGCCAAGTCATGGAATCAGCCTGGATGTCTGCAACCAACCAAGGGATAAAGAAAATATGGGGGATATATACAGCAGGGCTTTTTTCAGACACAAGAAAAGAATACATTCATTAAACACTGTAACAAGGTACTCTAAAAACAAAGTACCAAAGAATGGTTTGTCCCAGGCACACCATGCTGAGGAAGAAAATAGACTATAGCCCTGTCACCAGAGGAAGAAAAACTTTCCCCTCAGGAACCAATTCTGACAGTTTGTTTAACCTCTAAATCAACACACACACACACACACACACACACACACACACGTCTGATTCTATTTCATACTGTCAATTATAGGATCACTGTGGTAGAGAAACTAAAGAGTTTCCTCTCCCTAGTCCTAGCCAAAATGTAAGTAAGTCTACTTTCTTTTACCAACTTGTTTCCAATTTACTTTTGAAATATGATGAAAAGCTTATGAATCCAAGTGCATATCCATAGCTGGTGCCCTAATGAACAAAGAGGAAGACTCGTGGCTAAGGACTTCCGCGCAGAAATGCCCGGAATTTACAGCTGCTGGGAGCTTATTCCCCTCTTCCCAGTGTCTGAGCACAGTTGTCTGTGGATTCACGTTGGTGGACCGGTGATAGAAAGGAGATTTTGATGTTATCCTATTTGTGATGTCTAATTGTTTAGTTTTACGGTTTGGGAAGGTCCTGGTAAACTTCTTAGATCCTAATCCTGTTTGTTTTGCATTGTTGGTACCGATTTGTAAAGAAATCTGGAAAGAAAGCAGTTGAGCTGTTTCAAGAGTAGTTCGGTCACATGACAAGAAACATTGGTTTAGCTGGAGCACAATTTGATTTTCTCCTTAGACTAATTGGACATTTGTCCTTAGATTTGGGGTTAAGGCTTTTCTCTGTGTTTGGGAAGTAACAGCCATGCAAACTCACCTTGGATCATTTTTCAGGACGAGCTGGTAGGTCATGAGTTACCCCCATATTCAAAGCTTGAGTAGCCATTTTGTTTAGCTTTGGTATATTGCCATTGTGGAATGAAAATTGAGAATTCTCAGGGAACTTGTATTTGAATTTCAAATTAAATCCATTTAGAGGGGACTTTCATTGTAATTGATTAGGGAATGGGAAATATTATGTCTGTGCTACCTGGGGGCCCCAGGACAATTCTAGCTGACTGGTCCTTTCTTAAAAAAAAAAAATCAACTTCATTGAAATATACAATTTAATCACCTTGTGAGGACATTATTTTTCAGCCTATTCAGAGTTATACAATAACCATCATCACAATCAATCTCTTAAAACAAAAATGCCCAAAGGGAAAAAAAATAAACCTCATATCTAATTTAAGAGCTTTTTCCTTCTTATATCCAGAACCAGCTAATACTGGGGAGCAAAGTGGCAATCCTTTTGTTATTTTTCCTTGTTTGTCAAGGCTTCCTCCACAAATTCCAGGATGGAGGCTGAGAGCCAAGGACCAGAAGAAAAGGTGCAAGTGTCATTTTGCCAAGCTGGTAGAGTACCAGCTTTTCAGTTTCCAGGATGTGGTGCTTTGAAGGGCTAAAACTGAAGTAACTCTAAGATGAGATGGCTGTCACCCTACAAGCTAATGCTATAACTCACTTTTACTTCATTAGTGTGTATGCTTGTATAAAGTAATGAGATGCATAATTCAGTTTTGTTTGGCCAATGGTCATCCATTACATACTTTGTTATAATTGCATTCCAACTGTCTACTCTTCAAATCCTGTCCTTCAGACGGTCTTCCTTGGTTCAATCCAGGTATTTGTTAATCTTTGCATAAAAGTAGTTCCTCCCATGGTCTTCCACTATTTGTAACTTAAGTTTGATTGATGGGCTACGGTGGTTTATAACCAGATGATGAACTATAAGGTCAAGTTAACATTTTAATAACTAGTAAATAATCTATAAAAAAAACAATACTTTAGTATCATGTAGAAATTTTGGCTCCCAATCAACATTTTACCTAGAGATTTTAAAGCAGATCATCCTAACTGTGTGAGAGGGTATGGGGAGGGGATTGAGGGTGTTCAGGATCAGGTGTGAAGAGGGACAGGAGAGATGGTCATGAGAATGAACGGAAATCTGCAGCTAGTGGCGGTGCAGGGGGAGGAGGTCTGCCAAATGAGACAGACCTGGGATAAGGAGGCACCCAAGAATCAATAGGGGTGACATTAGCTGTGACTCACAGCATTTGGGGATATGGAACCTAAAGAGGCCATCGCTTGTAGCCAAGCACAAACCCCAGTGAAGTGATAGGGACACCAACTGAGTTAGTTAGGATTTTAATGCTGTGAACAGACACTACGACCAGGGCAATTCTTCAAAGGACAACACTTAATTGGGGCTGGCTTACAGGTTCAGGGGTTCAGTTCATTATCATCAAGGCAAGAACATGGCAATGTCTAGGCAGGCATGGTGTTGGAGGAATTGAGAGTTCTACAACTTCATCTGAAGGCCTCTAGAAGATTGGCTTCCAGGCACCTAGGACAAGGGTCTTAAAGCCCACAACCACAGGGACATACTTCCTTCAACAAGGCCACACTTACTCCAAAAAGGCTACATCCCCAAATAGTGCCACTCACTGGGCCTGCCATATTTAAACCACCACACCAACCTACCCACAAACCTTTCAACCCAAAATTTGTCCTGTCTACAAGAAATGCAGGGACAGGAGATAGAACAGAGACTAAAGGAATGGCCAACCAATAAACCAGCCCAACTTTAGACCCATCCCATGGGCTAAATACCTGACACTAATAATGATACTCTGTTATACTTGCAGGCAGGAGTCTAACACGGCTGTCCTTTGAGAGGCCCCACCCATCAGCTGAGTCACACAGATGCAAACACCCACACACAAACAATGGATGGAACTTGGGGACTCTAATGGAAAAATAGGATGGGGAGAGATTGTGGACCCTGAAGATGATAGGAACTCCACAGGAAGAGCAACAGAGTTAACTAACCTGGACTCTTGGGGCTCTCAGAGACTGGACCACCAACCAAAGAACATACAGGGCTGGACCTAGACCTCCCCACACATATGTAGCAGATGTACAACTTGGTATTCCTATGGATCCCAAACAACTGGAGTGGGGGCTATCCCAAAAGTTGTTGCCTGTATGTAGGATATAAACTTCTAGCTGGGTTGCCTTGTCTGTCCCTAGTGGGAGACTAAGTGCCTAGCCTCTCAGAGACTTGATATACCAGGATTGGGGGATACCTGGGGGAGGCACCTCATCAGAGGAGAAGGGGAGGGGTGAAAGATTGTGGGAGGGGGTGACTGGGAAGGGGACAGTGAGCAGGTAGTCAAGTGAATAAGTAAAAAGTAATAATAATAATTAACAAATGAAAGAAAAGAAAGAGTTAAGGATGAGTGGTCCTTTTAGGATTTAATCAGGCACTCTGAATTTACTGTTTTATGTCATTTTGTGTGTTAGTTCTATTAGCCATTGTCCTTAATAACTGGGTTAATGGATTGACTGCAGCAAAAGTCAGTCCCATTAAAGATTTATCAAACTCAAGAGTTCCCTATACTCTGAAGAGAAGGCATGAATTCTCCCTCTGGTTCACTCAGGGTAGTTCTCGAGCAGTGCTTCTCAACCCTTTAATATAGTTCTTCACCTTTTGGTGACCCCCAACCATAAAATTATTTTGTTTCTACTTCATAACTGTTATTTTGCTACTGTTACGAATCGTAATGTACATATCTGATATGTAGAATATCTGATACACAATACCTTTGAAAGGGTTGTTCTACCTTCCAAAAGGGGTTGGAAGCCACAGATTGACAATCACTATTCTAGCGTCTTTAGTGAGAAAGTCAGAGGCATCTGACCCTATGATATACAGTAGTTTCATAAGGAATCACGTCAAACAAAACCAAATTTATGGGTTCGGGGGACTCCAACAGCTCCCTGGGTAGTGCACATAAGAGTTGGTTGTCCCAGACCTTGTCCTAATTCATATCCTTTGGAGTTGAGACCTTCCAAGACCTTACCAATAAGGTATGTGCAGCCTCTCGGAAACACTCTGCAGGATTCTCCATTGAGCGACACAGCTATTGACCCAAAACATTTCCTTCATTTTAATATTTGGTCTAACTGAAATGTGAGCACTTGAATGCTAACTCAGGACATAGAATGATTCATTTTAAATTGAAGCTCTCGCTGTATGAATAACAGCCCAGAAAACAGACAGTAATATGACATACCATAAAAATTTAAAATACAGGCAGACTGATTTGTTTTTATTCTGTAATGTAATTGGAATTTAACTATCTGTTCATGGACCTTGTAAATCTATTGTGCTGTGCCTTATAAATGTAAATACTCTTTACTTTTTTAAAAAAAATCTATCAAAACTGCTTTGTGTGTAAGAAATATATCCCATAGATCATTAAAATGCTTTGAATCAACAATTATTTGATCTTCTAGAGCAAGTATCTTTGAAGATTAGTAGCCACTTAAAATAAAGACTTTGTTGAAAGCACAATTTGTGACCGAATAAAACAGCATTCATTATTTGGTAGATAAAAGTTTTAAGCTACAAAATTTATATTGATAAGGACTCTCTTCTGAAACAGACTTCCCTCACCTCCCAAAAACCTAAAATTTACATTCATTTCTCTTCATTAGTATTCAAGAATAATAAAATACAAAAAAATAAAAATTATTTGTTAATGAAAATGTATTATTTAAAATACACTAGAAAAATAATACATGAAACTCTAAATATAATTGCTGTATTAAATTTTCTTGGTATTTAGAAGCTAGCAAGCAAGACTTGCTAAGATAAAATATCTGAATACATAGTAATAGAAATAAAAACAAAATACAAATAAAGGATGCACATGAAAAAAATCTTTTTACTAGATTATTGCTACAGGTTTCTCCAGGAATATCTTTATATGTGCAATTATTAATTATAAAATTGGATTAAAACTATAATACACAAAATGTCCTTGATGCATATTTCATCAAAGATCTCCTTGTTAAATACACTTTTACTAGTGACATGTAGAATATGCCATGGCTTACAATATGTAGCAGGTTCTGAGAAAGCTTGTGTATTATTGTGTGTGCAATAGGCAGAAAGAATATGATTTAGGTCTTACCAAGAAAAGAAATAACCAATAACTTGTATTTAAATAATAAATTGTTAAAATATAGCTTTATCAAATCCTCTGAAGTTTTCCCAGGAGATTTTTGCCTAAAAACTTTATAACTTTAGAAGATTTTAACTTTTTTAAAAATTAAAGGACTGGCCTTGAATGTGAAGACATTTTTTGTGGTGCCTGCTCTCTGCTCTGTGTGTAACATACACGAGTCTTAGACACTTTTGTGTAGCGCCTGATCTCATGTGTAGCATACTTGAATCTTGTCAGTGTTGACAGAGATTATTTTTTGCTAGTGATATGAAAAAGTTGTTATACATCATTAACTCATTGCTAACAGGTAATATATTTTATTATAAACAATGCTAAGAGATTAGATAAGTAAATATCCAATTCAGTATGTTATCTATAATATGTTAAAAGTTTTAAAGACAAAGCCAAACTTGTTCTCGAAAAGGTAATGTTAGATTTAGAATCTCTACAAATACACGTAACTCTTTATGTGATTAATATCTTCATTTTGTCAAATGGCATTAGGTTAAAAGATCTGGACACAAAACACCCTGAAAGTTTTCATACCCTAAACATGCTATGCTTTCAGTAAGTATGTAATATAAATATGTAGCATAAGTATGCTTATATCTATAAATGGTGCCGATTCACAGATGCAAATGTAAATCAACATTATTAGGCATCCAATATTGAGAAAGCCATTGAAACAGCTACACGTTAAGTGTAGACGTAAGTTAAAATTCCTAAGTTTTATGTCTATTATTTGAAATTAAATGCCAGAAAAATTAAACTCAAAATATCTAATTTTATTTGATCTTTCTTTTCCTTATCCAAAGCCAATTCTTTTAAGAAAAAGAGAACCAGTGGTTGAAGGATATTGATAATATATGTTATATGTATGTTTGTTTACATATATATAATTTATCATTTCTGGGATAACATTATATTATACCAATCTAAGGATTACATTTTTAAAATCTAGATGAGTTACCCATAGTCTTATAAAAACAAACCTTATCAAAAGGGTATATATAATCAACTTGACTATAACCAAAAGATTATCTTTAAGGTTTTCCTGTTCTGTATATTCAAAGCAATTAGCTTCTGTCATCTACTTCCCCCTTTTAGCAAAATAATTTTAAAAACCAGAGTTCAATGCTTGTTTCCATTCAGCTTTATTGGGTTTTTAACACAGTCATGGCTCTTGTGTGTTTGTGTATTTGTCTGTCTATCTGTCTGGGGAGGTTCTCGTTAATTTCAAATATAAGACAAGATCACATGTAGCCCAGGCTTGCCTCAAACTACAGTGTAGCTGAGGATGACCTTAACTCCTGCCTCTACCCTTCAAGAGCTCAAATTACAGGTTATAGGCTAGAGCTCATTTAAGTTTTTACTTAAGTTTTAAGGCTATACAAGGCTCACTTAAGTTTTCCTCTGGGCAAAATTTTCTTAATTTAATTTATTTTATCTTTGAGATTATATATACAGTTTTATCAATCCTCCCTTCCCTTTTATCCCCCAAACCCTTCCATACACCCCTTCTTGCTCTCTTTTAAATCCACAGCCTGTTTTTTCATTAACTGTTGTTACTTTGGGCTGGAATCTTTTAAATCACTTTATAACTCTGTTTAAATAGGGCTGTCACATGCATAAGATGGATTTGTATACCAGGTAATAAATCTATTTATGGTCAGCCATGCATTTTTTTAATTATTAAAATCTAAAATCTTTGAAAATTTTCCTTTTTGTCTCAGAAGTAAAAATTATCTCTATAACTATGATGTTTCCATCTTTGTATGTCTGTGTTCCTTTAGAATATATTGCTTCTAATGCAAAGCCTAGAATGCAGTACCAAATTGTTTGCACAGGCAGAAAAAATAATTGGACTGGAGAGATAGGTCAGCAGTTAAGAGCACTGACTGTTCTTCCAGAGAAACTGGATTCATTTCCCAGAACCTACACTGTGGCTCATAACCATTTGTAACTTCAGTTCCAGAGGATACAATACCTTTTCAGCCGCTGGGGCCACATGCACAAGTTTGATGCACAAACATACATACAGGATGAATACCCATACATATAAAATGAAAAATTAATAAATCCTTAAGAATTATCAATAATACTCAACTTCTTTGACAGACTATGTTTCCAATTGCATTATATAAACATTTTTAACACTGGTGTCCCCAAGTATTTTGCAAACTGTCAACCTAACACCTAAAAGGAACAAACACTGATTATCTCAGAGACATGCTGTGTGTCTATGTGTAATGGGAATAATCAGACAGTTGCTAATATCTGAACTTTCTGTAAAACTGTGATTATGCATGTTGGAAATCTTTTATCAGCCATGGTTTTGTGTGTGTGTGTGTTTTAGTTTGTTTCATTTTGCTTTGCTTTGCTTTGCTTTGCGTTTTGTTTTGTTTTGTTTTGTTTTGTTTTGTTTTGTTTGAAACAGGTTCTTACTGTGTAGCACTGGTTGATCTGGAACTCACTATGTCATTCAGCCTGGCCTTAAACTTGTGTTAATCCCCCTGCCTCAGCTTCCAGAGCGCTGGATATAGACATTCACCACCATGTTCAGTGCCGTCCAGTTTTACTCCTTCTCATTTATGATCAAATTCATAAAAGTTACTCTTATAGGTACTTGTTTTTCAAGCAAGCATTTTTCTTTAAATATGGTAGTATTTTCTATTCTTCTTGTAAAGTGTTGTAATATATGGATGGTACTTATAATATCCTGTTACAAAACAGAGGGAAAAACTCTTTCCATTACAAAGTTAGCCTTTAACAGATACCATTAGAGACGAGGCTTAAAGTTGATCTTCAAAGAGAAAAGGAGCTTCTGATTATAAATGTCAAAAAAGAAATATAAATGGAAGCAAAGGAAATACTCCGCCATCACAGAAAAAGAACATTCTCTCCATCCAGAATTCAACAGTTGTAAGATGTTTAGCATAAACTCCAAGCAAAGTCAAACTAAGAGCCCTTTCTTCGAGACTTCTACATGTTTAGGATAGCCAGAAATGGGTAGGATGGCCTTTAGCACTACATTTACCATTGCCGTTCCCTCCATCCCTGCACCCACTGCTCGCCAACACAGGACAGGATCAACCAGGAAAACGCCTCGTCTCAGTGATAAGGGTTGGTCAAAAGCAAATTTAACAAAATGTGCTTAACGAGCAACAGCATTGGAGAAAACTGTTTATACATAAAAGAGAAAATGGTTATCACCAAAATGCACTGATGATGGGGACACTGGTGCACACCTGTGATGCCAGACACATTGGAGCCATCTGTAATTTGGGCACATTGATGTCACCTGTGATGCTGAACACATTGGCGCCACCTGTGACACTGTGCACTTCAGTACACTGGACACATTGGTGTCACATGTGATACTGCACACCTTGGTACACCCATGATGCCAGCACCTGGGAAGCTGAAGCAAGAGAGCCATGAGTTGGAGGCTAGCTTGGGCCATATAAGGTGAGACTTGCTCCCAAACCAATAGCAAAATGGAGTAACATGTTCCAACCCTTCCCAAAATAACTAAAGCCAAGAAGTTCTGGAGAATGGACTCCAGTGTATGGTTCCCTAACATTGACCAAATGTCTAAGGTTTGCTCTGACTTATAGTCTGCTTACATTTTTTTTCTGGGCACAGCATATTTCTGGAGATTTCTTTATGTTGGTTAGGCAGCATATGGAACAACATCCCAAATCTTTCACTGTGGTTTAAAACTCATGAGGGGCACGAGGCAGGTCACGCCTGCGCCCCGGCAGCCGTCCCTGGAACCTCGTTGTAGTCGGTGGCCTGCGGCTTGGGACCCAGTGGCACTCCCAGCTGATGATGACAGGGTCCCGAGAGCAGGGGGGAAGAGGGGGCAGGGACCCAGTGTGCCCAGCGGTGGGGAAGGGAGTCCCCAGAGCCCAGATGGAGCCAGCCCTTGAGGGCTCGTGTGTGGACCGCTACTGCAGGGGAGAGTGCCCTGTGGACCGCTGGAGCAGGGAGTGCCGGGAAGGCTTTCCCAGGTGCGAGTTTCCCACTTACACAAGAGAGTCCAAAATTCAAGGAGACACGTGGAATCGAAGATATGGAAGTTTTATTGGTCACGTTGATGGCTGTATCTGAATGGTGTGCTCTCCCACAAAATGCCAGGAGGGGCTTCCTTATATTGGGAGTGGGAGAGAGGAGGGGCTAGGGAGATGAAAATTTAGTTATCTACACCCCTGGCCTTTAGGTAATTCATTAATATGTAAATCTGAGGCAGAGGTCTGTTAGTCACGCCCTCTACCTGTGCCTTTCGTGACCTAGCATGCAGGTTAAATGGAGACTGCATGTTAGGTCTCTGGGTTCGGGGGGAGGTGGCCAAACACCCCAGGATTTCTATAGTCCAACACTACACGCTGAGAAATGAACAATAAAGATGGGAGATTTTAACCATGGAGTGGGAATCTAAACAAAATGGATCCTACAGAATTCAAATTGTCCCAGGAATCCCAGTGAGGAGGACCATACTGAAGTAGGGACACTAGAGAAGCAAGAGAATGCTCGGGAAGTCACTAACAGGTGGCAGCACAGTCAAGCAAGGTTGCAGAGACCCTGGGTTTTCTC
Organism: Grammomys surdaster; assembly: GCF_004785775.1. Taxonomy (NCBI): domain Eukaryota; kingdom Metazoa; phylum Chordata; class Mammalia; order Rodentia; family Muridae; genus Grammomys; species Grammomys surdaster. The sequence goes on along the minus strand of NW_021604578.1, from coordinate 12,325,666 downwards.
TCATCTTTTGTAAGTTTGTTTTACTTCTAAAGGAACAGCAGAGTGAGGCTAGGAAGACTTCTGTCTCCAGTTCTGGCTCAGTTTTAAACAAGTGCATTTTGATTTGCCAATGTTTGTTTCCCAGTTTCTTTGAAGTACAGAGTAACAAAGGTGATAGGTTTCCACAAAAGTCATCGACTGCAGCAAAACAGTAGGAAAGAGGTAATTTAATTGCAGTAAGCGAAACAAGCCAGACATAGAAAGATGAACACCATGTAACTTCCTTGCATGTAGAAACTAAAACTACGTAATAAAGAAAAGGATGACATGAAATTAAGAGAGCAAATATTATGAGAATGAAGAAGGCTTGGGAGAAGGGACAGAAAGTATAGGGGAGACATAGAAATGAGGTCGAACCTGAACAAAGTGTGATATGCACATATTTGGAGACCTACACTGAGTCCTATTAATTTTTACAATTGCCAATGCACAATGTGTTGGCAATTATCAGTGTCTGGTTAAGACTTATTTACTGATTTCAAAACAAGTCTCTCTGACTCCTCACCTGGCAGAAGGGCTTAAGGAGCTATGAAAGATCTTTTCTTTTTTAAACTTTTTATTGATTCTTTGTGAATTTCACATGCACCTCAATTCCATTCATCTCCTCATCCCACCATATCTGGCCTCTGCCCTTGTAACCTCTCAACAAAAGAACGAAAGAAAATCTCACTGTGGAAGCTGGAGTGTGTCCCAGAGTACACCCTTTTGTCCACACTTCTTTTCTTGCAAATGTTCATTGCAATGACTCATTGATTTGGTATGAGGTCTCTGGCTTCTATAACGCTATCAATACTGGATCCTCACTCATACTCCTCTCAGATAGCCTGTTGTTGCTCTGTGCTACAGAGATCCTGCAACTTTGGTTTTGCAGAACTGGCCCCATCATCAGTTCCAACAGTTCCTAGGTGGGGTAGATGTTGGGGAACTGGGTAGTAGCTGAGTTGGTCAGCATGCCAGCTCTCCTGCACATTCACACCATAGGTCCAGCTCTCCCACATCCATACCACCAGGGCCAGAGATACCTTGCTACCCACTTGAGCTACAGGGTCCACTCTGCTCAGTGCTGCAGCCTGTGATGGGTGGGGCCAGCCCTCCCACACCAGTTAATTAGGGCTCTATTCTGGAACTAATCACCTCACAGAGCCCAGCTTTCTATTAGCATCACTTTAGTTAGAGTTTAGAACTCACTAACTGAGCACTTGCATAGAGTATACAAAGCCCTGGGCCTGATTGTTAGCACCCCCACCCCATACTCACCCAAAAGACAGACTTCTACATCAGAAATAACTAGTTCTCATACCCATGGCCATAGCCAAAATGTCAGACTCTTATATTACTGTTCCCAAAGTCCCTGTCTCACAGCATATTGTGAGTGCCAGATTACACCGGCACATACTCTGGTTATGTTAAAGGAGATTGCTAAGCTTGAAGAGTCTGAGTCTATCCAACAGGATGCTAAGTATACCTGTCCTTCGCTCTGGAAAAGATTATCTTGTCAAGGCTGCTCACTCTTCAAATTTCCCCATGAAGACAGTCTGGAACTCTCTCAGTAAGCACTTCTGCATTAAAGATCTCCTGAGGGATCAGCTTCTAACAAGATGCTACTAGTCACTCAACATGCTTAATATTTGATGCTATTGATGTTGTATAATATTCTGTCTGTTATCTTGTCACTACAACAAAATACATAAAAAGCTCAAGAATGAAGACTTTATTCCCAGGTTCTGGGTACAGTCCATCATGGCAGAGAAGAAACTGAGGTCGCAGGGCCTTGGAACAGCTGGTCACATCACATCAAAGACAAGATGGATATATGTGGTTACATTTCTCTTTTTTATGCACTCTTGGATGGAAATCCAAAGAAAATTCCTGCCCACATTTAATGTAAGTCTCATGCTAATGAATCTAGACTAGAAAGTTCCTCATACACATGCCTAGAGATTTATTTCCAAGTTGATTCTAAATCCTGTTGACAGCATGAACTAGTACAGATATACTTAGCTACTGCTTTTTAAGAATTCTTAGTAGCTCTTAAACCCCTACTAATACTCTTGGCCTTTCTTTATTATTATTTCTTGATATCAACCTGAAAGTGAAATTACTATATCAGACTACATTCTTCAAAAATTGATTTTTGTCTTCCCCTCTCCCTTGTTTTTTTCTGTTTTCTCAGCCAACAACCCAAAACAAAATTATCTAACCTTACCTCTTAAAAGATTTTTTTAATGTGCTATACCATTCCCTAAGCTTGCAGGGATCACTTAAGCTCCACTGTATGAATGTGTGACTTATCACCTTTCACCAATGTCACATGTTATCAGTGTGTTTGGTCTCTTCCATTATAACATCAAAGTGGCATTTGGGTTTATTTCCAACCCCATTGGTTGACTCTTGGATGTTTTATGTATTTATTGAACACTATGTCTCACCTTTTATAATTAAATATTCACATCTCCAAATCTAGTATTTTTACACAAACATTGATATCTACCTATTCTAGTTTTGTTCCTGTTGCTATATTAAAATACCATGACAGAAAGCAACTTTTGGAAAAGGGTTTCTTTGGCTTCAAGGTTACAGTCCATCCATACAGGAAAGTCAAAGGCAGCTCTTCACATCAAGTCTATGATCAGGAGGAGAATAAACTGATGTATACATGCCCATTTGCTTGCTTGTTTATGCTCACTTGAGTTATCCACTCCTACAGAGTTCTGGACCCCCTTAACAGGGAATGGTGCCACCCAGAGTAGGCTGGGTCTTCATACATTAATTACCTTAAGACAACCTTATGCACACACTCAGGACAACCCAATATAGATAATTCCCAGTTAAGAATCTCTTTCCAGGTTTTGTCAAGTTGTTGAAAAGTAACGCCAGCCAACTCACTGCCTTACTGATTACTATTCTTTATGCATAGATAACTTCAATTAGATTTTTGTCTGCACCAAGCTATCTCTCCACAAGTACCTTCCAAATATTAAGAATTTTTATGCAGCAAAATATCTAATTCAATGTCTGCCCATACACCTTTACCCTATTCTTAAAGACAACCTTCTAGGTCTCCAATTAGGGAAGATATAGGAGTAATATAATTCTTCTGCTGCTCCACAATTGTAAATCCCTTTATTTCTTCATTTGAGCCTCTCTTCTTTAACATGTGATCAAAGGTTTGTGCCAAACAGCTTAAAATGTATTCAGATGCAAAATGCACATACGTCATTCCTTTTTCCTCTCAAATTTTATGTGATCAAGTTTGAAACTAATTATGAAAAGCAGTCTGAACCACTGAGAAACTGAACCCAAAAGCTCTAATGGAAGAGTGTGATTCTAGCCCATTACAATAAAATGTTTCTCTCAAAGCTACAATGAAAGTTATTATCCACCAACATTCTAATCTCCCAGGCCAAGTAAATATAAAAACTGTTAAATTTGCATGTATAAATATGTGGATTTTGTTGTAACCATTATGAAACAAAGTTATATAATGTGTTAATCTTATTAGTGGTCTTTCTAACAGGAGACTCATTACCTCTGAACATCTTTCTCTATCAAAAAACAAATCATCTATATCACATCAAAGCCAGAAATTAGAGGAATGTAATTGGGGAAATGAAATCAAACTCTAAATTTGAAAACATGCGATTGAAACATTAAAATGAAGTCTTCCCACTCTGGAGCAAAGTACTAATACCCTTAAGGCAGTTTTAGAAAGCTTTCAGACAGCTGTATTCAGATAATTCATGAGAGTAAAGTTTGACAAGGGCTTTCTGTGGAATAAAAGGCTATGGCTATGCGTTAGCTTTGAATCCAGTAGTGAACGTCAAATCTCCAACTTCTCAAGGAAACTTTTTTTTTTACCTCTTTCAGGCAGCTGGCATGTTTTAGGTAGCATATATTTAAATGAAACCCTTTTGAATAATTTCAAGGTCAGAAACATAAAGAACATAAGAGATCAGACTCATCTAGGGCTTGTATTGTTTTGAGAAAACTAAGGCTGTGCTAAAATCTCTGAATGCTGCAAACCAGCAACCTCTAGACATCTTGACCTTGTGAAGTGCTAAAAGCACCTTGAAATTGCAGCAAGGAAATGTTCAGGGATCTGGGACTGTGGCAGAAGAACTCACCTGCCCTGGTGGTCCTAGAGACTGAGTCTCTGAAATTACACATTATCCAATATTCTCCAGGTCATAGAAAAAGGACATGGGTAACCAAAAGTTTCATTAGTTCTCTGTGTATTTGAGCTTCACACACACACACACACACACACACACACACACACACAAAGAGCAAGAGAGGGACTTTAAACCAAATTTCCCCTAAATTTCCCTTTCTCATCCCAATATTTGAGAACATTGATGAAAAAGAAGGAGAGGAGGAGGAGGAGAAGAAGGAGGAGAAGGAGGAGGAGGAGGAGGAGGAGGAGGAGGAGGAGGAGGAGGAGGAAGAGGAAGAGGAAGAGAAAGAGAGAAAGGAACGTGGGATGGCTTATTCCCCGTCCACCCCCTTTAGGTATTTATTGTGTTTTCACATTAACCTCTGTCATAGATATCAGAGAAATTGAGTCTCCATTGGTTTAAGTGGCATCTAAAAATCACATCCCTAGTGAATAATCAGTAAACTTTCATTTCCAGAAACTTCCAATATTGGCTTTTTTTTTATAAGACTCTTTCTTAGCCACTCTGTCCAACTATCTTTTTGAGCATATGTTAGAGTTGTTTAGAAATAAGACCAAATGTATTAGCACATGTTTATAATCTCAACACTCAGGAAGATCTCATGTTCAAGGCCAGGCTATGCTACATAGAGTGAACTCTGTCTCAATTTTTTAAAAAATGGGAAAATATTCAGTATAGGCCATGACAGGCATAGTTAAGATTCTCTGCCAAGAGGCTCAGTAAGAAAATGAGCTGGGTGCATCTTTGGTATAGGAAGACACTCTGCATGTTACCAAAGGGGAAACTAGACAACAGCCCAGGAACAAACCTTTGATCTATAATGGTGTCCTATCTATAAGATTTCCTAGTACAGTGGTAGCACAAAGCTTGTGGGAGTAACCAGCCAATAACTAATGTGATTTAAGACCCACTCCACAAGAAGGAACTCACACCTAGTGCTGTTTGGGTGACCAAAAGTCTGAGACTAGATAAGACAGAGACCTGGGGGAAAACAAAATTCAGCTGTTCTACTAAAATAATGAGCAATAAAATGACTCCCAATGAAATTCTTCTCATAGGTCAGTGCTTCTTCAGACAGAATCAGAGAAGCTTCCTCCTGCAGAACACACAAGGTTGGAACTGTGGCCTATACAACTGCAGTATTAGGAACAGATACAGCCAGCCAAAATCCAGAGACTAAGACCTTGGAACACTCAGCCCTAAACTGGTGTCTCCATCAAATCCCTCCCATCGGGGCTCAGGGAACCCTGCAGAATAGGAGAAAGAAACAGCCAGAGGAAATGGAGAACATCAAGAAAACAAGACTCCTGAATCAACAGGAACAAATCTCCTATGAACTCGCAGAGACTGAAGCAACATGCACAGGGCCTGCACAGGTCTGTGCCAGATGGAGTCCTACAGCTGAGAGGAAAAGTATACACATACCCAACCTCTAAAAGCTATCTCCAGTTGATAATCACTTGCAAATGAACATTTAGTTTTCTCCAAGGGAATCTCACTGAGGAAAGAGACTCTTAAATACAGGCTGTATGCCCAGCAGTAGATGGCCAACAGAAAACAAAGTCAGTGGCATCTTTGGAGGTTCCTTGTCTCATAACAAGTGTCAAAACTTTTTGCTCTCTCTCATTTTAACCCACAGGTCTTTTTGCATACATATTGTGTCTTCCAGTTTGGTGTTTTTATGGGATTCCTGAGTGTGTGAACAAGTGGATTTCTGCATCAATATCTGTTTCTTGGGCCTTCTCTTTGAGATATTTTTTTCTTTTTATTTGTTTTGTCCTATTTTAATGTGTTCCTTTTTTATTTTAATTTATATTTTATTTAAAGCCTGTTTGTTTTCTAATGAGACAGAAAAGAGAGGAATGGATCTGATTGGGAGGGAAAACAGGGAGGAGCTGGGAGGGGTAGCTGAGGGAAACCCTAATCAGGATATATTGTGTGAGAAAAAAATTTATTTTCAATAAAAGAGGGAAAGTGAGGGGATGGGGGCTGGAGAGATATTTCAGTTCAAAAGAGCACTGACTGTTCTACAAGATGACCCAGGTTTAATCCCCAACACTTATATGGTAGCTCACAACTGTCTGTAGCTCTAGTCCCAGTTCCAGGGGATATAATACTCTTTTCTGGCCTCCTTGAACACCAAAAATTCACAAGGAGCAAAGACATAGATGCAAGCAAAACACTTGTATACATAAAATGAAAGAAAATGAAGTATCCCAACATTCTCATCAACTGAACCTACAAAGTTAGAACAGTGGTCTATACAACACCAATGGTTCAAAGGCCTATGTAGAACAAGAAAGTTCTTTTGGTTCTATAAAATGATGCTTTCTGAGGAGATAAGGTTCAAATCTTTTGGATATTCACTGCTTAGTAATGTACAGCAACGTCTTTTCTCATTACTGGTACTTGGGTTAAGTCAACCACACAGTCCTCCCTGTCATTTGAGATGAAAACAGAACTATTTAGGCAAGAACAATGGGCCAAGACACGGAGTAAAGAGTCACATAATAGAATGGAGGCCAGAGGATGCTTGGAAAAGATTTGGAAGAGTTCTTCACTAAAGCCACTTTGTTACTTGCTCTTTGAATTTCTTTATGATCAAAACTGGTATCTGTCTACTTTGGAAGTCATGGTGTGAAGTATGAACTTGTCTTTTTGCCAATTAGAGGAACAGATTCTAATGAGAAAAAGACCTCCCATATCAATGTTCTCATAACCCTCGACAGATGTTAGCTCTCTCTATAAACCTGCAAATACTAACCCTACAGAGACTCAGGGGAGCAGCTGACTCATGGAGATTAAGAGTTAAAATATTCAGACCCTCTCTTGCATTGGCTTTCTAAGGTTGTTGGTGCCTCAGCAATATTAAATGACCATGTGCTTAGTAAAATATGCACACTTGAAAGAGTTTACCTGAAGATCCAGGACACAATGAGAAGACCAAACCTAAGGATAATAGGTATAGATGAGATTGAAGATTCCCAACTTAAATGGCCAATAAATATCTTCAACAAAATTATAGAAGAAAACTGCCCTAACCTAAAGAATGAGATGCCCATAAACATACAAGAAGCCTACAGAATGCCAAATAGACTAGACCAGAAAAGAAATACCTCCCATCACATAATAATCAAAACACCAAATGCACAAAACAAAGAAAGAATATTAAAAACAGTAAGGGAAAAAGGCAAAGTAACATATAAAGGCAGAACTATCAGAATTACACCAGACTCCTCACCAGATACTATAAAAGCCAGAAGATCCTGGACAGATGTCATACAGACCCTAAGAGAACACAAATGCCAGCCCAGGGTACTATACCCAGCAAAACTCTCAATTACCATAGATGGAGAAACCAAGATATTCCATGACAAATCCAAATTTATACAATATCTTTCCACAAACCCACCATTATGAAGGATATTAGCAGGAAAGCCCCAATACAAGGAGGGAAATTATACCCTAGAAAGAGCAAGAAAGTAACCTCTTTCAACAAATCCAAAAGAAGACAGTCACACAAAGATAATTTCACTTTTAATAACAAAATAACAGGAAGCAACAATCACTGTTCCTTAATATCTCTTAACATCAATGGACTAAATTCCCCAATAAAAAGACATAGGCTAACAGACTAGATACGTAAACAGGATCCAGCATTTTGCTGCATACAGGAAACCCACCTGAGTGACAAAGATAGACACTACCTTAGAGTAAAAGGCTGGAAAACAATTTTTAAAGCAAATGGTCCTAAGAAACAAGCTGGAGTAGCCATTCTAAAACCTCCAGCCCGAGAACACAAAGGGAGGGACTCATGGCTCCACCTGTATAGATAGTTGAGGGTGGCCTTGTCAGGCATCAGTGGAAGTAGAGGGCCTTGGTGCCTGAATGTTTGGATTCCCTAGTGTTGGGGAATTCGAGAGCAGGGAGGCGAGAATGGGAGGATGGTGGGACCACACCCTCATAGAAACTCCCAGAATTATATGGATTAGACATGACAGAAGCAGGACGCCAGAAGACTAGATTCCAGAATTCAAACAAAAAATTATCTTGCTACTAAAATTTGTTTTGAGAATTGTATATTGCAGAATACACAGCCTTGGAGTATCTACTCATCAAGCAAGCTGAGCAGACCTGCTCGAAGCTCTGATGTCATGGAATTTCAGCTGGATGCAGTGAACACACAGATGTCAGAGGCTTATCAGTTTACTCTTCCCCCTGCCCCTCTTCTAATATCTCAATGCCTGTAACCAGCTTGAATGAAGATTCGGCGCCCCTATTCCCTGGGCGTGGGGACTGAGGTGGTTAATATTGGGCTGTCTTTCTAGGGAAAAGTAGTGGTTTTGTGGGAACAGGGAGGAATACCTAGGATTTATTGCATAGCCATAACCTAATGGTAGAAATCTGTATAATTGTTATTAAGCTGAAGTTATAATTTCTTAAATGGTAAAAAATTTACTTTGATTTCAAATTTAAGATTTTCATTGGTATGAGTTTCATACTGATATAAAAGTGAAATTAATATTATTACTCTCATAGGCATTGTGCCTATATAACACATTTAGAAATACAAGGCTTAGACCCAGTCCTTCTTTAACTCTTTTGACTGACTCAAGATAGTTAGCCTGTGAGTTAAGGGCCTATAGCAAATTCTTGGCTCTGGGTTTATTGTCAGGGTATTTTCTATATTTTATTTAGAAATAGCTGAGAGGAGTTAACAGACAACAGTCCAGATTGCCTTACATGGATAGTTGGCTTTCAAAACATCAGAAGTCCACAGAATTGACATTATAAACATTTCTGTATTAAGGTTCATTTTGATTAGAGACCTATCTGCTCCTGACAGCTTCCTGTCTTGGATTCTAAGAAGAAATTGCGCATCTTTGGAGTTACTCCAGTTGTGGTGAGACAGCCACTAGGCAAGAATCGCCTCTTTTCATCTACAGACAAATTACTGTCCAGAAAAGGACATACTTGCAGAATAGTCAACTGAACATATCTGCCGAGACAGAGTAATCAGCCCTTAATAATTCTGCATCACTAGGTCTGTCAGATGATCCTGGGCCAGAAGGCTGAAGATTGGATGCTCCAACGTTTTGTAGTATAGGGACTGTCCAGGTGATCAGCAGTCTCTATAAATTGGCTAAGTTTTAGAAGCTATGCTTTGTGCTTCTCATAATTTCAGTTAATTCAGTCATTCTGGATTTCTGACTTATAGTCTCATAGCCAATCCCGGCTATTTACTTTGAGAGAAAAGATTTGAGAAGATGATTTTCAGCTGACATCCATTCTAAAGCCAAGAAAAAAGCCAGGTTCAGAACTAAGTCTTTTAGTTAGGAGAGATGACAGAGGTTCTGGTTAGTCAACAAAATGTTGGACTGGGTATTAGGTCTATCTTGTACCTTATTGATACAAATTGGTATAGTTATGCTCTAATTGTACTTTGAGAGAAAAGTTTTATTTTAACAGGAAGGGTGATATGTAGGAGGAGCTAAGGTGGAAGGAGTAAGGAGAGGAAGAGGAGGAGCCAGGAGAGGAAGAGGAGAATGAGAGGAGGAGCTAGGAGATGAGAAGGGGGGACATAGAGGCAGATGTTCACATGTCTCCACCAGTCAAAGATAGTTGGTATTAGCTGGGCAGTGGTGGCGCACACCTTTAATCCCAGCACTTGGGAGGCAGAGGGCAGGAGGATTTCTGAGTCGAGGCCAGCCTGCTCTACAGAGTGAGTTCCAGGACAGCCAGGGCTACACAGAGAAACCCTGTCTCGAAAAAAAAAAAAGATAGTTGGTATATCTAGGTTGGGTATTGGGCTACACTTCTGATTGTATGGGCATCTTGTTATTGAGCATTATCAAACTTATAAAGCCTTTGATTAGCATTTTTTAAAAGAGTTACTAATTTTAAAAAAAAAGGATGAGGAGGGAGGATGATGGAATACATGTGACAGGAAAACAGATGAGGAAACTAGCTGGAGGAAGAAAGGGAAGGGGCAGAGGGAAACAAATCAGAACTCTATTGACACATGTATTAGGATGCTGTAATAAAACCCATTACTTTGTATGTTAACTTAAAATACTAATAAAGAAAAAAAGCAAGAAGGAGGAGGGGGGACAGGATAGGGAGTTTCTGGGGGAGGGATGGGGAAAGGGGATGACATCAGAAATGTAAATAAATAAAATATCCAATAAAAACAAAAAAGATTTTACCTGCAACTGATTAATTAAGACCCCTTATTGCTTCTATGCCAGTATGTTCACCATGTTAATGTTAGAATGTTAGAGTGTTAAAATGTAAATAAACAGCAATCTTAATCAGTTGACTGCAATAGTGTGATACTGGAGTAGTTGTAGTTATTTTGAGATCCAGCTAAAAGAGAAAGTCAAATTAAAAATACATTTAGTTTAACTTAATTGAATTGAGCTATGTGGTTCATAATCAATTCTGTATGTAGCTAAATTATTGCTAGCTGATCCAGCATACAAAAGCCCTCTAGGAAGAATATTCAGGCTGCTGCTAGGCAGCTCTTGAAACATCAGAGCCCAAAGATACAGGGCCAATATGTACCCCCATATAAAACTGAAAACCAGCTAGAGGGAAATGCATCTAATCGTGAGACCCATAAGATTATAAATAGGAGTCTCATTGACATCTGGTTAAAGGGAATTTTATTTGTGTCAAGAATGTACTTGATCATACAGCTCCATAAAATATAGTAAGTCTTTTGCATTATTAACTTGGTAAAAGTGTGACAAAGAATTTATAGCATTCCCATATTTATAGGATTCTAACCTATAGAAATACATTAAATAGAAATTATGCATGAAACAGTACATATACAAAATTTAAAAGTTTTCACATGTGGCAATTAGCCTCCAAATGTATATTACTAATAAAGAGATATAATAGCAGATGTGCAACTTGGTCTTCATGTGGGTCCCCTAACAATTCAAGGGGGGACCGTCTTTGATTTGGTTGCTTGCCATTGGATCCCTTTCTCCTAACTAGACAACCAGTTGGGTCTCAGTGGGATAGGATACAGTTAGGCCTACTGTGATTAGATGTCCCAGGGTAGGGTGGTACCCAAGGAGGGGGTGCTTCCCCTTCTCTGAGGTGAAGGGGAAGGAGTTATGGGAGAAGGGATTTGTAAGGGTGGGACTGGGAAGAGAAGATGGGACAGAGGGGCTCAATCAGGATGGGAAGGAAGGAAGGAAGGAAGGAAGGAAGGAAGGAAGGAAGGAAGGAAGGAAGGAAGGAAGGCAGGCTGGGGTCCGGGAGCATGGAGGTAGAAAATGTAGGTAACAGAGATCCTGTTTTAGGTGGCAGATTCATTTGGATCTGTTACTGGAGGATTTAACTTAGAATGGGTTATAAATTAAGACATTAGTTGTTGCACCCAGCGATTGAGTTACCTTTGATTCTGAACTAAGTTTGCATGGTGTTTTCCTTCACGCAATGGCTCAGCTGAGTTCCACAGAGAAAAGTAAGGTTGCAAAGAAGTTTTACAAGAAGTGGGTTTACAAAAAGTACACCCCAAAAAGCCATGGGAATTTGGAAGCATGGGTCTGGTGTGGTAGTGACTCAACTTAGCTAGTCAAGGTGGTGAGATTTCGGAGCTCTGGGTCAGAGAGTTCACCAAAGATGAGAACAAGGCCTGCTGGTGCCTTGCCGATCAGAGCATGAATTGCATTTTTTAATATTTCACACTACATGTAGCCATATACAAACTTAGAAGGAGTAAATGTTTAATCCATTACATGATGACTTCCTTGAGCAGATGAGACAAAGTAAAATATTCTAAGTGTGCCAAGTGCTGAGAAGACAAGGAGAGGACAATGGGATGGCTCAGCAGCTGTGAGTCCCTGCTGTGCCAGCCTGAGGACCTGAGTTCAGTCCCCAGATTTGTGGTGGGAATAGGGAATCAACTCCTGAAAGTTGTTCTCTGATATCCACAGATGCATGCACACACAGCGAGATAACACATAGACACACACACAGAGAAACACACACAAAGACAAACATACACATACAGAAAGAGAGACAGACAGACAGACAGACAGACACATACACACACACACACAAAGTCAAACAGAGAGAGAGAGAGAGAGAGAGAGAGAGAGAGA
>NW_021604578.1:12289233-12313232 GCF_004785775.1 Grammomys surdaster | reverse complement strand
AGAGAGAGAGAGAGAGAGAGAAACACAAAAACAAACACACACACACATAGAGAAACACACACAAAGACAAACACACACATAGAAACACACACAAAGACATACAGAGAGAGAGAAACACAAAGACAAACACATACACACAGAGAGAGAAACACACATACATAAAGACAAACATACAGAGAGAGACAGACAGACAGACAGACAGACAGACAGACAGACAGACAGACAGATACACACAGAGAGAAACACACACAAAGACAAACACATACACACAGACATATACACTAAGACACGCAGACACACACACACTTTTTAAGAGGAAGATGAAGAAAGTCTGACCAGGCTTACAAAGAGACTTTTCTGAGGAACTGACTTAAGCTATAAATGCTAATGAATGAGGAGAAGTTAAGTAGGCAAAGATAAAGATGGTATTCATCACACTTCGAATCACTCCAGTAAAATGAATGACAACTTAGTGCTAGGAAGATTTATTTGGGCTCATGGTTTCAGAAGGTTTAACCTATACTCCTGGACTCTGCTGATTCCGGGTCCTTGATGAGGCAGAACATCACAGCAACAGAAGAATGTGGTAGGAACTATTCCCCTCTGGCCAAAAAGAAGCATGCTAGAGAGGGGCCCTACTTCCAGTCCCTACTTCCTTCAGCTAAGCCCCACCTCCAAAAACTCCTAGAACATCCCAAAATAGTACCACCAGCTGCCTGCCAAGCATTCAATACATGAATGTTAGGATGCTGAAAACCAAGGAGTGGTGTATTGAGCCATAGCATCCATTCCAGTTACTTTCTTGCTAATTTGTCATGCCTTGAGTCCTCCACACACCACATCACTTGGCTCTATTAAGTACACAAGGCACAAAGAATGAATCTAATTTTCTTGAGATAAGCCCAGATCATCCTCAAACTCATTGCAAAGTTGCTTCTGCATCCTGAATACTGAAGTTACAGGCATGTACCACTATGCTCAATGGATAATTCTAATTTTATTTAGGAGTAAAGTGAGGCCAGGATTAATTTGTTTCCACTGTTAATAGTTACAGAGTCAAGATTTAGCACTTAAGGTTCTGGCTCATGATCAATTCAATTAATATGGGCTGTGTATAGTGTAAATGTGTGGCTATACTACTATGGAAGAGATCAATGACTAATTAGATTTTAAAGTATGAACAGCATGGAACAATAACCCTAAGGCTGCAGTAACCAACAGCTCTCTACTTAAACTTAAGAAATTCTTAACAAGAGGGCAATCATACTAGGTACTGGAAACCTAACCAACTATCTTTGAGGAGAGCCTAGAACCACTTTGCTAAACCAGCATAATCCATAAATTATATATATAATATATATAATAATAATATAATAATAATTTATATATATATATATATATATATATACACACACACACACACACAGATAAGTGTAGTTCTCTTCCTTCATTAAAGGAACTTGTCTTTGCAATAGATAGAGCCTTACAGAAAATACCAACCACTACAATGTGGAGTTGTGGAGGCTATTTCCAACTTCTACAATATAACTCCTGTACCCAAGACTAGGGAACCATTGAGGAAGTAAGGGTGGAAAGACTGTAAAAAGCAAAAGATCTGGGAGTTTTCTATGATATTGTGTCTCCTAAAAGTATCAGAAGCTGCGTTCATGAAATCCCACCAACATGACTGGCTAAATCTTACCGGAATAGTAATGACACCAACAGGCCTGCTAACACAGACAAGGAGTAAGCTCATGAGCCATCAACACTAGACAAAGAACTACAGGCAACTAAGGAATGCTGAGAGTGGGAGAAATAGTCTTCCCCAGAGATGAGCTCATCAGTTGCTTTCCGATACCAAATGGCCAGCCCTGAAACATATAAACAAGTAACATTATACAGACTGTGCAGGTTGTATTTATGTATTTAGAGGAACACACTCACACATAACAACAATAAAAGCAGGTAAGGAAAAAGAGGCCACGAGTTTCAAAGAGAACGAGGGGATGAAGCACATGGGAGAGCTGGGAGAGAGGAAAGGAGAAGGAAACTTGTGAAATTATAATCTCAAAAATAAAAAAAATCATTTAAAAATTTTAGAACTGGGCTGGAGAGATGGCTCAGTGGTTAAGAGCACTGACTGCTCTTCCAGAGGTCCTGAGTTCAATTCCCAGCAACCACATGGTGGCTCACAACCACTTGTAATGGGATTCAATGCCCTCTTCTGGTGTGTCTGAAGACAGACACAGTGCTCTCATATACATAAAATAAATCAATAAATTTAAAAAAAAATTTAGAACTAAAAACAAAGTATTGTATAAGATTACAAGTATCATTTGAGATTATTAAGAGATGAGAAAGATCACTCTATGCATCTCATTTCAGGAGTCAGGGTCTTTGAGAAAAGTGTGCATTTGTGTCATGGTTCTTCTCATCTTGCTTGGCCCATACAGAAGAACTCAGCGTGTAGCCTGTGTGTTAGACCCACAGCCTTTGGACGGTGTTTGTAGCTGTTGGACTTCTTTGATTGCAGGCAGCAGAAACTGGCTTCCAAGGATAAACAAAATTGCGTTTATTAAAAAGGGAGATAGCTGAGTCAGCGAGACCACCAGCAGAACTGACCTGCTCCAGAGGCTAGTAAGGAATTTAGAATTCTCTTTAACTGAGACCTACCTGTCAATGGATGTATGGATTCTAAGGATATGCAGTCCCTTTTCCCTATAATTACAGTTCATATTCCAGGCAGGGAGCATTCAATTGGTCTCATTTGGGTCAAATTACATCTTTTAGCTAACAAAGGCCAGTGTAGTTGATTATACTCCCACCAGGCCACTCCCAGTAGGGATGAAATAATTGGCTTAACATGCTACTATTAAGGAAAGTAAAATGATTGGAGACAACTGAAGTAAGGAAAGATCTAATCACAAGGCTGGAGAGATGGTAGCTCTGCGGTTAAGATGCCTCACTACTTCCACATTCAGTTCCAGTACATGGTGGCTTACAACTGTCTGTCCCCCAGTTCCAGGAGATCTGATAGTCTCTTCTAGTCTCTGCGGGTACCACACATACACATGGTGCACATACATACACTCAGGCTAAACAATCAAACACTTAATAATCAATAAAGCAGGAAAGAATCTAAAGCAAAACATGTTTTAAAACTCCAGGCATACTGTACGTCATTGATTGCAGAGCAACAGATCAGACCCACCCTCCAAAACATAACCCTAGCCTCCACTGCCAGCACTCCTGGTTGCTTATGACCTATGTGAGCCAAGGCTATGCTTTCATTCTAGAAAGTTCATACAAGGATTTTGCTGCTGGAAGCTACCCACATTGAGCATAGCATGAATATAGAAAGCGCATTTTCAACCAGTCTTCATTAGGGCCAGAAACTATAACTGCCATGGGCCTCTCTCTGTGTGTTTTATCCTGACTCTTGGCAAGGACAAGAGGAATTGAGACACAGTAACAATAATGAGAGTAAACTATGCCTTTAGGACCTCCTGTGTGACAGGCACCAGACTAGACTCTTCACCTGTATCACCTTTCATTGTACCACCTATTGTGTGCAAAAATAGAAGCACTGCCATTCTGTCTCATAGTTGCTAATGATAGGCAGTTCTGTTCTTCTTTCCTGGACATCTCTAGGGAGTATCTTTGGCAAAAGCAGTGGATACCACAGGTCCATTTGGAAACAATAAATATGTTCTGCACAAAGGTTTTCAATAGAAGAAACATTCCAGAGAATAATGCCTTGAGCTTTCCTGGGGGCTCACTCTTGCCAGCTTGCCATGTTTCCTCTTGCTTCTATGCCAAAATATTTCATTTTTAAAAAATCATCTTTTAAGGCATTGTACAAAAGAGAAAAGTCAAACTGACTTGCAGAAGTGGATCACAGGCAGGCCTGAGGCCAAGATCCTACTGGGGAAAAAGATAACCTGAAGAATGTACCTTTGCCCTGAACATTCTGGAATAATCTAAGATTGCTTTGTATCTTTATCTGTACCTGGTAGGTAGGCAAGTGTTTTATAACCACCTACACAGTCATTGTGCTTTGGCTTTATTTAGAAGAGGCTGAGAGTATTGGAAACTGACAGCTTTTACACATTAAATGGCAGTGGGGGGGCAGCTTTTAAGCACCTTTCTACTTTGGTTTTTTCATCATTTAAGAAGGGGACTGGGGAGATGGCCCTGCTGACCAGTTGTTTGGTGAGTGAGCAGGAGGACCCAAGTTTAAGCCTGCAGAAGCTACATAGAAAGTTAGCTACAGCAGTGGGTGCCCATGATCCCCGCGCTGAAGAAATGAAACCAGAAGGATTAAAACCAGGAGGGTCCCCGAGGCTTGCTGCTTAGCCAGTCTAGTTAGTTGGCTGGGAGGGCTTCAAATTCAGAGTGAGACCAAAAATATGAAAACCAATCAAGAAAGACTCCAGAACTGACCTCTGGCCTCCACATGCTTGCACACATGTGCACGTGCACACAAACATGTGAATACACACAGAGACAAAAATGCAATTAAAAATGTAAAATGCCAATTGTAGATAGGAAGGAATGGAGGGAAGGAGGGAGGGAGGAAGGAGAAAAGGAAGGAGGGAAGGAAGGGAGGGAGGAAGAAAGGGAAGAAAGAAAGAAAGAAAGAAAGAAAGAAAGAAAGAAAGAAAGAAAGAAAGAAAGAAAGAAAGAAAGAAAGAGGGGAGGGAGGGAGGGAGGAAGAAAGAGAGAAAGAAAGAAAGAAAGAGAGAGAGAGAGAAAGAAAGAAAGAAAGAAAGAAAGAAAGAAAGAAAGAAAGAAAGAAAGAAAGACAGGGAAGGAAAGCCAACTAGAGGAGGAAGATGATTTCTAGTTAACTTAAGATGCCTGTAGGACACGCAAGGGAAAATGCCCTCTGCAGCTGATGGTAGAGACAGAAAGAGTTTAAATGCATAGAACTGGAGCTCATCAAGGGAGTATTTTAATGCAGAGATATAGTTATCAAAAGCATCAATATGTAAATGGAGATAAATTTCAGGGGCTGGAACATGCCTCCTAGTGTGATTCAGCTGAGAGGAGGTGGCAAAACCACTTTCTGTAGAGAGAACCATTAGGGGCCATTCTTCTGAGCGAGCACTACATGCAGACAGTACTTCCTATATTGTCCTCCACAGTGGGCAGGGGGAGTTGGTATGGTGCTTGATTCTAACCTTGGGCCACAGTTCTAGCCTTCCATACTTTCCAATCACTTCCTATTCTAGCCTCACAAAGCTTACCATGCCAGGCTCTTTTCTGTCCTTCTGGATCTTTGTATAGTCTGTTCTTCCTGTGTATTCTGCACCCTTCCTTAGAGTGATACAGTTCAAATATTGCAGACATAGAAAAGTCATTTTTTGCTATGACCTCCTGGAGCAGTGATATAAAAGAAGGTACTGATAACTATCACTGATCCCAGAATCACAGCCTTATGAAAGAGAGTGGAGGAACCCTTCCCCACCACCGTGTCAGTCCAAAAGACAGGAAAGAGAAAAGAGTCCTGAGACAAATGCTCCTTCAAAAATGCCAGAAACAGCCCAATACAGTAGCAACCCCACCCTATCCCACCCTACCACAAGTCAGGTAGCCAGAGGAGTCTGTGGCCTAACCCACACTTGGCCAGGAAAAAATACAAATCCATATTTCTAGTACATCTTTTTGTTAGGACAACTGGAATCACTAGGTCATCGTTGATATGTAGTGTCACTCTATTGTTAAAAATGCTTCTTTGAAGACAGAAGGGGCTTGCGGCCCCATAGAAATGGCCCCATTGGAAGAGCAACAATACCAACCAACCAAAGCTCCCAAGGACTAAAGCACCAGCCTGGGAACATGCTTGGAGGGACCCATGGCTCCAGCTGTATATGGAGATAAATGTCAGGGGCTGAAACATGCCTCCTAGTATGATTCAGCTGAGAGGCTGTTAGGCATTGGTGGGACAGGAGGTCCTTGGTCCTGTGAAAGTTGGATGCCCCAGTGTGGGGGAATTTGAGGGCAAAGAGAGGGGAATGAGTGGATGGGTCAGGGCACACCCTCATAAAAGTAGAAGGTAGATAGGATAAGGGGTTTCTAGGAGAGGGAATGGGGAAAAGGGATAATATCTAAAATATAAATAAATAAAATATCCAATAAAAATGAACAGATAATGGTACTGGCTATTGCAGTCGAGCATTAGAGACTTTTGTCAGATATTTAATATTACCCATATTACTGGGATTCCTTATAATGCTCAAGGATAAGGGACTGTGCAAGGGGCCCATGGAACTTTAACACAATATCTTCATAAAATAAAAAATGGGGAGGTATATCCCCATACACCGCAAATTTATTTAAATCATATTCTTTTTATTTTAATTTTTTTTTTAAATTGGATGCCAAAGAACTTTCTGCTGAGTGTATATGGCAGCCTACAACTAGGCATACTTATGCCTAGGTGAAAGGGAAGGATCTACTTACTGGTATATGGCATGATCCCAATCAGGTATTTAATATGGGGAAGAGGGCATGTTTGTATTTTTTCTACAGGATGTTGAAGGAGCATGGTGGCTGCCAGAATGATGGGAGAGATATGCTGATGGGATATGAGATATTCTTTGCTGGGACAAAGAATGATGCTAACCTGTCAGCTTGCTGAGTGCCCTAACAATAGAGACTGGGAAGCTGTATTGGACATATGTTCCTGATCCACCCTATCCCAGATGAGACAAGCTGCCTTGCCTCAAGTTTTAAACCCTGTGGAACAGAGAATCAAAAAGACAAGTTATAATGACTCTTGTATTTTTCTTAAATGTGACCGTGACCCTGTGGAACAGAGAGTCAGAAAGAGAAGTTATAAAAAATACAAAGTTATAATGACTCTTGTATTTTTCTTAAATGTGACAAGTTATTTGGACTCAATCATGGACTGGTCTAGAAATCAACCCAATACTGGAAATAACAGTCTTCATTTGGATGCTGGTTCTGGACATTTTCAGAGACATATTTGGAAGTTAGCTGCAGTTCTCTATGGTGTTATGTTACCAAGAAATAAAGTTGGGACAGCATCTGGATTTCAAACAAGTGTTAGTACATGTGTTAGGCTCTTTTAATTGTCAAGTTGAAATTACTTTTGGCTCTTCTACAGTATTTAATGTAAGTTGCATTGATTGTACACTTTCTAATTGTGTTGGTGTGTTGAAATCTAGCATGTCTGTTACAGGGGTCTATCAACCAGCTTTTGTTTTATTGCCCTCAGTATTACATAACCTTGGTATTCTGAAAAAAGCTTGCAAGTACTGGAAGAAGTGAGCCAGGCTTTAAGCAGAAGCAAGAGGGTAGTGGGCTTGATTATTGCTGGCATAATAGCTTTAATTACATTAATTGCTAGCACCACTGCCTCTGCAACTGCTTTGACAGGAGAAGTTAAGACAGCTACTTTTGTTAATCATTTAGCAAAGAAATGTTACTAATGTGTTGAGTATACAATAGGATTTAAATAGATGTTTGGAACAGCAGATTGATACTCTTTATCCTATTCAAATTACTGGAAAGGAGTTCAGAGTTTAAGAGTAAGGAGCCATCTTGAGTGCCATGCCAAATCCCAATAGAATTGTGTTACTTCTAAAATTTACAATGATAGTTATTACAATTAGGAAAAAGTTTAAAGACACTTGCAGTGTATTTGGCATAATTCTAACACATCTCTGGATATTTTAATTTTGCATACTGAGTTTATGAATTTAAAGAATGCTGCTCTGTTGAGCTTTGATGCTGCAGATAATGTTGATAAAATTACCCACGGCCTGAAGTCAGTATTTCCATTTTGGTCAAGTTTCAAGAATGGCATATATACATTGAACATGCTAGCCTTTTTTGTTCTAGGAATACTTTTATTCCTGCCCATCATGATAAAGCTTGCCTTTAACAACATCAACATTTTGGCAGCCAAAGTACATGGCCTGAAACTGAAAATGGACCCCCAGACAGAGTTATTCATTTAACAGGCTGGCAAGCCAGGGACTGGTAAGATTCTGTACAGAGCTTTACCAACCTAAGACATAAGTGCATTGCTTTTGATAATGCATATTCCATGACAGGTAAGGAAGGCATTCTTGTCAGAATGACCTAAGACAGGCTCAGTCTTTTTTAGCAATAAAAAAGGGGGAGAAGCAGAGAGCTTTAGGGGCTGATTGGCAAGAATCTGACATTGGCCAAGGACAAGGAAATAGGTTGCTTGGCAGGAAGCTGACATTGACCAAGGACAAGGAAGTGGGCTTCAGGCAGGAATCTGACATTAGGCTAGAACAAAGAAGTAATTTCAGGCAGGAATCTAAATCTTAGGCTAGAACAAGGAAGTAGGCTTCAAACATGAAAATGGCTTTGGGCTAGGTCAGGGAAGTAGGCTCAGATATTTTGGTCATCCTGATAAGCCCTTAGAAAGAGTGATCAAGGGAGTGATCACAGAACTTTGTTTATAGCTTGTTTTTTGAGTATTTGTATTTTTTGTCTTCCTTGTTCCTTGAGTATTTGCATCTATTGTATTGCTAGTTCCTCAATCTAGAACTGACCTTAATACTTGCATGTAATTAAAATGGTATAAAAGCAAAAAGGAGGAGGGAGGATGAAATAGGGGATGACAGCTGAGATGTAAATAAATACAGTATCCAATAAAAAAAGAAGAGAAAAGAATGCTTTTCTGAACCTGCATCTCTACCAAAGTGGGGAGAAAATTCCTATTTGAGGAGACCTGTTTTAAGCCATTTTCAATATTTTACTTGAATCTACTTGAGGTCCTCCATTCCACTCACTGGCACCTCTTTTGTCTACATCCTGTGGCCTGAAGCTTAATGATACATCCAAATTGCAAAATCTTTGATATTGTGAAAAGAATTCTAAGTTTGCCAGAGTGCTATGATCTTTGGTAGCTTATTTTATTCAAAATAATGCATATCAGTAGCTGAGCATCCAATTCTCATCAAGGACTAGGTGTTTGGCCACCAAGATCAGTGTTACCCAGGCATAATTAAGTGTATTACACATAGAGTTACAAGAATATTCTGAAGTTAGTCCTTAAGAGACAGATTTCAGTTATTGCTAAAATATGCAATACATATACACTCACACACTAGCACACACACTCACATACATACACATATGCACTCATATGCACACACATTCATACTCACACACACATACATACTCATATACACTCATACACCTACATGTACACACTCACACATATATACTCACACAGACATATATACAAATATACACACACACAGTCACATGCACACTCACACAAACACATATGCACATATATACACACACTCACATACACACTCATACACACTCATATACTCACACACACACTCATACATGTATATGTACATACATATACAGAATCATACATTCATATACATAGACACACTCACATGCACACATACATACAAATACACACATTCATCACTCACATACACACACACACACATACCTTCCCTGCTAGCTTATGTTATAGGATTTTGTTATTGCTGGTCTCAGAGCATGCTCAACTAATCTTAAGTACACACTCCTGACAATTCTACAAGCATTCTATGATTATATCACAGGGGATAGGGAGTGAGAAATCAGGTAACGGAAACTCTTAAGAATCTTTTACTTTGTAGTTTCGATGTCATAATTACACATAAAGTACACACACACTGACGCTGCTGGAACATACTACCCACAGCCTCAGAGAGAACATAATCCAAGGTGCATCGCATGGTTTCACTTATTATAAAATCAAGTACTCGGTCCTCCGTGGAGAAAGAGGGATAATAACCAAAAGAACTTCATTAAGAACAGCTCCAATAGGTTTAATGTGATCTTCCAAGGGTGAGCCGCTGGCAGATGGTGGTGGAGAAAGAAGCTATGTAGTTTAGTTAAGGAGAAGAGTTGAGAATACAAGCTTTGTTGAGCTTCTGACATGGTTAATGCCCCTATACTTTTGATGCATGTTTATAGATATTGAAAATGGCTTAAGATCTTAGGGAAAGCATGGAACAAATGCTGGCAGGTGACAAACACCATGCTCAAACACCAAGATCATGAGAATAGCATTTCTATGACTCTACTTTTTTTTTAAATAATACTTTTCAAACAATTGTTAAAATAGGAAAAATAATCAGATCACCTGTGAAAAGTGAGCAATTATGATTAATCAAAATTCCTCCCACAGGATCCAGACAATAAAGCAAAAAAATAAGTAAACTGAATCATAAATATTTGACAAGTTCCATTGTCTCCTTAGGGTCACTGAGGAAAAACAACAGGTATTTGCCTTAAGAAAAGAAAAGCCAACACTGAGTCTCAAAGTCTTTTGTTTTTTGTTGTCGTTGTTGTTTTTAATATTATTTTACAGTTACAGCAGCCTGCTTCTGAAGATTTTCAAACACTGTGCAGACAATTACAATCTCCATGGTACTTTGTTGCCAAGGTAAAGGGGCTTTAAGAAAATGAAGCAGATGCAAGGTGACCCAGAGAGCTACTGATGTCTACAGATAAAGCCAAATCTCCATTTCTATCCTTCTGTTTCAACTTTCTTGCCGGGGAGATGTGTGTATTATTTCCACATTCCTTTCAAATATATGCCCCTGAAGAATTCCTAGCAAGAAATGTAAAGCCTTTTGACTGGAGTTAAAGACATTACAGTATACAAACATCTGAATATTGAAGGGGCTCTGTCCTGATCATTGTTGTGCCCAGAAACCCCACTCTACTGCCTAGCTCAGAATGTATATTCAGGAAATAGTTTTAAAACTTATGTGTATGTCCACAAACATGCCTATGATGTATGTGAGAGGGGATGCCACAGCACAAGACAAAAGACAACTCTGTGGAGTCAATTCTTGTCTTCTACTTTTACATAGGTCCCAGGGACCAAATTTCACCATGCTTGTGCGGCAAGCACCTTGACTTAGTAAGTCATCTTGCTGGCTTTCAGCACATGCTTTTTAAAATTTATTAATCCATTTAAACATACATAGAAATTCCATTTCTTTGATATGTTTTATAATCAATTTGACCCAAATCTACAGATCACTCATTTGTTTGATTGTTCAGATGAGATATGTTTGGCATCTTACTCTAAGAATATTAAAATCTTTCCTGGTACTTGACATGGGTGTGTCTAAATAGAACAGCTTGCTATTGAAACTTGGAATCCCCCATAAGCACTAAAGTGTAGGTTCTGAACACTGGGTACTAAGCTACCAACTCAGAAATCTCAGAAACTTAAAACAAATGCTCACTAAAATCTGTTTTGAAAATGATTACTTGTTTAAATCATAAATGGAAGAATTATATTTTATTAGACATTAGAAATTACATATTAAAAATAATAATCTAAATATCACCAAAATACATTCAAAAAGGGGGGAAGCAGGAAAAGGAAGAGGAAGCAAACTTCACACAGATGTATGAAAAGAGCATTTCTACCCTAGCAAAAGAGACTAGGAACCGATTTCTGGTTACACCCAGGTTTTTCTCTCTGCCTCTCTGTGAAGCATCATTTTTAAAATTTTTCATCTGTCTGCTACTCTAGAGATCAAAATATTCAACATTTGCTTGTACATTTCATCTTTTAATGACCCATCTTGGATAGCTTTAAAGACTCGAGTACTGTGAATGATCTTTCATGAGCATAGTTTGAGTGTGAGCGTATGGAACTGCTAGTTACCTCACTTTCAGCTGAGGCCCCAGGATGATATAAGCCAACCCTTCTCACATCTCAGAATGAATTCTGTAGACCACCCTGCAGCATTGGCAAAGAGGCATCTGTGCTCCTCAAACTAACTGTACTGAGAGGGAGAGCAAGTCAGAGAATGTCTCTGTCCATCAGTTGTACAATTATCATTTCCCTCTACCCTGAAATAGGACTGATAGGGACAACAAGCTTACAGGCAGAGTGTTATGGAAGCCACTCAGTGAGGGTGACATGGGGCTTGAGAAGCAGTGACTTGGGTGTGACTCACATTTGAGAAGTGGCTGAAATGGAGTTGATCTGCATATGAGTTAATGACAAAATTACGACGTTGAGACAGTAATTAAATTACCACCAATGGTGAGTTAAAAGTCTGTATTTTATGTGAATCAAACATGGATGAGGTGAAAGTACCAGCACAGGTCTTACAAAAGATGGTCTAGAATACAGCAAGGATTCTGCCAGGAAGTGTTCATGAACCCCAAAAGGCCACCAAGGAGCCGATTCTGATGTAATCATATTAGGGTCTCTTTATTACAAGCTCAAGCTTGGGCTCCTAGCCAACCCCAACACAGCAAGAAGGTGGAGCTCTAAGACTAGTTTTAAGCAAGGATTTATAGAGGCAAGAAGTGGGTATCTAGCCTGGCACACATTTGATTGGAGGGCCATTATCACCTTTAACATAACTAACTGGCTGGTGCTGGGAGCCAAACCATAAACTTAACTTCTGCTTTCCTCCCAATTGGTGGTTGTTAGGAAGTGAAGCGCCAGGGGCAGGCTTGTAACCTGGGGGTACAGATTTGTTGGGGAACAACCTGGAAACTGGTGCTAAGACACAGGTCTTGTTGCGGGGTAGCCTGGAAACTGGTGCTAGGTACCAGCCTGTTAGTTAACTTGAGTTCAACCTTAGGTCAGGTTCTCTGCGATATCTGAACCCAAAAGATGTGATCTCTCACAAGCTCTCAGAATACAGACTGGAGGTGAACTGTCAGGAGACCCAGGATGGGAACTCTGAGCAAGCCTTAAGCAACCAGCCATAGCAGATTCACTCACCTCAATGGAGCTGCAAGAATCCCCAGAACTGACAGAGAGCATCTCCCAACAACTCAAGATTCAGCGCTGACCCTGCAATGCGCCCAGTATGTTAGCAATATTTCTAGTGCTGCCAAATCAAGGGAGACTTCTCATGCCCCTCACTTTCTTTCATCTCCAACTTCCGATGCCTGCTGGCATGTCCCTAGGAGACGGAGAAAGGAGACCACCAAGCTCAGGTGGAGATATGATTAAACACTCCCATTGGCCCCAGCTGCTGACAAGAAATTTGATTGACATCAACTCACACTGATCACAGCTTTATTCTGGGCTCTCAAGAGGCCAAAAATAATAACTAACAGCAAATAGACTGGCTACAGAACCTTTCTAAAAATGTCTTCCGAGGGGCAAAGAAAAGAAAATTAATCTCATGTTATGCTTAAATAAAGGCTGTTATGAGATACTAATGGTAGCTTTACGATCTAAAGAATACATTTTACAATGTCAACTGCATACCCATACATAGAGAAAGATTTTTACCACTAGAGACATATAAAATTCAGCCCTTGTTTTTCTCTCAAAAGCAGGATTTAACCATTCAGTCATGTGTTACTTAATTGAAAGTTATAGCATGCACAGTATACACCTGGTACTACACAGGTGTGCGATACAAAGAGTTACATGTGAAGGTAGTCCCTGGACATGTTTAAAACCAACACAGGATGTTCATTGCCTGCTATAACACACTCTACCTCTAGGGCAAAGGGCATGAGGAAAAGAGCAGAAGTGGGAAGACGTCTAGCTGCCAGAGTATTAGCCAACTCCAGACACCCAACCAGAGCTTTGGCCCCAGTATAGGTTTCTGATGTGAAGCAGAGGAGTTTGCTGTCACGTGATTTATTTCCAGGGCTGACATGACAAGAACCAGGGGAAGAAACAACTCACAATACTCTGCAGCTGCCCTAGGTATATCAAGCAAAGGTTAATCCTTTTCCCAGCAGGACAAGACCCACATGACCTCACTCTTATTTAAAATATGAAAAGATCCAGAGTAGACTAGTGTTTCTCACAAGCTGAAGAGGGTCGTGGGGAGAGGTGGGTGAGCTATGGCTAGAGAGAACAAGGAGGTTCTAACCTGCAGCAAGGTCACAGTCACTGATGACTATAGGCTCCGCACACTTCAAAAAAGTAAAAGAAAGCACCTTGACTGGTTTTAGCACACGCAAATAACAAATGTTTAAATGTATGTACTAACAAACACATATATTAAAGCACAACAGGGAAATACAATTCTTAGGCTTTGATGTGTTAGTTAAAAGTTTTCAAGTTAAATAAATGAACATAGATAGATGATAACAGATAACAGATAGGTAGGTAGGTAAGTAGATGGATAGATGATAGATAGATAGATAGATAGATAGATAAGATAGATAGATAGATAAAAAGGATTACGACCCCAAAAAAACTACCCCACATCATTCTACAATTTAAAATCCCTTCATTCTTGGCTTCTCCCAATAGTCCTAGAAGACAGGTCTAGATAAACTACATTCAGCACTTCTCCTAAATAATTTTGACTGGCTTTCATATAGCATTACCCTCTATCAAAAATCTATTGCAGGAATAAAGAGGAACATTTGCTTGCCAGTAGGAGTACTGAGGTGCAATCATATGTGCTGTGTCACATGTGAACAGTGTGGACCTTTATCCATTTGCCCTTCTGAGAAAAAAAACAAAAAACAAACAAAAAAACCACAAACTATTAATCTCTCTCTCTCTCTCTCTCTCTCTCTCTCTCTCTCTCCCCACCCACTGAGTTCACACTTTCTATTTCTTCTCATTAGCTCTGAGCTTTTGCCTCTCTTCCTCTAGTACAGCAGTTTTTCTTCGCCAACATTTCTACCTGCTTAAAAGAAATATTTTTTGAATCTTACAGTATTTATTCTCATATTTAACACCTAGGATACACATCTTCTCCTAATACTCTTTGCACATAATATTTTTTTAGGTATAAGCAGTGCCTAATTAAGCAAGCTAAAATGGTCACAGGAATACAAATAATATTGAAAGATAGTTTTGCCTGATTTATCAGACACTGAAATCTTAGTTTTGAAATAGTATCGGCCAATTTATTTTGCTGACTCTGCTTTTCTTGAGCTCATGTCAAATAACTCTGGAGTCTAGAGCACATGTTAAGGGATCTGGGGGTTGGGAGGCAAAAGGACAGAAACATTACACATATATCTTGAGTTTAACACAGCCTGAGCTAATCTGCAAAGCAAAGGTGACGTTATTTGCTTAGCCTGTAAGACAGTTAAGCTGCCTAGTGAAGTACAGAGAAATAGACTTCTATCACCATGCATTATTCATATGTCTGCATAGCATCCACAGAAATTATCAATTAGCCCATTAGTAACCAGTACCAACTGCTCTGTGTACCCACAGGACAAGAACTGTTGCATTTCTTTACTTTTCAAAATAAAATTAAATCCTATTCAGGTTCCAACTGGCCACGGTTGACAGGAAGAACAAGCTCAATCCAATTCCAGCCATGCACTGTAAGAGAGGATCAAAAAACAAAAGCAAAATATAAGGTTTACCTGGCTCAGAAAAAAATGTGACAGGCCAAGATTCATGTGTCTCATTCAAAGATTATTAGTTTCTGATATCTATGGTTCTCCACGATGCCATCCAAATCTAGTTTCTGCAGAGCAAGAGAGTAGATATTCCCACTTCCTAATTCCCGTATATTCCATACCTGTACCTATGTCAGGGAATCTAGCATTGAACCTATGAAAAATGAGCCACTGACTGATAAACCTCAGATATAAAATTTCCAAGTAATATGCCTTTTTGGACATTCTAGCTAAATCACCTTAGTGACATTCCATGTTTGATTTTTTAAGGTTTTTTTTCTTTCATATTTGTGAAGAGCAGATAAAAATAATCATAGTGGAAAAAAAACTTCCAAACCACATTGGTCAGGTAGCAATATGAGAAGTAGTCATAGTATTTGTAATATGATAGGTAAAAACATCAGAACCTCAAGGAAAATATAATTCCCTGCTCCACATAGTCACTCTGAAACCCAAGGTGACAGATGCTCAGCCACTTAACTTATGCTCCCAGGACTGTCCTAGGTGTTGACATGTAGCAAAAACAAGGGAAAGACTCCATAGAGAGTCTTTGGTTTCAATGCAAGAATGCCACCTCACTATACCCTTTATATTCTTGTAGCAGGTTCTAGGCTTCACTTACTCCAAAGTGCTGATTAAACTCTACGCTTTGGGAAATATAGGATTTTATTAACAGCCATCTGTGGTGATTTGAATAGGAATGGCTCCCACAGGCTGTGTTTGAATGCTTGGCACATAGGTAGTGGCAGTAATAGAAGGTATGGCCTTGTTGGAATAGGTGAGGCCTCACTGGAGGAAGTGTGTCACTGTGGGCTCAGTCTTTAAGGTCTCAGAAGCTCAAGCCAGTTCTCTCCCTGCTGCCTGCTGATTTGGATGTAGAACTGTCAGCTCCTTCTCCAGCACCAAGTCTGTCTGCATGGGACCATGCTTCCTGCCATGATGATAATGAACTAAACCTCTGAACTATAAGCCAGCCCCAGTTGAATTGTTTCCTTTATAAGAGTTTCTGTGGTCATGCTGTCTCTTTACAACAATAGAGTGTCACTGAGCAATGAGGCTGGGAAGGACATACATAGAAATTATCTGCCCCAGTTCAATTGGTAACAAAGAAAGTAGAGTCCCAGGAGGCTGTTATTCCACTAACCTAGTTAATGGCAGAGAAAAGAGAAGACTCGAGATCCACGGAGCCTTCATCCTGTGCATCCTGTGCCTTCCAACTCAACTCCACTTTCACCAGATTTTGGGGTATTAAAAAAAAACAAAAATGACAACAAAAAACGGACTCAATTCTTTGCAGTTTCAATTTCAAGACTTTAAATTGCCCATTGTGCAATGTGAAGAGTTTCCATCCCCTCTTTTTCATTGACTGAGGCCTATAAGTTTAACTGACAAATGCCAAATTAACAGAAGAAAATTAATAGAAACATTATTATTATTATTATTATTATTATTATTATTATTCTCACATGTACTGGAGAAGCATTTTTAAAAAGCCTCAAAGAAACAATTTAACTCACAAGACAAGATTAAAGGTTGAAAGCTAACCTGAGCAACCAAACATGACCATGTCAGAGGGGTTGGAGAGAAAGCAGGCTGATGTGCTCAGAACCCAAGCAGAGCTTCAAGTCCTGAGTTCTAAGTACCATGTGGCCAAACTAAGCTGCCCGGAAGAAAGCTGTAAAGACTTCGAAGGAAGTGCCACACCCATGTGCGCCAGACCCAAACCACTGCACTGAAAGCAGAGGTCTGAAGAAATTGCCAGATAGATAGCAGACAGACAGACAGACAGACAGATGATAGATACATAGAAAGATAAAGAGATATAGGTATACAGGTAAAGCATACATATGAAGCACTTAAGACACAAAAAGACAAAACTAGAAAGGACTGTGCCCATTACATTATTACCATAACATTAAATATACAGAACAAAGAAAATATGTTGAAAGCAGCAAGATAGAAACAGCAGGTTTTGTATAAAGATGGACCTAGCAGAACAGCAGAACAGCAGCAGATTAGCTACCTGAAAGTTTAAAAGCCAGGTGATCCTGAATGGATGTACTTCGAGCTATGAAAGGCAACAACTGATAACACAGACTACTGCATCCAGCAGAGTTATCTATCATCATTAAAGGGAGGTAAAACCTGCCCATGGTAAAGGACTGAAGGAATTTATAACCACTAAGATAGCTCTATAGAAGACACTTGAATTCCATCAACTGAAGCAAAAACCAAATCTATCCATGGGGCCACAAGCATGAATATATTATGCTAGAATAACAAGAGAGAAAAAGGAAAAAATAAACAAAACTATGAAATTAACAAAGTTGCAAGAATCAATATGCAATTTTCAGTCATGACTCTGAATATGAATGGTCTTAATTCTCCCAATCAAAAATCATGGACTAGTAGACTGGGTCAAAAGGCAGCAACCATCTGTTTGCTGTCTCCAAGAAATGCTTCTCTCTCCCAAAAGGACAACCCTACATCAGGATGAAAGGATGGGAATGGGTAAGCACATAAACCTAAACAAGCACATCTTGCTGTTCTAATAGCTAACAAAACAGAAGCATAGAGAAAAAGAAAGATGATTGCCTCATACTCATTAAAGGTATGATCCACCAAGAACATATTATCATTCTGAACATTCAGGCCTTGAACACAGATTGTCCCAACTTCTTAAATACAAGTACTACTTGATAGGAAGTCACAGATTAACAATAGTAGCTGGAGATATCAATATCCTTCTCTCACAGGTCTTCTTAATAAGAAAAACTAGATAAACATATTAATTAAATAACATCATATATCAAATGGACTCAGAAATAAATCATATTTAGGACATAAAGCAAGTCTCAAAAATACATGGAAATTGAAATTATCTCTTGTATTCTGTCTGGCTACAGTGGAGTAAGCCTATAAATTAACAAGAAAAAACACAGAACACACACACAAACTCACAGAGTTTAATCAGCATACTACTGAATGATGAACTAGTGAAATCATAGGAAATTTAAGAGTCTCTAGAGTCAAATGAAAATAACATAACATACCAAAATCTACAGGATACAGTGAAGGTAGTCATAAGAGAGTAATTAGCTTTGGGTATCTGCTTTAGATTGAGAAATCTAAAGCAAGTGACTTAATGTCATACTTTAGGACTACAAAGAAGAACAATCCAAATCCCAAATCAAGAAAGAAATTAAACTGCAATTCTGCTTTCAGACAGGAGTCTAGCATGTCTATCCTCTGAGAGGCTCCACCCAGCAGCTGACTCAGACAGATGAAGACACCCACAGCCAAACAGTAGATGGAGCTTGGGAACTCTTACAGAAGAATGGGGGAAGGGTGGCAGGCCCGAAAGGGACAGGACATTCACAGGAAGACCAACTGAGTCAACTAACCTGGACTCTTGGGGCTCTCAGAGACTGAACCACCAACCAAAGAACAGGCAAGGTGGGCTGGACCTATGCCTCCCCACACATATGTAGCAGATGTGCAACTTGGTCTTCATGTGGGTCCCAAACAACTAGAGCGTGGACTATCCCAAAAGCTGTTGCCTGTTTGTGAGATATGTTCTTCCAGCTGGGCTGCCTTGTCTGGCCTCACTGGGTGACAATGCATCTAGCCTGGCAGACTTGATGTACCAGGGTGGGAGGATATCCAGGGGACCCCACCCACCTAGAGGAGAAGGAAAAGGGAAGGGGGGAGGAGGAATAGTTGTGGAAGGGGATGACCAGGAAGGGAGCAGTAGGCAGGATGTAAAGTGAATATACTAATAATAATAATAATAATAATAATAATAATTTTTAAAAAGAAAAAGAAATCAAGATCAGGGCTGAAATTAACTAAATAGAAACAAAAATTACTTACCAAGAATCAATATAAATAAGAATCGGTTCTTTAAAAAGATAAGCAAGACTGACAAACTCTTACCCAACCTAACCAAAAGAAGAGATGATGCAAATGAATATAACTACAAATGAAAAGGAACCATTGCAACAGATGTCAGTAAAATTCAGAAAATCATTAGATGTTGCCGTGTGTGTATGTGTATGTGTGTGTGTGTGTGTGTGTGTGTGTGTGTGTGTGTTCTACTAGATTGGGAAGTCTAAAGGAAAATGAGGATATAGTAGTAATTTATAATTACTCAAATAAGATAAAGTCCAGGCCCATAAAGATTTACTACTGAATTTTATCAGCTTTTTAAATTAGAATTAACACCTATGCCTCTCAGTCTAGACCTTAAAAAAGAAAAGAACAGGACATTACAAAGCTCTTTTTACAAAGCAACTGTTATCCCAATACTTAAACCCAATAAAGATGGAGATGTAACAAATAAATAAATAAATAAATAAATAAATAAATAAATAAATGGGAAAGAAAGAAAATTACAGCTTCATTTCCCTGATGAACACAAATGCAAATCATGATCAAATTAGCTTTAAGTCAGAGATGTAGGGATGATTCAATGTGGGTCAAAACTCACGCGTGGGTCTCAGGCGGGGCGCAGGTCACGCTTGCCAGCAAGCTACGGCACTTCCCGGTGAGACTCAGCAGCGCAGACTGTCGGCAAATTGCGGGTGTGGGGAAAGAGTTTGAGCTACGCATCTCAGTCTCAGTGACCGCAGAGTCCCGGGAGCAGAGGCACAGGGATGCTGCGCACCCAGTGGGACATGGGATGGGTCACGCTTGTGTACCGAGGTCGCGGCTGAGTCCCCCAGGGCCCCCCCTCAAAGGTGGTGTAGGGACCTCCACCCTCCATGGAGTTTTCCACTTACACAATGAGTCCAGAGTTCAAAGAGACACGTGGAGTTGAAGGCATGCAGATTTATTGACATGACGAAGAGTTTGAATGGTGGCGTGCTCTCCCAAAAAAATGTCAGAAGGAGTTTTCTTATATTAGAAGGGGGAGAGGGGCGGGGCCAGGGCCTTAGGTAATATGTAAATCTTGAGGCAGAGACCTGTTCCCCGCCCTCTACTTGGGCCTTATGAGACTTACCACATGTTACATGGAGACCTCGTGTCAGGTCTCTGGGCTCTGGGGGCGTGGCCAAACACCCCAGGATTTCCACAGCCCCACAATTCAACATATATAAACAGCAAATGTTATAAAAGTGGTCTTCTAGCTGGGTTGCCTTGTCTAGCCTCAGTGGGAGAGGATGTGCCTAGCCCTGACGAGACTTGATGCGCAGGGTCGGGGGAATACCTGCAGGGTCCCCCACCCTTTCAGAAGAGAAGGGAAGGGGGATAGGGGAAGAAATGTGGGAAGGGATAACTGGGAAGGGGGCAGAGAGCAGAATGTAAAGTGAATAAGTAAAATAATAAACTTAAAACACACACACACTAATGAATTCAAGTACAGAAATGATATGGTCATTTGATAGGTACAAAAAGGCTTTTGACAAAAACAGTATATCCTCCTGTTAAAAGTCCTGAAGAAATCCGAAGTAGAAGCAATATGTCTCAACATAATAAAGGCTATATATAAAAACCTGTAGCCAACTTTGGATTAAATGAAATAAAGTTCAAAGTATTTCTACTATAAGCAGAACCAAGACAAGTGGGCCCAATTTCTCCACTCTCATTCAACATAACACTGGAAGTTTTATCTAGAACAACAAGACAAAAGAAGCAAATAAAAGAGATACAAATAGGAAAGGAGGCCAATGGGTCTCCATTTGCAGATGATATAACTCTCAGGACCTATGAGACCCTAAAGACTCAGCCAGGAAACTTTTAGAACTGGCAAACGCTTTCAGAAAATTGGCAGAATACAGCTTTAAAAACACCAGCAGCCTTCCTATATACCAATAAAAAACATACTGAAAAAAAATCAAGAAAATAATTACAGTCACAATAGTCTCAAAATTGATTAGCTAATTAATTGATTGATTCCTTGGAATAAACATAGCCAGGTATGTAAAAGATCTCTACAATGAAAACGTTAAAATGCTAAAGAACGAAATAGAGGAATATATTAGACCTCCCCTACTCATGGGCAAGAATAACCAATATTATGAAAATGGATATCCTACCAAAAGCAATTTATAAATTCAATGTAATTCCAATGAAAATTATAGTAACATTTTTCATAGGAATAGAAAAAAAAAAGAACTTAAACTTTATATGGAAGCACAAAAGACACAGGATAGACAAAGAAATCATGAGCAGACAGAGCACAATTTGAGGTATCACCACACCTGATTTCAGGTTATACTGTAGAGCCATAGTACAACAACAACAACAAAATAGCATTATTACTGACACAAAAAAAAAAAAACAGACATATAGAGCAGTGGAATAGAACAGAGGAACCAAAGTCAAGGCCACACAACTTACAGCAAGCTGAGTTTTGACAAAGATGACAAAAACATACACTGGAAGATATTCAGCGTCTTCAACAAATGTGCCAGGAAAACTGGATATTTATAAGGAGAAAAGGAAAACTAGATCCTCCTCCTCACACCGAACGAAAGTCAACTCTAAATGGATCAAGAACATCATCATAAGTCCTGAAACAGCAAAACTGACAGAGAAAAAAGCGGGGAACACACTTTGAGATACAGGCATAGGCAAGGACTAAGTAGGACTCTGATCACTTGA
Organism: Grammomys surdaster; assembly: GCF_004785775.1. Lineage (NCBI taxonomy): Eukaryota > Metazoa > Chordata > Mammalia > Rodentia > Muridae > Grammomys > Grammomys surdaster. Next base: position 12,291,230 of record NW_021604578.1, on the reverse strand, counting down.
AAATAAAGCCCATAATCAAAGAATGAGATCTCCTGGATGTAATAAGCACTGCACAGCAAAGGAAAGTATCAGCTGAGTGAAGAGACAGTCCACAGAATGGGGAAAAAATTCTTGCCAGCTATATATCCAACAGAAGATTTACATCTAGGATATAAAAAAAAAATGAAATATCCAGAAAACAAACAATCCAATCAAAATATGAGTAATAGAACTAAATGGAGTTATCAAAAGAAGAAATTGAAATTTAAGAGGCTAGTAAACATTTTTAAAGTGTTCAACAACGTTAGCCACTAAGGAAAATACAGATTAAAACGACTTTGAGATCCTGTCTCACCTGAGTCAGAATGGCTATCATCAGAAAACAAATGACAGCAAGTGCTGGTGAGGATGTGGGGAGAGGAGACATGTCCATGGGTGTAACTAATTATTTTCTGTTTAGATATACAAGGCCTGTATTACAGAGGGAATTCATGGCTGGCACTGTAAACAGTCAAAAGACCATGGTGGGGGAAATCACAGGCCCTGGGGAGTTGGGCTGTAGGGTACTACTATTGTTTTACTAAATAATCACACTGCCAAGCTGCCCTTTAAATATTTATGTTCCTCTTCAGGCAAAAATGAAAGGGAGGGCACAGAGATCTTCTTGCATATATCATTCCTCAATTACTAAGCTCAAAATAATCCTAATGCCAAAAGGATCATATCCTGATCCCCACTAGAAGAAAGATGGAGAGAACAGAGTTTTCACAGTATTATCTAATAACACCTCTAAGCACCCACTGATCTCTGATTATCCAAGGGATAAAATGTCATATACTCAATGTCACAAGTTATCAGCAAGATCTGATGCTTTACATATTTACAAGCAAATAACTTCAAATAATCAAAACACTCCCATCTTGAACCACATACAATTTTGTCAGGCAATTTGTTTCCTTTTGGTAGTTTCCATATCAAAAACTGTAGGAATTGCTGATGATTCATTGGGGAAATTGGAATTTCTATTTGGGGATAATTCTGTTTCAGTATTGAATCATGTCTCTTCAGCCTGTTTCTTGTTGCATTTGGAAGACAGCACTTGGTCCCTCTAAGTTTATTGGCTCTTGTTACTTATTCTTCACCCTGAAATCATCTCAGTTTCTGATATTAAAATCTGTTGCTATGGAAACAATTATGTCAAGAGACCAAAGGATAATGAATTCATCCATAGGGTAAGTAGCAAGAACTGACAAAAATCTCAGTAACAAAGATACTATTTTAATACTGAAGGTGCTAGTAAAATGTGTTGAAGAAGTGGAAGATGGAATAAGAGGAAAGAAAATGTCACTTGAATGTGTCTATGGTTTCTAGAGGAAACACTTATTAATCTTAGTTAAAGAAGTACATATTGTTATGAGCTTATGATCTCCTCATCCTGCTTCAGAAACTGCTAGAGTTAAGAACAGTTCCTTAGAGGTTTCCTGTGTGGTCTGAGCCTCTTGGCCTGGGTTGGCAACTGTAGTAGATCTACTGTGAACCTCCTCTGTGCAAGGATAGATGTCAAGATAGCAAAAGGACCAGGAAGATTTTCAAAGAGGGCAACAAACAATATTGGGTGGGATTTTCCTGTTGGCCATGAATTTCAACCCCTACAGAATAGAAAGCCAACAACACTTGATATATCCTATATCAAAAAGCACACTAGTCACCAAGAAACACTCAGTAGCAAAAGTGGCACCTGTTTGGTTTTAGAACCAGGAAAAAGAGACTGGGGTGTATATTTCACATACCAATGCAGACCTGAATTCCAGGTTCTCCCAGCATCCTTCAGTCCCCAACCTAGAACTTTCCAGCCCAGGGCTCTGCTGCCCTTCCCAAAGAGGCTCTTTCCTATATAATCCAAACATTTTGGTCTCTCCTGCTCGCTCTCTCTCTCTCTCTCTCTCTCTCTCTCTCTCTCTCTCTCTCTCTCTCTCTCTCTCCCTCCCTCCCTCACTCCCTCCCTCCCTCCCTCCCTC
>NW_021604578.1:12283674-12288833 GCF_004785775.1 Grammomys surdaster | reverse complement strand
TCTCTCTCTCCCTCTCTCTCCCTCTCTCTCTCTCTCTCTGTCTCTGTCTCTGTCTCTCGCTCACTCTCACTCTCTCTCTCGCTCTCTCTCTTCCCTTCTTTCTGTGTGTCTCTTTCTTTACCCTCACCCCACCCCCTTCTCTCTCCCCATGATGACTTACTTCCCTGGCCTAGGTTCTTCGGACCAGTAATCTTGCCCAAGACCAGCTTCCCAATAAGTATTTAATATAATCTGATTTGGCTTGAATGGCTCATTGCACTAGCAAAGAAATAACTTATAAGATGATACCAAATCCAGCAGGAGTTGAATCTCCAGCCTTATGACCTGGGTCTTTTCTGGCCATGTGGAAACCACTTCTCTCCCTCTATATTTCTCCAGGGGAAAAAATTCTTTGGACTCCATGAGTATCCATTCCCAGCTACTGTCTATTAGGACCCTCCAGGCTTTCTCTGCTAAGTCCCAGCTGCCAGAGCTAGCCCCATCTGAACAAAGGTCTTTGTTTGGGGGGAACTTTTGATACAAAGGTGTTTGATCTGAGGTTACAGCCCCCATATAAAAGAATCGATCCCAGACTATCAAATGAGATGCCATTTCCATAGTCTCAGGATCTCTGGCAATGCCTGGGAGAATAAGTGCCACTGGATATGAAACAAAATTTATTCAAATTGGTCTGAACTCCTTATGTCCAATTTTTTGAAAACTGAGCTCTTGCCCCTTTTCCACTCCCCCTTGGCTGTACTGAGTACAGGGCCCCAGGTGCTGCCTAGCCCCGCACTCCCACACCCCCACACCTCTCTCTGTACCTCAACAGCAGTTATAGCAGCTTCAATTGTAATGCTGACTGTGGTGTTGATTGCAACAATGGTGTTACCAAAAGACTAACCTTCTCATTTTAAAACACCCACTATGCCATCAGCAGGAAAGTATGCATAGTGGAAAACAGCACATGGCTAGTCACCATCTAAAGAAAGAGGAGTCATGGCTTCACAACCATCTTGGTTAAGGCCAGTAGCCATCTCTGTTATGGGAAATCATGGCTTCACACCTGTCTTGTGTAAGGGCAGCAACACATGATATGAACCAACCAGGGAATCAGGTCTCCAAAGAAACTTTTAAACTGAGATAAGATTTTTGTGCGATTTCTGTCCTGTCTTGGTAAATTGTTGCAGCATTTCTATATGTCTTTACTCTTAAGAAGTTGCCTTATTTTAATATTACTAAAAACACAATTGAGAGATTTTAAACTTTTAAAGTTTTGGAGTTTTATAACATTAAAAAGGATAAAAATTACTGCCATAAAAATGTTTGGCTTTGTTTTTGCTAATGTTATTAAGATATAATATAACCTTACATTTTTATAAGTCATAGATTTTATAATGATATACCATATAAAAGTCAAAATAGTCTCTTTATGAACTATGTTTATAGATTGAAGGATTTTGTTCTGAAGCTAGAAGTGTTTCAATTCAAACTCGTGATTTTTTAAGGATCAAACCTAACAGGTTCTAATCTCAAAAACTACTAAAACAGTTCTAGATTCATAAAACCTACTCTAATTAAGAAATGCAAGTTGAGAGCCAGTAAACTTATCCTTTATCATATCCTTTAATGTGTTCAGAATTATATTTAAAGTCATGTTGAGAACTGATGCAGTTAATTGTTAAGCTTTATTTAGCCTCCTGGTTTATGTTTGCTAGGTACAATTAAGAGCAGATAACTAGAAATAGACATAGATTGTTTAACTCAGATATGCTTAGTAGGTACTAGCTCTCAAACCTGTCAGAGATCTGCTGCATATGGCATTAAATATTTAAACTTATTATGACAGAGACTCCCAAATCCCCAACCCAAGGTTTTGGTTCTCCTCACCCTTCCATTCCCAGCAAAACTACATCTAAGGCTTGCCAGCAGATTGGAATGAGGTGCTGCATTTTCCTAAAGCACTGACTCAGTCAGAGTTTCTATTCCTGCACAAATATCATGTCCAAGAAGCAAGTTGGAGAGGAAAGGGTTTATTCACCTTATACTTCGACATTGCTGTTCATCACCAAAGGAAATCAGGACAGGAACTCAAGCAGATCAGGAAGCAGGAGCTGATGCAGAAGCCATGGAGGGATGATATTTACTGCTTTCCTTCCCCTGGATTACTCTGCTTGCTTTCTTATAGAACTCAGGACTACCAGGCCAGGGATGGCACCACCCACAATGGGCCCTCCCACCCTTGATCATTAATTGAGAAAATGCCTTACAGCTGGATCTCATGGAGTCATTTCCTCAAGGGAGGCTCCTTTCTCTGTGATAACTCTAGATTGTGTCAAGTTGACACACAAAACTAGCCAGTACAATTGACCCTTTGTCAACTTGACACACAAGCCTTGACCCTTACTTTCTTACTCATTCTGAAGATCTAAATAACTTTAAAAGTCCCACGGTCTTTACAAATTCTTACATATTATATCTTTTAAAATTCAAAATCTTTTTACAATTCAAAGTCTTTTAACTATGGGCTCCACTAAAATACTTTCTTACTTTAAGAAGGAAAAATATCAGGGCACACTCACAATCAAAAGCAAAATCAAACTAATCATTCAATGTCTGGGATCCACTCACAATCTTCTGGGCTCCTTAAAGGGCTTGGGTCACTTCTACAGCTCTGCTCTTTGTAGCACATACCTTGTCTTCTAGGCTCCCATGCCTATACTCCACTGCTGCTGCTGTTCTTGGTGGTCATCTCATGATGTTAGCATCTCCAAAACGCTGCTGTCTTCCACTGCAACTAGGCTTCACCAATAGCCTCTCATAGGCTCTCTCCATGGTGACAAGCCTCAACTGCTTTGCATGACCCCTTCAGTCCTGGGACATCAATTGCAACTGAGGCTGCACCTTCACCAGTGGCCTTCCATGGCCTCTCACAGTGCCAAGCCTCAGCTGCTCTTCATGATTCCTTTATGTGCTCAAAACCAATACCATCTGGGTGACTCTGACACATTGTCAAGTCCAGCCACAGCACAAGGTACAATCTTGACTATTTAACACTCTCAGAAAACACTTCCCAGAAGATTTCACCTCAGTGACGCTGGTCTCCTCTTAATCACCACTAATTTCTTAGTTCCAACTAACCAGCATCAATAGTCCCAGTAATGGAAAGGTTCGCTTTAGTAGTTCTGGTGTCTTGTTAATCACAGCTGATTCTTCAATCCTAGTTAACCAAAACCACAGAATCTTCACAATCAAAACAGCAACAGCCCTGATAAGAGTCATTAATCTTCCCCTTGAAATTTCACAAGACAAGCCTCCATCATTTACACTGTCCTCGACATTATCTTCCAAGCTCCTACAGAAAATCCCACAGAGCCCATAACACCCAGTGGCTCTTCTATCCCAAAGTTCCAAAGTCCTTCCACAGTCCTCCCCCAAACATGGTCAGGTTGTCACAGGAATACCCAACTCCTGGATACCAACTTGCCTTAATCAGAGTTTCTATTCCTGCACAAACATCATGACAAAGAAGCAAGTTGGGGAGGAAAGGGCTTATTCAGCTTACACTTCCACATTGCTGTTCATCACCAAAGAAGTCAGGACTGGAACTCAAGCAGGTCAGGAAGCAGGAGCAAAGGCTCCTTTCTCTGTGATAACTCTAGCTTGTGTCAAGTTGACACACAAAGCCAGCCAGTACAAGCACCAAGACAGAGTCCAACTAAAACAGTCGGGGATTTCTGTAGGTTTCCCAAACATATGTATTTTTCTAATGGATAATTATGTGATTGCAATACACAGCCAGCAGGCAGAACTACTGGCCCACAAGAACAAAAGGCCAAAGACTCTGGAACAGGACAAAGCTGGTAAATTCCAGGTTTGCTCGTCCCTCCTGCACCCAGGTTAAGTAAGGAGCCCTGAATTGAAGATGCTCCTATCTATGCCTCCCAAAGGTTCTACTCACATACACTCAGGGGAACTTACACATGGTTGCCAGCCACACAGCAGTCATGGACAGGCAGGGAAGGAAAACAACAGTAGCCATGGAATAAGAAAATCAAAAAGCCATGGTTCTTTCCCATGATCCCTCTCTGTCACACCTAGGGAAGAGATAAAACTCAGAAAAGGAAAGGTGAGAGAGAATAAACAGACTGTGGCTACCCACTACGTCCTTATACAAATCCCTCCAGCTGAGGCTTAGCTGTCTGTGAGTGCAGGGAGGAGATCAGAAGTAAACTGGACGTGAGATTGAAGTTTCAACATAAAGCAAATAAGACTGGAGTTTTTCATACATGAAAAAGACTACAGACTTACAGGACATTCCCAAAATATTGTTAAAAGATGCACAAATAAAAAGCAATTCAAAACAGCATAGTTAAAGGAAATGATAGGAAAAAAATGACTTCATACAAGAATCCCACTGAGTCAAGATGCCAAACAAATCACTTACAGTTGGTGATTATGTATCCTGCAAAGATGAATCACAACACAACCGGAGGACACAAAACAAGAATTGATTCTACAACCTCCCATGGTCCCTCTTTCAATGATTCTGTCATAGGTAAAACACCAGAAGATACAAAAGATTTAAAAAAAAATAATAACAATTCAGAGACAAACTGAAGAATTTATAAAGATTTAATATTCAGAATGGGTAGTGCTTGGCATATTAATTAATATTAATATTGTGGTGGTAATTAATACTGTGGTAAACTATTATATTATATATGTATATATCATATTGTACCCCTTATAGTCAATCTTTGACAAGTAAATATTTTTAAATAAAACGGGAAAGTTCAAAAAGGAATGTAGTCCTTTTCACTTTCTAAATCTAACCAAAAGAATGAGTTTTTCCATTTGTGACCAATAGAAAAGCATGAAGACAGCTCTAGTGGGTCCATGAAATGACCGTATGCACTATTTGAAATAAGCTGATGCAAAGCAGTATCTGGCAGTCATCTGCCCTTACCTTCTGAAACTGCTGGAGTGACTGGAAACAACGCTTTTTAGAAGGAATCTAGTCCTTCAGCCTTTGAAACTAGAACATCACAGAGAGCTAAGACTCAGGTGGTTAACTACGACGATGGATTGCTATGGGCCTCCTGTTGTCCAACTGTGCTGGTTAGAGCTTTGTTTTGTTTTGTTTTGTTTTGTTTTGTTTTGTTTTGTTTTGTTTTGTT
>NW_021604578.1:12283010-12283664 GCF_004785775.1 Grammomys surdaster | reverse complement strand
TTTTGTTTTGTTTTGTTTTGTTTTGTTTTGTTTTGTTTTGTTTTGTTGTCAACCTGACATGACCTAAAGTCATTTGGGAAGAGGGAACCTTAATTGAGGAATTTTCTCCATCAAATTTCCAGTGGGCAAGTCTGTGGACTATTCTCCTGAATAATGATTTACAAAGAAAATCTCAGCCTCTCAGTCTGGACAGGAAGTCCTGAGTGGTATATGAAAGCAAGCCATGGGGAGCAAATCAGAAAGCAGCATCCCTCTATGGCCTCTGCTTAAGTTCCTGGCTACCACTTACTGTTACCTAGAAGTGTAAACTAAATAAAGCCTTGCCTTTCCAAGTTGCCTCTGGTCATAGTCTCTACCACAAAAATAGAAATCAAACTAAGACACCAACTTTGCTTTCCCACCACCAAAAACTATGTTCTTTCTTACCCACCTTCTAATCATGCTTCCCTTATTGATGAAAGATAGAGGCAAAGAGCTACACCCAACTACAAAGACTATGGCACCATGTGACTGGCTAGACAAAACTACTGGGTGTCCTGTTGAATGGTCATTTGGTAAGTAGCTAACTGGCAGCAGAAACATACTGGTATCCTTTATTCAATTCTGTTCTCTCTCTCTCTCTCTCTCTCTCTCTCTCTCTCTCTCTCTCTCTCT
>NW_021604578.1:12242068-12283000 GCF_004785775.1 Grammomys surdaster | reverse complement strand
TCTCTCTCTCTCTCTCTCTCTCTCTCTCTCTCTCTCTCTCTCTCTCTGCCTCTGTATACATCTGTGTGATTGTATATGTCTATATGTGTTTGTGTGATATGCACATGTATATATTAATCTTTGCATGTGTACGAATGTGAAGTACAAGTGGAGGTCTGAGGTTGATATCAGAAATCATCCTAGACAGCTTTTCTACTTTATTCATTGAGGCAGGGTCTCTCATCAACCCAGAACTTGATGAATGATAACACTCCTCTCAATAGCAGTTTGTTCTAGACAGACACACTGTATCCCTTCTGCTTCCTAATGTTGAAATTACAGGCAGGCCTAGTCAACATGTATGTGGGCTCTTAGGATCTGGACTTTTTGGACAATTCTACTCACCAAGTGCTTTATACACAGAATCATCTCCTCAGCCCAGAAATGTAGCCACAAGCTTTCTATCCAGCCTCTTTATCCCCAGAATAGTGACTCAGAGACTTAGTTATTTATGAATAAACGCCTAGGCCATAAGCTTTAGCTCATCCCCTGACTAGCTCTTAACTTACATAACCCATCTATTCTAGTCCACGTCTGACACATGGCTGGTTACCTTTCCTCAGTTTCATGCATTCAACTTTTTCAGAGTTTAGGGCAAATCCACTCTTGACTCTTCCCAGAATTCCCATCTCCTTCAGATATCCCACCTTCTAATCCTGCCTCAGCTCACTGGCCATCAGATTTTTTTTTTAGACAGGTGATGCTTCCACACAGTACATGAGAGATACTCTCTACACAGAAATTTGAATTTCTGTGCATAATATATTAGACAACAAAAAATGGAAAAATAAAATTTTATTTTTTATAATTAAGTCTAGAGATCACTGGATGGTGACTGATGATATACACCCAACAGCCTGCCATTTGTATTCTTTTCCGTCAACTGCTTTGGCGTTTCTTTCATAACAGATAACCTCCATCTCCAAAGCATTGATATGATTACCTGGGATCACTAAACAAACTGCATTTCCTTAAGATTGACTCTATTTCACCAGTCGAGTATAAACACAGTCTGTCTGTCTCTCTCTCTCTCTCTCTCTCTCTCTCTCTCTCTCTCTCTCTCTCTCTCTGTGTGTGTGTGTGTGTGTGTGTGTGTGTGTGTGTGTGTGTTAAAAACCAGGTAAGTGAACATAGAATGTGCATGTTCAAAGATGGCCAAGCTATAGTACTGCTGTATTGGAGGTGGAAGCAAAGACAAGAGAAAAAGAGGTGGTACCATACGGAAAAGAAATCTAAAATGGAATTTACTTTGTAATTTTTCCCAGAACAAATGTATTTGTAATTATTGAAATCCAAAAACATGTTATTCCTTCACAATTGATGTATTTCAACAATCTCTTTACCTAATGAGGTGGTTTGAATATGCGTGGCCCAGGGAGTGGCACTATTAGGAGATGTGGCCTTGTTGGAGGAGGTGTGGCCTTGTTAGAGGAAGTGTGTCACTGTGAGAGTGAGCTTTGAGACCCTCATCCTAGCTGCCTGAGGAGAGTCTGCTCCTGGCTTCCTTTGGATGAAGATGTAGAACTCTCAGCTCCTCCTTGCCATGCCTGCCTGGATGCTGCCATGCTCTCACCTTGATGATAATGGACTGAACCTCCAAACCAGTAAGCCAGCCCCAATTAAATGTTGTCCTTCGTAAGAGTTGCCTTGGTTGTGGTGTCTATTCACAGCAGTAAACCAAAAACTAAGATACCTAACAATCTAAAAAAAAAAACAATTTAAATCTGGTTTATCCTTGAAAGGTGACCTACCCCGATCTTCTCATTTGAAACTGCCAAGTTTTTTCCCTCCATCCACAGCTGGTAAATTGCAGTTTCAATATCTGAGCCAGACTTGAACAACTTTAGACATAATAAAAACTTCAACTAAGCAAGTTCTATGAACTGAAAGATTTCTTACAAATTAGGCATGTCCTAGGAATCCACTCCCGATAAAGTTAATGCTGAGTCTCCTTAGACTGTCAAGGCTGTGAACTGGAATATTCTAACAATGCTGGATGCTGAATTGGTAGTTTTAAACATGCATTCTGGTTATTGCGAGCTAGCCCTGTCTTCTTGATGGCACTCTAAAGAAAGAATCTCAGTTATTCTCACAAGTAATTCTATCGAAAACAGTTATGTTCCTCATTTGAATTGGAGAAATCCTCCATGGCCTTACAAACCTGTCATCTGAAAACAAAGATTGTTAATAAAGGTATTCCTCGGTATATGTATAACAGATGCCAACGTCCCAGCTCAAGCCACCATTAATCAAATTTTACTTAAGTTTCCCAATGTCTCATAAAATAAACACACAATTCATCTCCTGGTGGATGTGTAGCCACAAATCATTAACAACACACTCATGACTCTTGGTGACAACTGTGAGTTCTCAACGAGAGGCAACAGATAGGAGACCAATTATGTGTCTGAGTCTTGGGACCTACCGGATGACTTAAAATTCTCCTAAAAGCTACAAATATACAGTATGTACTCACTGTGGTTGGTTAGTTGGTTGGTTGGTTGGTTGGTTGGTTGGTTGGTTGGTTGGTTGGTTGGTTTTTCAGGCTAGACAGAGAATCCTTGTGTAGCTGAAGATAACCTTGAACTTCTGAACCTACTGCTTCCACCTCAGAGCTCTGGGAATGTAGTCGTGTGCAACCACCATGCCTAATCTATTTCGGATCAAACTTTATGTATACTAGGCAAAACTCTAGCTACCAACTAAGCAACATCCCCAGCCCTCCACTAATTTTAAACGCTACATTTGAACTATTGTTATTTACTAAGTAAGGGCTTTGGAATCAGAAAATTATGTTGGTAAACATGCAGTTTGTCTAATCCTAAAGAGAGGGAGTCCATAGAATGTCCCTGTGGCCTTACCCACCCTTCCCACCAGGAGAGTTTAAAGAGAGAACTGGCCTTGACATGATCTCCATCCTTCTCCCTCTGCCTGCCTGTCCACCAGCAACATGTTCTTTAAAGTCAGAGGCAAAGCATTATGAACCCTAAGTCTGTTATTTTGTATTACTTAAGTAAGCTTTGGCCTATAACACACAGAGAAAGATCTCAGTTCCATAGTTCAACCAAAATGTGCTTTGAAGCCACCAGTGAGCCAAATAATCAAATATTACCAACCAACATCTGAAAATAATCCCTCAAGCCTTCTCTCAGTCACCATTCCAAAGGTGGCTTTAAACACTAGAGATCAGTCATCTGTTCTTGAGATTTGTATAAACAGGGTGGTGGGTGGGAGCTTCTGTATATATCTGGCTTCTCTTGTGTCTTTGAAGGATGCATGTTGTTCCTTAATGCTTTAATTTGTTCCATATCTGCTGTATAATATTCCACTGTGTGAAATAGTCACAATGCATTCATCAGAAAGTTATGACAGCTCAGGGACTACTATTACAAATGTACTTACCCGTGTTCTGGTGCACACGGGCACAAATGTCTGTTGGCTATATGCTAACCAATTGCAGCTGACTACTGATAAAGATGAATTGATGGGGTTCCCTGCCAGGGCACTGTTGATTTGTTTAGCTCTCAGCTATTGCTTGATGCACTGCAGCATCTTCCATTCTTATTGATTGGCTCCAGAGTAGAATGAGGAAACATTACCGCCCGCCTACAGAGAACTTGATCATAACTCTGCTCAGCTGGAGAAGTAATAGCACATCCTGCTCAGTGGGCTCATTCAGCTACAATGGAATTTCGAGAAAAAGAACAGCATCTCTTGTGAATAGGAATGAGCTGTGTGAAGAGGCCTGGTTTGAAGGACCAGAGTTTCTCTGGAGGAAACTTTTACACATAAAGGACTGTGACCCACCTGCATTCTCTCCAAGTGAACAAAGAACCTAGGAATGGGCCTGGGAGACCAGCAGCTACATGAAGACAAAGCCCTGTTTTGTCTTGTTTGGGTTGTGTGGCTTTTCTGCCTAACGTTCTATATCAATGAACCCATGAAGAACAGGAGAAGCTACTCCAAGCAGTTGTCTCTCTTTCAGAGCTGCCTGCTAAGTTGCAGGACAGCCACCCTCCTAGTTCTATCTACCAGTGAGCTATCTGTAGACATATCAAAACAGAGGGGTCTGTAATGTGTGTGAGTGCAGGTTATGACTCAGAAAACTTGCAGGAGAGATAAGAGTAAAGGTCCTCTCTCCTCTCAAACACTCTTCATGGGACATTTGCTTTAGCTTGCCTCAAATTTTGACAAAGAGGAAACTTGCCGATCACTGTTTTCCAGTGGGTCTTTGGCAGGGCTTTTTCTGAAGGAATATGGGAGGACTTGCTGGTTCTGCTCCCCCTTGGAAGATCAAGTTCATTATTGTACCTGGCCATCAAAGCACTCACAGTTCATAAAATGAGTGATGGCATTAATTACTCTGGGAAGAATGGGTACACATGTATACACACAGAGACATACATACATACATGCATACACACATACATGCACCACCTCAACCACCACAAACAAGGCCTTGCTGCACCAACTGAGATTGTTCTCATTCTTGGGACAAGCACAGAAGCTACATAATCTAGATTATTTTTGTGAAGACTCATTCTAAAATACTAATTGAGCACTTATTGTTACCTATGAGATTATCATCAACAACAAATAGCACTTTCTTGAAACTCTCTGCTTTGAGTAACCATGTCACAGTACCCCACTTCCCAGAGTTTCCTGGAGACTACTCATCTGACAAGAAATAATCTGTGGTCAAGTAAACTGTGTTACTCTGCCTATCATATCATAACCCCGCAATATGTAATAATATACTAAACACTTTGAAAAATTCTTGAATAAGCAAATTTATCACCTCCATCTCATATTGGTTTTTCTAGGTACACAAGGCTAGCCTTTGATTCACAATTTTCCTGTCTCAATCTCCTGACTACTGTTTTATTTTCTCTTTTAAAAAAGCATGTGGGATTGGAGAGATGGCCCAGCAATTAAGAACACTGGCTGTTCTCTCAGAGGACCTGGGTTCAATTCCCAATACCCACATGGCAGCTCACAACTATCTGTATCTCCTGTTCCAGGGTATCTGACACCCTCACACAGACATACATATAGTCAAAACACATGAAATAAAAATAAAATTAAGGGGTCTGGAGAGATAGTTCAGCAGTTGAGAGCACTGACTACTCTTCCAGAGGTCCTGAGTTCAATTCCCGGCAACCATATGGTGGCTCACAACCATTATGATAATGTAACCATTATCTGTGACCATTATCACTACATCAACATGAGCCATCATATGGTATCTGCTCCTTTCTACCATGCACAGCACAGGCCATAATCCTTAAGTCTACAACATCAAGGTAGTCCCTAGCACACACATGAGAACCATTCTCTTAGAGAGAACTATGTTCCTTCTAGCAAAGGCATGGCCTCTTGCTAAATGGGCTCCAATCAATAAAATCTTACACAGTTTCAGAAACGTGGATGATGGCTGCCAAACTGGACAGTGTGGCTCTAGACACTTCCCATTGTCCCTAGGCCTTTCCCATTTTCTTCTGACCTTCCTAGGTCAAGCAAAGCCCTGATTCATCTGCATTATGGCATGTCAATTCACAACTCATTATTTAGTTGATATGAAGCTTTGACAAAGGAGTCCTTCATGAGAATGATGGAGCAAGTTTTCCTGATGACAAGACTATTGCGCAGGCATCCTCCCCCCACCCATGATCTCATCACTATTAACATCCTTGGATTATAGCCTTGAAGGAAGCTACTAAAATGTGAGTATGCTCCAGATGAGAAGATTCTAGTAAGGCAGTATCAATGAAGAATGCCTTTGTTCCACTAAATTTATCAACTTGTGGCAGAAAAATTGGGTCCTAATCGAATGAGGCAGGAGATGGATGTGTTTTGATGGAAACAAATTGTCCAGAGAATGGACAACTTACCTCATTAAAGGACAATGCAGTGAAATGACTATCTGGAGTCAAAACTAAAAGGGAAAAATACCAAGTTCTGGGGATAATTTCTAACCATTTTGAAGCTACACCAATTAGTCTTTATATATCTTTTACTTTGCCCTCTTCACTAAATAAAATCTTTTATTTTTCACACATGTATACAGTGAATCTTTATCATATACTCTGTTTATTGCTCCTCATTAATTCCCCCAGTTCCCCTCCCAATTTCCTGTCCTATTCTTTTTTCTTTTATTATTATTTTTTGAATAATCCACCAAGTCCAATATAGACTTGAATATGGGACCATCCACTGTAGCATAGGCAACCAATAGGCAACCAACCAGAGACAGAAGCCCAAAGAAAAAGTGTGAGTCACCATCCTCTGCACCTGTGCTGTTGTGCCCCCCCCCCCCGTCTCTATGCATTTCCCCTGAGAAGACTGCTCAAAGAGAAATCGAAGCTTGGGTGGTAGGCTGCCGAGTGTGTCTCCTTGTTCCTGTTTTGTTCCTTGTTCCTGTTTTTATTCCTGTTCCTGTTTGTGTTCCTGTTTTGTGGGGAGTATAAAAGGGAGCTACACAGTTGAAAATACAAAATGAAATTTGGTCTTTATCAGATGACTCCTTGTTTTCTTTCTCTCATCCTCAGCCCTCCGCCTATCCAAGGAACTGAGTCAGCTATGCTGGCGTAGCTGACAAAAAAGACTCTTTCTTCCACAAAAACTGTCAGTTGCTAATAGTTTCTCTGCTAATGTGGAATCTCAAGAGCCCCTCCTGCCTGTGTTCTGGGATTCTTATTGTCTTGATTCTGTGCAGGTTGTGCACACAAGTATATGGTTCATGCCTTTAATAGCCAAGTTATGTGCAGAAGACAGCACTTCACAGCATTCCTCCTTATGCTCTACTTCTTACTCTTCTACCTCCTTTCCGGATCTTCACTGAGCCTTAGAGAAAAAGATTGATATAGATAAATCTCATTTATGAATAAACATGAAGTCATTTATTTTGAGCACTTTGATCACTTATAAGTCTCTGGATTAATCACTATTCATTGCAAAAAGAAGTTTCTAGAATCAAGGTTGAGAGCAACACAAATTATGGAGTGAATTATTGGCACAGTTATACTGTGTTGAAAGGTTCTCAGACATATCTAGCTTCAGCAGGTTCCACATGATCTTAGGGGCAGGGTAAAAGTAGAAAGCCATCACCTCCGGACTCTTCTTGGTAAGGTCCCATGGTCCTTCTCGTTCTTTCCAGCTGTCCCTTTCTGTCTTTCTTTCTAGACCATCTCCATTCCTTTGTGACCCCCGCCAACCAAAAGAGACACTCTCATCAGGGACCTACAGCAGTCACACTAGGTTAGGACTTAGACCAGGGCATTGTTCAACCTTCATCAGAGAATCTCCTGCTTTTGGTAGAAGGTAATTAACACTGTGGAGAGACAGAGAGAGGGGGGGGGGGGAGAGAGACTTTGGAACACTTAGTCCTTCATGAGATATCTTTATTAGACCTCTTCCTTCAAGACTCAGGATCTCCATGGAAGGGGAGACAAAGAGAGGGTAAAAGCCAGAGGTGGTGGATGACTCTATCCTCCAGATACAACAGGCCTGATGGGCACATGAGCTCACACAAAACCTGACAGCACACACAGGCTCTGCACAGATGCAAACCAAAGTCCCAACACTGTCATGGGGTGGCGGATACAAAGCTTCACCTTTACCCAGAAGCTACTTGCAGTTGGTATCTGTTGGGAGAGGACAAATCAGTTTTCCTCAATGAAGTGACACTGGATACGTCAACCATATTCCCAGGCAGGCCCATGGCCAGGGGTAGTTGGCTAACACAAAACAAATTCTATGGAGTTTGTGGGGGAAGGGTTTGGTTTTGCTTTGGTTTGTTTGGGGATTTTTTTTTGTCTGATTGGGTTTTATTTGTTTTTATTTTTATATTTTGTTTTCTGTTTTGATATAAGGAGAAAAAGAACATGAGACTGGGTGGGTAGGAAGGTGGGGAAGATCCAAGGAGTTGAGGAGAGTGAAGAATATAATCAAAATATTTAAAAATATTTTAATTAATTAAAAAAATGAGTGGGCAGCCTTGAAGTGTGCAGCCTGCTTTCATGGAGCTTCAGGTGGGATGGTGGGGAGGGTCTAGATTCTTTTCTGGTAGTTTCATTGGACTCATGGACTTCCTGTGACTCTTCTGGTTGAAGGGCCAGTGTGTGGGAAGAGCAGCACGATCCTGGAATTTTCTGCTGCTCTCTCCTATGCATCTTTCTGAGGCAGCTTCCAACTGGGCTCCAATTCTCAGCTTCCCTGCAGAGCTCCCCCTGGTGTAATGTCTGTTCACATGCCCCACTCCCACAGGGTGAGCCCTTCCTGTGTATTATCCTAGCTGGTTTGTTTGCTTGTTTGTTTTTCACTGAGTTTTAGTGGTAGATCTTCCAGTGTGCCAACTTAACCAGAAGTCTAATCCTTTCCTTTTTACATTTTCAACCTCAACCCCTTAGTATAGGGCATCATTTCTAACCAAATATAGAATTTTATAAGACCATGAAGGTAGGTGTGCACAGGAGGGTTCAAACTTTAAATGTTTCATTTGAGCCAGATAAGAAAACACTCTCCTGCAAAATAAAATAATTTTGAAATTCTTAAAATTATAATTATTTCCAGCAGAATTTCAGATTTTATGGAGGAAAAAACATATCTGTCTTTCCCAGAAATATTGCTTATTAAAACAGAAACTATACAAAATATACTCATTTTATGTATAAGGAATAATTAAGATTGTGCTTAAAATATTGTTCAATTTAAATTTTTCTGTATTGGACTAGCAAGATGTTGCATGCCACCAAGCCTGACAAAGTAAATTCCATCCCAGCATCCCACATGGAGGAAGAAGAAAATCAACTCCCTATAGCTGTCCTCTGACCTCTGACCTCTGACTTCCTCACACATCCTGTGGCATATGCACACAAACATATACAGATAAGTAAATGCAAATTCCAGAAAATATTTTCTATATCAACAGTTAGGATGGCTTTAACCCAACAACATGGAGTTTCTAACATGGTCAGCTCACTCGTACACCTCTTTGTATAATGTTTAAGAAAAGGTTCTAACGATGAAACAAGCAGGTGGGAGGAGAGAGGACTGATGTGAAGGGGGAGGCAGGAGATACTCATATATTCAGCAGCACCATGTATTTAGAATTTGGAACTTTTAAACATATATAAACATAAAGAGAACAGAATGTGCAAATGATTAGGGGAAATGAGGCTTCATCTCACAGTATAGAAAAACCTCACACTCAGCTTTTTGAAAAAGAACATCAGTCGTTTAAAACTTCCTTTCCTTTACCAAGAGCTAAAGTCCTGGAAACTAACGGCACTGAAGCCAAAGTAAGAGGAAACAACCAGAAAACACACACACACAGTGTGCAGCAAAGTAACAGACAGAGTTGCCTGGCAGGCTGAAGATGGTTTACTCAGCAGTGTCCAGTTCTCCTTTTCAGGGTCACTTTAAGAACAGGTCAACCTTTGCAACCACCTACAAGATCTCCTTAGATGCTCAGAAAAGAGGAAGAAGACAGCACATCACTCTCAAACCTCATCCATGTGTGCTACACTAGGTTAGACATGTGAGAGGGGTGTGCACTATGAGCCAGTCACCTCAGTGATGCCTGCGTCTCGAAGCTTCCAGTCAGCTAGTGTGGTGTTTAGTCCTGTTCCTTTTCAGTGTGGAGGTCATTGCAAACCCATTCCCAGGACACAGAGAGCCTAATAATGATCCTCTAGGCCTTCTCTCAAGCTGTGCCTGCATTTGGTTTGATGAATCACTTTAATATATACTAAAGGACTGAAAAATACAGAAGCAATATGTGCCAATCAATAGAACTTCATAAAGAGTTCCTGCTTCTCCGTTTTGTTTGACTCTAAAGGGAAATTTACTTTGGCCTAAAAAGGTCCTAAGTAGAAAGACTAACAATGCAGCAGTTAAGTCATTGTCCATTGGACTTCTCTCAAAGCAGAGAAAGAAATTCTCCCCTGAAGCTCTGTGTCTTAATGATTCATTGCAGTGAAATCCCAAGAGGGAGAAGGCAGAGAGCCGATACAGCCACCCTGTGCTCCTGGATGGGAGAAATTTGGGGCTAACAGCTCACAGCCCTTTCCCTCTCTGTCCACCTTATTCCTATTCCAACCTATCCCAGGGGGTATCTGGATCTGCAGGAGCAGCCTCAGAAGGAGCTCTCATCCTTTCAGATTCTGTACACACGCATGAGAGATTTGCCCAGCCAGGAATGTCTTCCTCTGACCCCATTGAGTAAATCCCTAGAAAGGCCCCCTCTTTTGAGTACTTTATGAAATATGTCCTGTAGGGCTCCTCCATGTAAACAGGATTTGGTAGGGTCTGCTATTGACGTAATTAATGCATGTTAACAGTCAGCTGGGCCATGTTAATCAAATTATCTGAATGCTCAAAGCACTTCCCCCATCGAAGGATAAAGCCTGGTCTGGAGAGAACAGGGAAGATAAGGATTAAAAAAATAAATAAAATCCCAAAGTGAGCACAGTTCACTTCAGGCTATTCCTGAAAGTATCCCTCTTGGGCTTGATGAGCAGAAGTCAAGTATCTTTACGCCTCCATGACAACCACCATCTCTGTGCTGTCTCCTCCACAGCATCTGGCTGCACAGGGAAGGAAGAAACTGACAAATCTTCACTATGGTAACTATGTTATGTGGAGCTGCTATCGAGACTACTGTCTATCCAGGGGGAAGCTTTGTTTATGCATATCAAGGACTGTACTGTTCCCAGAGCCTAGCCATGAGAAGGTCTACTGCACTCAGCACATGCTAAGAAATTCTCTGCCTATTTTTAAGAATTAAAAAAATCTTCTAAATCTAAAAGGATGTCTTTAAGACAGACTATATAGGAGCGTTCCCCAAGAACCTCCACGGATTAGCGTGAGACTCAATACAGCAGCAGGCTCAATACAAAGTGATGGATGGAAATATACTTGCGTAAAGACTGTAGACTACAAACGTCATGATAAAAACTTGAGGGGTACCTTTGGCGGGCCAGTGCCAAGGCGCACCCCTGAGAAATTACACCATGTGTAATTGGGGGAAGGGAGGGGAGTGAGAACAAGAGGAAAGGATAGAGGCGGACAGGTGGACATGTAGACAGGCACAGAGCAGAGAGAGAAGGCAAAGAGAGGGGGAACGCCCACGGAAACAGGAAACACAGAGAGGTGGGGCGGAGAGCTGGGGTGGCTGGTGATCCTTTTATCTGTAGCACACACACCTGGCCTGGCGCACCTGGCAGCACCTGGCAGCAGCAGATGATGGCATAGCAGCTGGTAGGTCCCTGAGAGCTGGCCCGTGGAACCACCTGTACACTAACATGGCATGCAGCAGAGGAAAACCATCATGCGGTGGGGCGCTCTCAACTCCAGGAGGAGAAAATCCAGCCATAAAACAGGGACCACAGATAGAAGACTGCCTACTAAGAGAACTCACATAAAAGAGAATAAGCAAATAACAACAAAAAAGTGGGGAAACTATGCTAATAGCACGTACTGATGAAGTTACAGCCCTGTGCTAGCACAGTGCTAAGTTCCCAGCGTCTGTATCACCGTGTAAATAAAACTTGTCTTCATTCGGTCCTCTTCTCCCGTCTCCCCATCTTACAGGCTCTTCCTTAAGAAGTAATGAAAGCAGGGAAGGCTGATCAAACACTAACAAATAAGAAAAAAAAAATCTGGAGAACTGGACCTTCCTTATAAAAAGAATGAGTTTTTGCTTGACTTTGAACCACAGTAGCTGTCATATTACTGAAGTATGTGAACGACGCCTGCTCAGCTAAAACATGAGGTTCGCCCACAGAATCGGAAACTGTCAAGCAGTGGGAGATCACAAGAAATCAAGAAAATGGCAAGATGGAGAGCTGAAGAGAGGGGTTTTCACAGGAGGAAACTGAGGCTGCTGGAGAACAGCCTTTCCATACTATGTTGATAGGTATTGAGAGTGGAGATCCTTGCCTTGTTCCAGGCTTCAGGAAAAGGTGATTTCCACTCTCCCTCATTTGCTATAGTATTAGGATGTTGGCTATGTGTGTGCCCTATAGGGTCGTCATCATATTGAGACATGTTCCCTCTGTACTGATTTTTCATTACACCAAAACGAAAAGAAAGAGAAAAAAAAAGCCAAATTTCATCAAATGGTATTTTGAAAAGATAGTATTGACAAAACTTCGAGTAAATTAACAAAGCAAAGAAATAAGACCCAAATAAATAAAATCAAAGACAGAAATAGGACAAGTTTTATTACCAAAACACAAAGAATGCCTAAGGACAGTGGCGGACAGCTAGCTGTACCCCACCAACAAAGAGAACCTAGAAGACACTTGCACACACTCACAGGAGCCTGAGCTAGCTCAGGGGTGAAGCACTTGCCTTGCACAGAGGACCCTGAGTAGTCTGATTCCCAGCTCTGCCAAAAAAAAAAAATTACCTGTTGGGTTTCTGTGTTTATTTTTTAATCTTGATGTCTGACATGTTGACAAACGTAGGATTTAGAGGCTTCATCTACCATTTTATTGGCGCCTATAACTTCCTTTAGATTGGATAGCATTTGCTGTGTGTAGTTGGTTGCTTCCACATGGAACGCAGGTATTTCCTGTCTCCTTTGGCAATCTTTACCTTAGGACTTTGTCTCCTGTTGCGGCTGTTCACTTAACACCCATGCTGCCTATGCGAGTGCAGCTATTTCTGCCCACTTAGGGTGTGTGCTACTGTAGACCCTTTTCCATCCCTGCACTTACAGTCTGTGTGTCTTTGCGCGGAAGTGAGTTTCTTGGTTATTTAGTTTTGTTTAGGTTTACGTTGGTCTCGTTTTGTCCGATGCTTCAATCCTTTCAAACAGTTTTCTTCATAGCTGGGACCATTCTCTGATCCTTTCTTCATCTCTCGCTGCTCATCCTGGTGATTCGCTGGTTTCTGTATTTACTAAGTTGACTTTGTCTTTTGTGTATCTTTTCTGTCATGGATGTCATGCTTGTGTACATTTCCATCGTATTTTTCTTCCTTTCAGTCTTGGGTCATCTCGAACATTCCAAAAAAGCTGTGTCTAGTGCTGATAAACTACGGTTTTCTCATCTTGAGGTGGCCTTGTTTCCCCCTAATTTCTAAAGATAGCTTTCCAAATATAATATTCTTTATCAGCTGCTATTTTTCTTATAATAATGCAACTATAATCATCCTGTCCTTCCCTGGCCTGTATCATTTCTGACATTGTCAGAATAGCCTAGTGGATAGTCCCTTATACATGTCATGGTGATTTTATTTTCTCTTGTTTTAATAATTTCTTCTTTATCTTGGACTTTTGAGAGTTTGACTCTAATCAGCTTCCTGGAGATCTTCTGGGTTAAATTTATCTGTCACCTTTTGGTCTATTTCTTAAGATTTGAAAATTTTTAACTAGTTTCATTTTAACCTTCTCAAGAGACCATGTCATGCAGAGAGGTCTATCCTGATATTTCTCCAAATTATAGATCGGTGAGCAGGGACGCTCGGCCTCTTCTTGGTTCTATAAGAAAGAAGAGAGAGCCATCTTGCAGATCTTCATGGCTGTGGATGGGTGAGTGGAGCCACCTTCCCAGTGTACAGAGCCAGGACCATGTGTAAGGAGGAATCTAAATGTGATGCTATCCAAAAGGAGCTTGAGTATGAAAACATACAGCCTGGGCTATGCTGTTTCTCATTCTGTAATGTTATTTCCCCTTCTCCAGAAGCTTTGGTTCCCTCAACAGCTATGCAAACTGTGCTCAGGCTTAGTGAAGGCGGTGAGCTTATCCAAGAGCCCTACTATCTACACACACCAGCCCACACCAATAACACTTCCGGTGTCCATTGCATTAAAGGGAACCCTTGACAACCCTTTTTCCTCATCCATATTCTTCCTTGCTCAATGATTAAACTCAACTAAATAATTAAGTTGATAGATGTTACGTGCATTGTTACTATGTGGGCTCCATCTCCAGAATCACATGTTAAAAGCATCAGCAGCATGAAAACCTAAATCCAACTATGGTTTGTATTTGTTAGTTTGGTTTGGGGGAGATTTGGAATTTTTTTTTATTTGGTTTGGTTTGGTTTGGTTTTTTAGTTAGTTTGTTTGTTTGTTCGTTTGTTTATTTTTAGACAAAAATCCTAGTATGTAACCCTGACTGACCTAGATCTCCATGTGAAGACCAGGTTGGCCTTGAACTCACAGAGATCTCCCTACCTCTTCCTTTTGGGTGCTGGCTTAAGAGCATGGTCTAGCTGTGGTTTTTAAAGACAGGATCCTTGGGAAGTCCTTAAGTTTAGATAAAGTCCTTACAGTGGCTCACAATTAAATTGAAGAAACAAGGCAAACAGATATACACAGGTATATTCCCTATATCTTGCCATGAAATGTCTTCACCACTTCAGAATCTATCAGCCAGAAACCCATCACTTAGCATAGCCATGGAACTCTGAACATCCAGAATTATAAGCTAAATAAGCCTGTTTTCTTTATAAAAATTAGCCTGCTTCAAGTTTTATTATAGTAAAGAAAAACTAATGTAGCTCCTTTGTTTCTATGATATATATACATACATATACATATATGTATACCCATGTTCGTAGTCTCTCTGCCACACCCCAGCTGGAATTTATCATTCTGCCTCAAATACTCCAGTACAGTAGCAATTATTTCTTTCTTGCTCTATATTTTAGCATATATTATCATACAAAGTGAGGGCTTTGTTTCTATATTTCCATATATGCATATAATGATAACATTCATTCTCTTATTACTTTCTTAAGCCCCACTTCTTCTTACTTTTCTCTAGTAGTGTCCCCTTTTAGATTCATGTTCTGTCTTTTCCATCACTTCTGCATAAGAGAGAAAATGTGATTTCTGTCATTATGGGACTTGCTTACTTTTCATTTAATGTGATCTCTAATCCCATTCATTTTATTGTAAGCAACACAATTTCATTCTTCTTTACAGCTGAATAAAACTCTATTGTACATACATACTCCATTTTCTTTATCCTTTCATCTGTTGATAGACACTCAAACTAAACTTACTATCTGCTTTATTTCTTTATCAAGGGGAAGAGTCCTCACTACCTCTAGTGGGCCATCCTGCTGGCATCCTCTCACATTGGATGCCTTTGGAAAGCAAGGCTTTCGGTGCTCCCAGAATTGACTGACTTCTGATATATCTAATAGGAACTATGAGACAAATCAAGCTGAGTACATCAGAGAAAGTAAAACTTCAGATAGATCCTAAAGGAAGAGATGACAGATAGCACCAGCTTGGTGCACTAAAGAAAGATTGAGTCCAAAGGAAGATGCAAGGTAAATATGACAAAGCTCAGATAGATGATCCTATCTCCAGAGGAGGGGAACTTGAGGGGGTGGGGAGACGATGCCGCCACTGCTGGAGGTGGGAACAGGAGTGCAAGTGTGTTAAAAGACGAGCTAAGAACAGTGACACAATTTTTGGAACACAAGGTCAGCTTCAGAAATAAATGGGGTCAAAGCAACTATAGACCCAAAACAATGGTCCAACAACTTGCAAAGCAGCAGCCAGTGGTGGTGTCTATGTGTCTTTTTCTATGCCTCTGGCCACAAAAGCCAAGTACTGAGCATACCATGGGAGTTGCCAAGGATGAACACTCTGACCTGCCACAGTGGAGACTGTGGGAACTTCTAGGCTTTTTAACTTACTCACAGAACATAAAGCACCCCACAATCCACAATCACACTCTTTCCTCTACCTCCACTGATTCAACTTCTTTTATTGTTTCAGAGAACATCCTTGTATAACTTAATAATAGGTTTATGACCTCATATAATTGTGGCTTGGAAGGTGGAAGGAGAAGTTGTGAGAAGGTTAGGTTGATTCTGTGAGAAACTTCAAAGTGGCAGTTAAGGAGATGAGGCCTAAGATTTGGGCAAGCCCAGGCAAGCCCAGAGAAGTCAATTACTAATATTTAAAAAAAAAACACGCTCCAGCCTTTACACCCAGATAATGGTTCCAGAATGACTAGAATGGAGTAAGATAAAACTCATCTACCCTGGAATTCCTCAGCAACAGTTCTTCATGGATTCACCTCTGGATGCACCAGAATCCAGAGAATGCTACCCCAGACTCAAATAGTACATAAATGCAAAGAGTGTTTTATTCTGCACAAGTCCAGCATGCTGGGGTCTCCCATTACCAAGATAAAGAGACCTCCAAGTAAGCTTGAAGACTTGATTTAAAGCACACTAGAATTCTAGGGTAAATGAACTTTATCTTACTCTATCTCTAGGACCCTTACAGTTTATGTTGAGAACTAGAAGACAATGTTATCCGATGAAAAGGAAGCAGAGGTGTGCACGTGTAGTGCCAACACTTGGGAAGCTGAGGCAGGAAGATATCAAGTTCAAAGTCATCCTGGGCTATGTGGCAAAACTTTGTCTCAAAAGCAAGTTCTTTTTTACAAATACAGTGTACCTCCAAGTGAGATTTAGAGGCTTCCTGGAGAAGAAGCAAGTCTTCTTTGAGCCTAACCTCAGCTCTGGCACAGTTTTCTCCTAGTGTTTCTCCTGGTGGTAACAGACAGAAATCAGGAAGACTCTTGGCTACCTATCAGTCCCTGGTCATCTCTGGGCTTCCAGGCTGCTGGGCAGGAGGCATCAGCTTCTGCAACTAGATCAGCCCTTACACAAGCACAGCTGCTCCATCCTAACTGAGTTATAAGAAGAGAAGCAGTGAGTCAGAATAGACCCCCGGTCATTGGTACTGAATAAAAGGTTTTTCACGCGCATAGCTTGTAACAGATCACAGCAGACTAGGCTGTTCCACGAGGGGAGGTTTATTAAGAGAGTGGAAGAGTGGGAGGAGAGAGAGAAGAGTAAAAGAGGAGAGGCTGGCCATGACCTCGTGGAGAGAGGGGGAAGGGAAGGGGGGAGGGGAGGGGAGAGGACAACCTGCAGGCGCGGGTCAATGGAGCAAGAGAGAGAGGAGAGGGCAAGCAGCCCCTTTTATAGTGGGCAGGGCTACCTGCCTGTTGCCATGTAACTCTAGGGAGGAGCATACCTGGCTGTTGCCAAGTGACTGTGGAGGTGGAGTTTAACAGATTACTAACACTGAAAGGATAAAAAATTCATAGAGAACCCCCCCCATCTGAATTAAGGTTGACAGATTCACAGGCCTAGGTTCCAGGAACTAGCTGGCCACCCAAAGCCAGGGGGCAGGTCAGCTAGGTCGTTCTGACAAAGAATAACAGAACTAATAATTCAGATTGGCTAAGTCACTCCAGGAAGTAGCTGACCACAAGAAAATGGTCAGGTTAAGGTCACACTCCTGAATAAACCATGTACAGAGTGTTTTCCCACTCCCCACCCTGGTTTATGATCAGCTAAATAATGAGCTGAAAACTGTCTACTATTTTTATGATGTAGACTAGAATTCTCCACCGTTCCCTCTTGGATTCCCCCTTCACCCCCACCCTGGGGGTCGAAACTTCTGCCCTTGTGTGGGCTACGAATTTCTACCTCAGCGCACTGATTATTTGAAATATACCTCTTGCCGATTGCAACAAGAATCGGTGTCTCGTGGTCTCTGGGTGGACGTGATCTCTCATGGGTTGAGTAGGGGTCTCCCCTCTCTGGGGGGCCTTACAGTACAAAATTGAATAAAAGGAATAACACTTAATTTCAGTCAACTCAGACCTCGGCTGAGGCTCCTTAACTCAGCATCCTTCACTTAGTGCTGATAGTGAGCAGGTGATGGGCATCAGAGTGGTAGGGGTTTAATCCAGAGACTTATCTTCATGTTCCAAATTTCTTTTGTTAGCTTTATAATTCAACACCTGAAGAGACACTATCCCACCCTTTACCAAAAAGATTATTTCAGGGTCTCTCTCTCACACATACAGTCTTCCAGGAGTTTATACTGCCAAGATTTAAATGTCAGCTCCTTGGTGCCTCTCTGCCTTTAATGTCTCAAGCTAGTCTCTTGGTGTGATTTGTAGATATTAATCACTTTTCCCTTGAAACTTTCCCTTAGAAACTGTGCCAACACCCCCAAACACAAAAGTACCACTCACCCAAGTCATTAGCAAACTGAGAGAGGAGGAAACAGAAGGTCCCTCCCTGGCACGACAACCAGGAGACAAGAAAGAATGAGTTTGCAGACTGGAGCACAGCAGCCGATCTCAGCTCAAAGTGAAAAGTGTGCTCCAAAGGAACAGAGTAACCAGCTGGCTTAGGACAAAGGGCCTCCAGGTTCTCACCCTGGTCTACTTAAGCAGATAAGGCAAGCAACAAGCATGCCCCTGGTCGGTTCCCACTTACATATGCCTATTTTAAAAACTGTAGCTCACTCATTGGCCAGGGCCAATTAAAAAGAAAGAAAAAAAGATAGTTTTGCAGAGTTGTTTAACTTGGCAATGAAATCGGAACATGGCTCAGCAACAATAGGTTGTGTGTGTGTGTGTGTGTGTGTGTGTGTGTGTGTGTGTATGTGTGTGTGTGTGTTTCCAGCAACAGAGACTGCGTGTGTAGCCCAGGATCAAGATGTAGAACTCTCAGCTCCTTCAGCACCATATCTGCCTGCACCACAGCCATGCTTCCAGCCATGAGGATAATGAACTAAACCCTTGAGACTGTAAGCCAGACCTAATTAAATGCTTGCCTTTATAATAGTTGCCTTGGTCATGGTGTCTCTTCACAGCAATAAAACACTAAGACACTCCCCAAGGTACTTTTTTGTTTCATTGGCTAAGATAATAGCTGTTCCATTTCAATACTATCCAAATATGTCTTCAACTAGTGTGTTGGTTTGGGAGATAAAATATTCTGCTTGTTTTGTTTTACTTTTAAAAACCAATTAATGTGATTTGTTCAATTTTGTAGTTTACTGCTTCATTTGGCTCAAATTTCTGCTTATAAATAAATCTATCCCACTCTGTAAATGTTTGCTTTATATTATGTTTTGACAAATTCTGACAAAACTAAAAAAAGAAGATGAGGCGGCCACCTGCCTCTGCTTCAAGTTTATCTTAAGAAAATTTTTAATCTTGCTAAGAGTGGCTCAGGAAAAGGTGTTCATAAAAACTGGAAAGTATTCTTTTCTGAATAGAATAAATAAATCATTTCCACTAGAAAGTAATTGTATTAACTTAGTGTAGGGGGAAATTGGTGGGTTATTTCCCTACTGGTGAAATGAGCCAATTCAAGCCAGATTAGATTATATAAACAAAGATTTATCAGAAAGCTGCTCTCTGGTGAGTTCATTGGCCCCAAGGATCAAAGCCAGGGAAGTTGCCATTGGGAGGGAGAGAGAGAAGAGAAAAAGAGAAGTGAACGTGCATAGAGAGAAGAAGGGGGCAGTAGACCAAAATGTCTGGATTATTTAGGGAAGAGCCTCTAAAGGGAGGGCAGCTCATCTCTTGGGCTGAAAAGTTCGGGGTTGGAAATAGGATATGCCAGGTAGGGACTAAGGGACGCTGGGAGAGCCTACAGACCAGGTTTCCTGTGGAGTGTACAATATGAACCTCGGCCCTTTGTCCTGGGTCTGAAATCCAACAGAAGTGTGGATTGTGTTACACTTACTTCTTTCAATCCAGAAAAAGCATAGGAACCTACACATGGTTTCACACAAACTTGGGCCCTCTACTGCACTCTCAAATTTAGTTCACCTCATAATATATTTCTCAAAAGAAGACATGTTCCTACAAATGGTGGGAAGGTTGGAAACCCACTTGCAATTGAGAAACTGAGAACTTTTGTATGTTTTCTTAAGTGTTTCTGTCTCCCTTCCCCTCTGTCAGAGACCAGGACTTCTTGTCTCTACTGTCATCTCCTGAAGGAGTGGATTTTACTGATTGGAGGGATCTCACTTGAGAAAACATAGAATGGTGGGTAGTTGGCTTCCACCTCTACTGTTTCTAGTCATAGAATCTTATAGGAGATATTTGGCTTCTTGTAAATTAGTTTTCCCCTTTTATAGATATATGAGGGTACAGTAAAGAAATTAAGAAAATAGCCACTCTGTGACTAGGAGGGAGATTTTTATTGTGAATAAGAGAGAGAGGACATCCAAAGGCCTCTGGAGGAGGCTAGAGAAGAAAGAAAATGAAATAGACTGGACATGTCCAGGGCTAACTGCAAGAAACTTGAAGGAACAGCAGGGGGTGGGAAGGAAGCTTGCCGTATATAGAAAATGAATGAGTATTGGGAACAGGGAAGCCTGTTAACTGCAACAGCCTGGGAGTTTAGGGTAGAAGGAGGAGCTGTGAGGGGCCAGGATGCTAGCATGGACTTCTAAATACAGGTACTTGTGTTTAGAAACTGTAGAAGCCTGGAGGTTAACATGGGCTTTGATATGCAACCATGGGTATATATCAATGGAAAGTCATGTCTCTCCTGCCTAAGGCAAAAGACAATGACTCCTTTTGGAAGATTGGAAGCCTATTTTACCAGTTCCTGAGGAATGCTGGCTTTTGTGCAACTACCAGAAATCCTCCTACAATCAAGCTTAAGCTAAGCCAAAGCTGTCATTTTTAGACATATATGATACCTGAGTCCAAACAATCATAAATTTTCTTCATAATTTTGAAGTAGGGAAGGGGACTACCAGAGTTCCTTCAGCATGGTCCTGGGCTTCCCCTTCTGCTATACCTATTTTTCTACTATGTAGATAGAGATCAAGTTGACATTATAAATTTTTGTTCAATTGAGTTACCAATAATTTTTATCTTACAGCATCTGTCACCTTAAAAACTATAATTTATGCCCTGTTCATATTATTCAGTTTTATATTTCACCTTTCAACCACCTACAACTACCTACTTCCTTAAACATTCTCTGATCAGTGTCAACATTTTAATATTTTTTATTAATTAAGAAAAGTAAATAGGCACTTTGATGTGCATTTATTCTGTTTGTGTGAGAATCATTTTATCTTTCTGAACACTATGCCTCATCAGAAATAAACCATCTCTATTTCCTTAGGCTTTGGGATAATTCAATGAAGTAATCTAACAATGACAACAGTAATAGTTATTTAATTGACCACTTAAGTCTTTCTAAACATCCACATTACAAGTATTAATCCATTTAATCTACAAAATCCAGCTATGGAAGCATTATTGCCTCCTTATAAGCAATAAATAAGCTGTGGTATAAAAAGTGTCGGGGCTGGTGACAAGCCCTTTTAAGATAAAAAGGTGCTACGGGACATTTAAAGGGAAGAAGCCTTTGTCTTCAACTACTATATGCACAGTTGCATCTAACACATGACCTACGAGATGGCTGTCATTGCCAACTAAACACCAGCTGAAGAGTCAAGATTAGGCTGAGTGAAAGCCATTTTGCCCACAGCCATTGGCCAGTCAGCCATTCTCAACACACAGCCTTCCTTTGTGTTTAATGCCAAAGCCTATTCTCCAGCCATCATCCCATTTTTCGTTATCAATGGAATCTCTGTCCACTGGAATCTGAGATCAGTCTTTAAGAAGCCATATATACTGATGGATTCACTTGATTACTGCTGTAATCATCAGCTTCTCCCCAAAACAGCTTAGTTCCCTGGGGACTGCAGGGAAATTAATGACAAAAGCCAGTAGTTAATCTTTAGGTCATGGCTATGGATGGGAAACTTGATTTTTGGCTCAAACTGGCTATTCTGAACCAAGTTTCTATAAAGGATATGAAAATGGTGAAGTCAGATAGTCCCACTGTTACCTGTAGAACACAGGTGTAACTGTCCATCACTTGAGAAGGAAGAAATGGAGCACTGCCAGGAAAGAAGACAGAACTCCTGGAAACCTGTGTCTTTAGCCTAACGACATGCATTCTGGGAAAGCCTTTCTATTCTATCTTTGGGACTGTTGGACATCATATGTCTAAATGTCCCCAAACACTGAAGGATCATGACTCTGGTGGCTTAATACTTGAGTGTCACCTGTGTTCATCATCAAAGGCCTTTCAGAGGATGATTGTAAGAGGATATATACATCCTTGGCAGGTCAAATCCTCAAAACCAGGGGTTCCCAAAGAATGGCCCATAGAACCCTGGGTGTCCCCAAAGCCATGAGGACTAAATTGTTTTTATAATAATTCTAAGAGGGTTTTGTGTTTTTTCTGCATTTGCAGGGAGTGATAACTAACTGCTAAGATGTTAACACAAATCAAAACAGTAGCACGAGCGAGTATCACTCTCTTCATCTCCATGTACCCGGACAAAGACAGAATGTCAGTTTTGCTTAAAAGTCTACTTGAAAAGTGTCTTAGTTAGGGTTTTATTACTGCATAAAGACACCATGGCCACGTCAACTCTTATAGGGGACAACATTTAATTGGGGCTGGCTTACAGTTTCAGAGGTTTGGTCCATTATCATCATGGCAGGAAGCATGCCAGCATCCAGGTAATCATGGCACTGGAGGAGCTGAGAGTTCTACATCTTGATTTGAAGGCAGCCAGAAGGAGACTGTCTTCTGAGGCAGTCAGAAGGAGAGTCTCTTCCTCTCTAGACAGAACTTAAACATAGGACCTCAAAGCTCACCCCCACAGTGACTCACTTCCTCCAACAGAGTCACACCTACTCCAATGAGGCCACACCTCCTCATAGGGCCACTCCCTATGGGCCAAGCGTATTCAAACTACCCCAGTAAGTCATTTTGAAAACTAGGAATTTTATTAGATATCAACTCTTGCTCATCTTTCTTGTAAACTTGATGTTAAAATAGGAAATGAATACAAATCTCTTCTGTCATCTTAACTTTATCTCAAATTAAAGCTCATGTAACCACTTGCGCTGTAGGATGTAGGATAGACTAGCCACTTACCATGGTTAGCTTCAGCATGCACTTTACACAAAGCTAGCATCACTAGGGAAGAAGGAACCTCACCTAAAGAAATACCTCTTTCAGATGGACCTGTGGCATATCTATAGGGTATTTTCTCAACTGCTAATTGATGTAGGATGACCAACCCACTGTGAGATGTGCCATCCCTGCGCTGGTGGGCATATAAGAAAGAGAGCTGAGTGAGCCAGTGTCCCTTTGTGGATTCTGCTTTGGTTTACCCCAGTGATGGGCTGTAAACCTATGCGCTAAAATAAATCTACTCCTCCCCGTGCTGCTTTGCGATCATGGTATTTATAACAGAACTGAAAAGCAAAGTAGGACACCATTCATTTCATGGGCACTATCTTGAATTGGGCACGTGACTGAGAAAGATTGAGTGGTGAGCATTTTCCAGCATTTCATCAAGTGAGGCTGTCACCTCAAGGAAAACTGATGGTATCTGTTGTCTGTGATTTTTTTTTTAAGTTAAGTATCAAGAAAAGAATTGAATTTTTAAAATCTTGCATCCATCATCAGCTCTTAACAGTTTGCAAATCCTTAAAGAACTTTCTGATAAGATGGGTAGTGCTACTAGCAATTGTGACATTCTTACATCCTAGAACAAATGTGTCAACATTTGGAAAATCTGAATAATTGAGTAACCTAATTTTCCAAGTGAACAATGCATAATGAAGTAAAACCTGTGACCAATGAAAGATGCATCTAGGGCACAATATGACAGTAGACTTTAATGTGCAAAGCAAGAGAAATAGAGACTGATGTGTCCTTATATTCTTCAAAGTTATCTCTAAGAAATCGCTGTTTTCTATTTTCTTGGAGTTTTCTCAAAAGCACTTAAAATTCAGAAAACTCCATTCTTGGATTATGTTCCAACAGTCAACAATACTTAATAATACTAAGAGATCTGACATGAAAATAGGGGAAGTCTGGTTGTGAAGGAGTGGAAGGAGGAGGAAAAAGAAAGGCAACCAAATAAATATATGTGTGTGTGTGTGTGTGTGTGTGTGTGTGTGTACATGTGTGAGAGAGGAAAGAGTGTGTGTATAAATATATATCTATATTTCTATGTATATACACATATATACATGTATGTTTAAAACTGTCAAGCAATTTTTAAATGGTCAATATAATAACAAAACACAATAAAGAATCTGACACTGAAAGGCATGAGCATGACACTCCAAGTAGAACAGTGAAGTCTGCTATTCTTGAGCAATAGTTTAAATTTTGAGCATCCCCATCCTCAAGGCCTGAATGCTGAAGGTTTGGTTCATGGTTAGCTGCTATTGGTGGATAGTGATACCTTTAAGACATGGGGGACTGACATTATTGGGGGTATACACCCTTGAAAGCTTACTGTGGGATCCCAGTTCCTTCTTTGTTTTTTGCTTTGTTTTGTCTCCAGCAGTGAAGCAAGCAGTTTGGCTGGGCAACATGCTGTCACCATGATGGGCTGCTTTATCACAGCTCCAAAGCAACAGGGCTAATCCATCATGGACTCAAAACTATGATCCAAAATAAACATTTTGTCTCCATATATAAGCTAATTATCTTCAGTGCTGTGTTATAGTAATGAAAAACTAAGTTACCAACAAATGGCTTTTTCTTAATATGTAAGATAATATATGTACACTTTTTCTTAATATGTAAGATAATATATGTAACATGTTAGGAACCTATAACCTTGAAATGTACAGAAATCTCCCTGTCTTCTGATTCCTGATTACATCACAAGCAACCCCATTGCAATGTCTTTCCACACCAATATCATTTCCACTTATGTAGTGAAATGTGAGTACCCATGTGGATAAGAACAATAGCTTCTGTACTTTCACCCCTGCTAAGTCCTTACCCATGATAAACAGATTAGAGATTGATTTTCATCAAGAATATGTATCTTCTCAGAGGCCATAGTACCCTGCTGATGACCTTGTCAAGTTCTTGATGCAGTAATAATTCCATGGCGACAATGCCTCTTTCTGTAGGGTCATTATCTTCAACTAAAGATAATCAGCATGAGGAAAGGAGATATCTCATCAAACAAACCAACTAAACTGGACTTTCCTTTTTCTTTTTTCTTTTTCTTTTTTTTTATCTGAAAATAGATTCTTTTCTCATGTAATATATCCTGATTATAGTTTTCCCTCCCTCAACTCCTCTCAGTTCCTCCCCACCTCCACTCCAATTTGGATTTAAAATACAATAAAATGAAACAACAACAACAAAAAAAAAACTATAAAATCAGAGTTGAACACAGCAACCCATCAGGAGGAAAAGAGTCCCAGGAGCAGGCACAAGCATCAGAAACCCACTCATTCTCATTGTCAGAAATCTCATAAAAAAATATCAAGCTAAATGTATAACATGTATGCAGAGGACTTGGTACAGACCTGTGAAGGCCCTGGACTTGCTGCTTCATTCTCTGAGAATTCATATGAGCCTTGCTTAGTTCATTCAGAGGGCCTTGTTCTCCTGGTGTTCTTCATCCCCCGGGCTCTTACAATCTTTCTGCCCCTTTTTCCACAGTACTCCCTGAGCTCAGAGGTAAGGAATTTGATGGAGTTCTTCCACTTATACTCTCTTTCTGATAATGTCTGGCTGTAGGTCTCTGCATCTTTTCCCATTCACTGCTAGAGGAAGCCTTTCTAATGATGACCGGATAAGGCACTGAGCTATGAGTATAGAAGAATATCAAGAGTCATTGGTTTTACCCTAGGTGTTTGAACTGTGTCTGGTTCTTGGTTACCCAAGCAGTATCAGGTGTGGTTTCCTTCTTGTGGAGTGGGCCTTAAGTCAAACCAGACATTGGTTAGCTACTCCCATAAGCTCTGTGTGCCACCATTACCCTTGCATATTTTGTAGTCAGGGCAGATTGTAAGTCATAGGTTTTGTGCCTGGATTGGTGTTTCTCTTTTGGTAGCCTGCAGTGAACCTTCCCACACCAAAATGTCTAGAGTGTACTGGTGAAGGCTCCATGTGGACATGATCTCATCTTCTCCATGTCCAATGAGTTGTGTAGATGCTGTCCTCTACAATGGGACCCTGTGGGAGGAGCTAAGGTGGGAGGAGTAAGGAGAGGAGGAGGAAAAGGAAGAGGAGGAGCCAGGCGAGGGAAAGGAAGAGAGATGTAGGAGGATGAAGAGTCATGCAGGTATTGAGGGCAATCCTGGGTAACAACTTATATTTAGGTTAGCTAATTGGGAAACATCTCTAATTGTACAGGCATATTGTTATTGAGCATTACCAAACATATAAAGCCTTTGATTAATTTTTAAGCATTAGAGTTTCATTTCCTACCATGCCTGCGTGGATGGCGGGATGGTCTGGGAGCAGTCCAGCCTTGTGGAGACAGCGTGGAAGATTGGCAGAGCCATCTCCCATGCTGGTGTCTCATGGATGGCAGTGCTGGTGTCTCTGACTGCCTGAGCAGATGGCCTGAGCTGAGCATCAGTGGTAAGCCGCCTCTGCTAGTGGCCACAGGGCTAGGCTAGTTGGGAACATGGTGGCTGATTAAGAAAAGCCAGACTGAATGCTGCCATTTTAAATATCTCCCTCAACAGGAACCCACTGTCAGTTTGTCTCTTTGTTTTAGCAACAATTTGTGTTGTTTGGGGATTTCCATGGAGTTCCTTTGTCCAACAACTCAATTTCATGCAATCCAGTCCCACCACTGGAAGCCTTACCTAGCAACAAGAGATGGCCAGCTGATTCTGTATCTCCCATTACAGTCCTCATTAGGATACCTTTATAGAATGCAGGAAGTTTCCGCTATACTAGGTTTCCACACCACCCCTCAAGTGACCCCAATTCCAGCTATTTCACCCCAAAACTCTGTCCACCCCAGCTCCCTCACACAGCTGACGCCCACCTCCTATCCCCACTGACCCCTAGTCCACCCATAAAATCTACCCTATTCTCCCTTTCAGGGAGACCTTTGTATCTACTCTAGACCCCTTCTCTTTACCAAATCTCTCTGAGTCTCTAGATTGTAACATGGTTATCAATGGTTAATATCCATTTATATACGAATACATACCATATTTGTCTTTCTGGGTCTGGGTTACCTAAACCCAGGATTTTTTTCTAGTTCCATCCATTTGTACGCAAATTTCATGAAAGCATTGTTTTTAATAGCTAAGTAGTACTCCATTTTGTAAATGTACCACATTTTCTTTATCCATTCTTCTGTTAAAGAATAGCTAGGTTGTTTCCAGTTTCTGGCTATTATGAATAAAGTCACAATGAACATGGTTAAGCAAGTGTCCTTGTGGTAGGATTGAGCATCCTTGGGTATATACCTAAGTGGTATAGCTTGGTCTTGAAGTGTATAAATTCCCAACATTCTGAGAAAGTTGATTTCTGTAGTAGCTGTACAAGTTTGCACTCCCACCAGCAATGGAAGAGTGTTACCCCTGTTCCACATCCTCACCAGTATGAGCTGTCACTTGTGTTATTGATCTTAGCCATTCTGACAGATCTAAGACAGAATCTCAAAGTAGTTTTGATTTGCATTCTCCTGATGGCTAAGAATGCTGAACACTTTAAGTGTTTCTACATCTTTTTTTTTTTTGGTTGTTTTTATATTTGTTATTGTTGTTATTGTTGTTTTAGTTTTTTCAAGACAAGTTTTCTCTGTGCAGCCCTGACTGTCCTAGAGTTCACTCTGTAGACCAGGCTGACCTCAAATTCACAGACATTTGCCTGCCCCTGACCCTAACCCTGCCCATGTCTATGCCTATGGCTCCCTAGTTCAGGGATAAAGGCGTATGCTACCACCACGCAGCATAATGTTCCCCATTTTTTAATTGTATTATTTGGGTTCTTTTGATATCTAGTTACTTTGATTCTTTATGTATCTTGGATACTAGTTTTGTACCAAATATGGAGTTGGCAAAAATCCTTTTTCCATTCTGTAGACTGTAACTTTGTCCAGTTGGCAATGTTTTCAGTTTCGTGAGATCCCATTTGTTAACTGTTGATCTTAGTGCCTGCACTATCAGTGTTCTGTTCAGAAAGAAAGTTACCTCCTGTGCCAGTGCATTCAACGCTATTCCCTGCTTTCTCTTCTATCAAGTTCAGTGTATCTGGTTTGATGTCGGGGTCTTTGATCCATTTGGCCTTGAGTTTTGTACAAGGTGATAAATATGGATCCATTTACGTTCTACTACATGCAGAGATCTAGTTTAAGCAACACCATTTGCTGAAGATGCTTTCTTTTTCCCAGTGTGTATTTCTGGCTTCTTTATAAGAAATCAGGTATCTATAGGTGTGTGGATTTATGTTTGGGTCTTCAATTTGATTCCCTTGTTCAATGTGTCTGTTTTCATGCTAATACTATGTGGTTTTTAACACTATAGTGCTATATATAATACAACTCAAAATCTGGAATGGTGAAGCCTGCAGCAGTCCTTCAGTTGTTCAAGATTGTTTTCGCTATCCTGGGTTTTTTGTTTTTCCATATGAAGTTGAATATTGTCCTTTCAAAGTTTGTAAAGAACCGTAGTTCCTGTTTGAATTCCTGAATTTTTCATTTCCAGAATTTTCTTAGTTTGAGTTTTCTTTATTGATTCTCTTTCCAGTTTTAGGTCTCAAACAGTTTTATTTATTTTCTTAAACATTTTGGGTTTTCCTAGATTTCTTTAAGGGATTTACTCAAATCCTTTTTCTTTTTTTTTTTTCTTTTTTTTTATTGGATATTTTATTTACATTTCATATGTTATCCCCTTACCCCATCCCCCACCCACCTGGGAACCCCCCATCCCCCTACCCCTCCTCCTTCTTCTCTGTGGATATAACCCCCCCCTACCCCCCCCCCTCCCCCTCCCCCCCCCTCAAAATTCCCACCCCCTGGGGCGTCCAGCCTTCATGAGGTCAAATCCTTTTTTTAAGGACTTCTATCACATTCATAACAGCTATATTAAGGTCTTTTTCTTGTGCTTCAGCTATGTTGGAATATCCAGGACCTATTATGGTAGAAGAGGTGGGCTCTAGTGGAGACACATTACCCTGGCTGTTGTTGATTGTGTCTTTATGCTGGCATCTTGTCATCTGGGATTAGGATGATTACAGATCTAGGTGTGAATTTCTGGATTTGTCTTTGTTGGGTGAGTGTTTTGTTCCTTGGTTTCTGTTTCATTTTTGGTTTTCAGAGAGTGTGTTGTCTGTGTGTTGCCTGTTTTCCTGGTCTGTTCAGTTTGTGTGTTCACAGGGATTGCCTGCTGGTGTTGGAGGCTGGAATACTGGGATGAGTTGGGGGAAGAACGGTTAGAGGAGAAAGTCTTTGTGATCTGTTGGGGATGGGGTCAGAGAGGAAGGGGACACCACATCAGGTTTCCTACTCTAGAGCTGGAAATGAGGCTAGGACAATTGGATCTCAGGATCTGAAGGAAAGGTATGGCTCTACCTTTAGCCCTGGAGTTAGCAGGGGGTGCCTGCTAGAGTTGGGGTTTGGGGCAAGGCAACAAGTGAATAGAGGAAGGTAGCATGAGAAGGTCTGTGGGATCCACAGGAGATTGGAGCAGAAGGTCAGGGGATGAGACTGGGGGTTGGGTCTTAAGGAACAAAGAGAGAGGACAGTCTTCTGGCAGCCTACCTGATTTTCTGGCAAGTGTGGCCTGTGGTTTATTAGCAGGTACCTACTGGAGTTGGGGGCTAGAATACAGTAACAAGGCAGGCGCAGGAGCTTAGAAGGAGACGGTGTGTGGGTTCCCCATGAGATGTGGATGGTGGAGAAGAAAGGCTGCAGCTGGCCTTCTGTTGCAACACTACAAATGAAACTGGGGCAGTGGGTCTTTAAACTGGACTTTCTCAATGGGTTATTGCAAGAAGACCTGGAAACACACACACACACGCACACACACACACACACACAAAGCTACATTTGCTAACCCAAAGCATAATAAACTCAATCAACATGTGGCGAGAAGGCAGAGCAGAGCCGTTGACTCAGTGACCTGGTGTTTGTACAGCACTTGGTCATTTGAAAACTCTCCCCCGCTCCCACAGATCTTGTGTGTGCTGTGAGCTAGAGCAGCCACTGTTATTTCTCTATTAGCCAATGGCCAGACGGAAGCCAGGAGAGATGACATCACTGTCAGTCACCCACACAACAGCTGGAGACATTGCCATGCCGCCACTCAGTGGTCCTCCCGCAGAGACTGGTACTCATCGCACTGTTTTGTGGAAACTTGAGCCTCCACTGCCATTTTGGTTTTAAACAGAATATGGGGAGGGACAGCAGCCATGTCCACTCCTATAGTCTTGTTTCTAATGGAATTTGTTCTATTTTTCTTTTAAATTTGGAAATAAGAGTATCTGATTTTTAAAGAATTACACCACACCTGGAATATTTTTATGATAGGAACACATCCCTTACGTCCGTCTATATGATTCCATATTGCTCCCTCCATAAGCCTGAACTCAGGGAGCCAACAAACTTCACTCTGCAGCACAGAGTCTAATTTCCTCCTGCCTCTCTTTTCTCTTGCTTGGTAATACAAGTCAGAGTGCTCAAGTTGTAGCAGACAGAAATACATTTACTTTGGCAGTGCACACTCCCGTATTTTCCAGATGGTTAGATACAGATCAAATATGGAAAGCACTATCCAAAACGTCTTTGCTGCTGGAAAAGATGCAGGAACTTTAAAATCAAAATCAAGATACAGCAACACCTCAGGGTTTCGTACTTCAAATCATTCATTCTGTCAGGTGTCTAGAACAATAACTTTGAATCTAGAACCCTAGCGGTTTAGTTTGTGGATGGGAAGCTACTTGAGGGTCCATAAATATGGTGGTCATTCACAGGGTCTAGTTGTTTCCCCCCCCCCAAGGCCTTAACTACACAGAATATTTTAAGTCACCAGAAATGTTCCAGATTTACATTTTCAGGATATTATATGACATTTCAGACAAGGTCATATTTGTACTAATGCCAGCTCACAGTCCTGATAACTCTGTTGTAATTGGCTTTACATACATCTCCTAACCACCACTGACATCACCTGAGTATTCTATAGTATGTAGAAAGCCCTCCCCTGAAGAGTCAGCTCCTATGAAGAACCCCAACCTTCCGGAGACAAACAATGAAGCAGAGATTTGCTCCAGCTTAAGGTTGAGCAACCCCCATACTTTGACTTAGAGATCATTTTGAACTGAAGGGGACTGATGAAAAAAGCAAATATAAGAAAAACTGTTTTCAGGGATTAAGAGCAGGTACTGCACTTGAAGAAGACCTGAGTTTGGCTCTCACCCGCATCAGCATCAGGCAGCTAACAATCTCCTGTAACTTCTGGTCCAGGTGGTCCAATGCCTTCTTCTGACCTCCTCCGGTATAAATATACACACGGGTGGTGGGGGTGGGAGGGTGAAAGGGAGAGAGAGAAACATATAACTTTACATTTTAAAAAATCTTTTAAAAAAAAGAAAAGCTATCTTTCCCCCTCTGACTAAAAGCAGACAGACAACCACCAGAAACAACGCTAGGCTAGACTGTCATCAATGCAGATACAATCAGTCCCACAAGGGTCTGTATAGCAAACTGTGCCAATTAACCCTTATCTGCCATGAGTTACTAGTTCCCTTCATCTTGCTTTAGCCAATCCCAGTGGATTTGCATCTTGGTAAGGGCAAAGCCCAAGAGAGTATAGCCAAGGGATAACAAAGCAAAGAAAGTTGTACGAGCTGCTGCAGGTTAGGAAAATGGCAGGGCTGCTTCCAAAGCAATCTTCTCCTCAAACAAAAGAAGCCCTGGGAGTTTCCTAGGGTCCTATACAGTCATTAGAAAGCCCCAGGGTCTCTGAGCACGCTCAGTTTAAGATAATACTTCAAGAAGGAAAAGCGAACCGGGACATTTTGATGGCATAGAACACCTGTTTAAGGGTTGAAACAGAGCACAGGAACTCTTTTGCACATGCTCATCTGACATCACAAAGATGGCAAAAAATCTCCAGGCAGCTTTCTCCAAAAAGCCTTAGCTGAAGACAGATGGAAGGTCGCCTTGAAGGAGTACCAAGGACGATGCCTGCTCTGCTTACTAGCTTCTCTGAAACGTCATTGCTCCCTCCCTAATAGAGCATAGGCCGGCCCAAGGCTTTTACCACCTTTCATGAGCCCCGTGCTTATGTACAAGACACATATTGAAAGTCTGTTTTTCTTCTACAAATATGACTTTCATGAGGTCCTCTAAGACGCCTGGCTCTTTGGCTTCGGAACCATTAGCAGGTACAGGGAAAGTAGGATTTGAGCATGGCTTTTGCCTTAAATCCCCAGATGGCAGCCTTTGCAGTGGACGACAGAGGGAGCCTGTCTACTGCCCTTTCCTCTGGTTCTTTCCTCTCTGCTAGTGGCTCAGTTCTACCCGACAAGGACCTCCAAGGAAGCCACCATATACAGAATATCGAGGCTGCCAGGCCACCGACTCCTGAC
Organism: Grammomys surdaster; assembly: GCF_004785775.1. Classification (NCBI taxonomy): domain Eukaryota; kingdom Metazoa; phylum Chordata; class Mammalia; order Rodentia; family Muridae; genus Grammomys; species Grammomys surdaster. The sequence continues at coordinate 12,250,741 of NW_021604578.1, read as the reverse complement.
TGAGAAGCTAGGTGAGTCACTTTCCCAGCAGAGCTTCCGGAAGCAGCAGCCTGTCAACTTCTTAACTGTTCCCAGTGGGGTTTGCTTGGCTTTTCGTGCCAACTTAGAAACCGAAAAGAAACCATCCTGTCTCAAACCTTCCTTTAGCAGTTAGATGCTCACTTGATCGCAGCTTTACTGTACTCATCTGAAGATGAAGGACAAAGATAGCCACCTGGGAAACCTGGGGGGTCCCCAGAGCTTGTCCATATCCAAGGAGACACAATGACTCAGTCAGCACTGAGAAGCACCAGCCCTCCCCAGTTGGCCTCCCCTTTGTTGGCTGTGGTTCAGCTGCATCAGCTCTCTTACACAGAGGAAGCCATCACAGCTGGGTGCGTAGTAACCAAACACATAGCCCCAAGGTACCCTTTTCCTGGGAAAGAGAAGGATTCTGAGAACTCTGAGAATCTGAGTTCCCATTCTTCAGACCAGTGGTTTTTACCCTGGCCACTCCTGGGGATCATGTGGGAGTTTGTGAAAAATACTACAGTGTTATTCGTCTGGGGTGAGGCCAGTTGGCTTCAATGGTCTATGGTGTGGTGTAGGCAGGTGGCAGTTTAGAGTTTCCACACGTGATCCAAATGTGAGAAGGCTCCGAGCTATTAGCTTCCAGACGAAAAGCAAGTGGGTCACCCCAGAAAAGACTTTGACTACGTCTCATCTCCTTGCCAGATCTTGACTTCTAACACTAATATGTTGGTTTCCTTGGAGTGGTCATCAGCTCTAGTCAGAAATCATTAGAAAAAAAAATCGTGCTCTATTCACTAATCCACAGTTTGAATTTTAAATTCAGTCCAGGGACAAACAAGATTGCTCAGTGGGTAAAGGTGCCCGCCACCAAACCTGATGACCTGACCTTGATTTCAAGGTCCACTTGGTGGGAGGAGAGACACAGCTCCACGAAGTTGTTCTCTGACCTCCACATGCACCTCACAGCGTGTGCATGGCCACACACACAAAATAAATTGTCATTTTAAATATCCAGTCCAAAACCCACCAAATTCATCTAATTGTATTAATTAATTAATTAATTAACCCAGCCCCAGCACTCAAAAGGCAGAGGCAGGTGGATCTCTATGAGATTGAGGCTATCATGGTCTACGTAGCTAGTTCTAGTCCAGTCCAACCAGAAATATATAAAGATTGAAGGGAGAGAAAGGTGGGGGGAGGGGAGAGAGAATGAACAGCCTCCACACTGTTAAAAGCGGACTGAAGTTGGGCCTGGCCTTTGGTCACTTGTGGTCCCCCGTCTACACTGTGTTTCAGTGGTCGTTACCATTACTGTCTTGCAGCTGTCCACAACAATTGGCCAAAGCCTGAAACATTCAGGCAAAGTATAAAGCGTTCTTCACATTCTTCTCTCTTCTTGGGAGAGAATGAAATTGTTTGTGAAATGGTGAATTCTTCCTGTTTTATTTCCCAAACTTGGGTACAGAGGTGCGGGAGTCGAGTGGGGTGAACAGAGGCTAAGTGGAGCCGAAAGCCTTTTCCTTAGGGAAGACTTTCAGACAGCAAATCCTACAGTTTGTCTATCAGATCTCCGTGAAGCACTCATATCGGAGCAAGAAACGAGGACACTACAGCTGGAAGAATGCGTAGGCTCCCTGGAGGGCTCCCACCTAGAGGGAAAAAACTAATGGCTGCAACTCTTTGTGTGTGCTGCCACCTTCTGGCGAGGGCAGGTATTTCATCCCACATCTACAGCCTGTATCACCACCCATTTTACAGATGATAATACTGAGATACAAGTTAGTCTGCATCCACCAAGGGCAAGCTCAGATCTGTAACTTCCAAGTTTCATGACTTTTCCCATGCCATACACATGTCTAAAATGATTCTTTTCTTTTTTGATTTGGTTTAGTTTTGCTTTTTTTTTTTCCTTGACACAGGCTTTCATATAGCTCAGGCTGGCCATGATTCTCTTGCTTCCACCTCCCACGTGCTGCAGTGAGAGATGTTTGTCATCACACCCAGCTTTGATCTTATTTCTCTAGTGCATACATGTCATTCTAAACCCAAGTGCCTGCACTGAGATCAGTGCAGAAGGCTGTGACGGCACACTTGACCATTTTCTATGGTCTCCAGAGTTCTTGGAGCAGATGACAATGTGGATAATACAACTGCACTTTGACAGACTTTTTCCCTACCAAGTGGGAGATTTACAGTATATTTCTCAGACGAAGTAGAGACTTCTTTTTTTCAAGCCCCACCTCAAACCATTTACCCCTGTACTCAGATCACCTCTGGTCACCTCTGGTCAGCTCCTAGACATCATGACCATGACTCGTGATAAACTAGGCAACACCTAATCACCTACAAGAGAAGAGAAATGTACCTACCTCTCCCCAGCCAGCTCTCATGAGATAATGAGAACCCTGTTGGGGCCACCCAGGCTTAGGGAGGTTTCAAAGAAGTCAGGGTGAGCCACAAGGACCAGCGTGTACAACAGTGGGACAAATGTAATTAAAAGACACTATCATACAGGGACCATCACCCCAGGGAAGCCTCTGGCCACATAAAGTATGAGGGAGGACAGAGGCAGATTATTCTCAACCCTCACTGTGCCCACATGCACTAAGCATGAGTTCCTGAGCAGCACATGCAATGTCTAGGATGGAACCTGGCCATCAGTGCTTTGTAAAAGATATCCAGTGTTTCTGGAGCTGGGGAGATGGCTCGTCAATAAAGTCCTTGCCTTGAAAGCATGAGGGCCTGAGTTTGATCCCATAAACCCACATTAAAAGGCTGAGCTTGATGGGAGATGGTTTGTGTGCTGTATTCAGATGCTGGTTTCGACACCCAGTGTCTGGCTGCAGTCTGGATGGTGGCAAGGTCAAGCATCTCCAGTCTCAATGTTATGTAGAAACAGTTTTCCAACATCTCTGATTGGTTAATAAGGAGCTGATCTGCTAATTAGCTGGGCAGAAGAGAATAGGGTGGAATTGCTGATCCCAGTCTGGAAGTTCCAAAGAGGAAAGAGAGAGGTGGGGGAGGGAGAGGAAGAGAGAGAGAGGGAGGGGGGGAGGGAGAGAGAGGGAGAGAGAGGGAGAGAGAGAGACAGAGGAGACCGTGTAGATGGGACCGAGAGGATCCAGAACGAGCCAGGGCAAGACTATATGGTAAATAATGGGACATGTGGCAGCCTAGTTCAGTTAGAATAGCTCAGAACCTGCCTGGCTTACTGCTTGCAACTTGGCAATAAAAATACCAGGTCTCTGTGTCATTTGTTTGGGAGCTATCTCATTTATTCAGGAGCTAGAACAAACTAGAGCAGGCATAGATCTTGCAATTACTTGGGAGTTAAAGGGGCATGAGAGAACCTCAAAGAATTACATCTCTGGAGCAAGGTACCATGCTTGTAATCCCAGAACTGGGAATGAAGATACTAGCAGATTCCTTAGGATGCGTTGTCTACTTAGTCCAAGGCCAATGAGAAAGACTGTCTTAATGCCTCCTGTGAAATGGCATCAGAGGTTGTTGTCCCCTTGCTTCTGCATGCATACACATGTGTGCATCCTGAACATACACACACGTGCATACACTCGAGTGTGCATGCACACACACACACACACACACACACACACACACACTATATCAGGTATTTTGATTGTGTAGCTAGCATTCAGATTGAACCAGAGGCAAGCACAACAGAGTATTCACTTAAAACCTCCACCCAGCTGCCTGGAGAGGGCGCTAGTGGTGAGTGTAGGTAGAGAAAGATGAAAGTGACCCAGAGTAAGGAAGAGGGAGCAGTGAGCTCTGCTATGAGCAGTCAGTACATCTGGTGAGCAAGAAAGATCCACGCCTGAGCCTGAGGCCTGAGTGCGGCAGCTGTGAAAGGTGTGTTTGGGACTCTTGCAAGTTGACTCAAAAGTCTATTGTGATCTATTTATTCCCAAGCAAGTCATGCTGATAGTTTTCCTAGAGCATTGATGGCAACCGTCCATGCATTGTTTAGACTTCAGTGAAGTACGGGCATCATGTTCCCATCCTCCTGCTCGTGTTCGTGTGCCAGCTTGTTAAATCTAGACAGGAACTCAGGTCAGCATCATATTGAGATAGATAGATAGATAGATAGATAGATAGATAGATAGATAGATAGATTTAGAGATGTTAAAGCAATTTTTATTAGAATGGCTCACAGGCTATGGTTGGGTTAGTCCAACAATGACTGTCTCACAATGGAAAGGCCAAGAACTTGATAGTGGATCAAATTGGATGGATGTTTCAGCTGGTCTCTGATCTGCTGGAACCCTAAAGAACTGTAATACAATCAAAGGAATGTTTCAATAGCAGGAAGACAAACTTGCCAGTAAGAGGACAAGCAGAAAAAATTCAAAAGAGTCCTTCCTTTGTGTATGTAGGAAGGGTGTCTGCTGCCACCAAAGCTGTGGCCTGGATTTGGAATGGCCTTCCCACCTCAAATGACTCAGATTTAGAGTGGGTCTTCCCATCTCAAGTGATCCAGTTAAGAAAGTCCCTCAAAGATAGACCCAACTGTTTAATTGCATCCAGACATAGTCAAATTGGCAAATAAGATTAGCCATTTCAAGTACTGTGTAGTGAGTTTGAAGCCAGCCTTGGCTGCTTGAGACCCCAATAAATGTTAAGTCTGTTGGCTAAGCTGTGGCTTGGAATTCTGTATCCTTGAAGACTCGAATGGTCTCTGTGCTTTTGCCCTGTAGATCAACACCCTCTGGGTAAATGGAGCTGAGCTATGTGTTCAAGGAACACCAAAGCAGACTCACCTATGGAGCTGAACATAAAGTTATCAAAACAAGCAATACAAATAAACACTTTGGAAGCATTCAACATCCTTAGCTAAAAGGTAAATGCAGATTAGAAATACTTTAACACTCCCTGTCACTCCAGTCAGAATGGCCGTCATCAAGGAATAGAATTGACAGCAAATGCAGGTGTGGGTGGAAGGGAAATTCTCACACACTGTTGGTGGGAGTTTAAACTCATGCAGACGCTATGAAAAGCAACCTGAATGCTTCTCAAAAACACAAACTAGAACTCCCATAGAGCCCAGTTGCATCACTCCTGGGCATGTACTCCATCCCAAAGACACTAGACATCCATGTTTATTATGGTCCCATTCCCAATAGCTAGGAATTAAGGTCAAGCAAGAAGTTTGTTGACTGAAACATAGATAAGCAGATGTGGTCTATAGAGACACGGTGAACTATCACTTGGCTTAAAAGAAAAGTGGAATCCTGAAATGAATAAAACTAGAACAAAATTATACTGAGTGAGGTCACCCATACCCAGAAGGACAAATGTCACATGTTCTTTCTCATGGGTGGATCCTAGCTTTGAGTCTTTTGTCTTGTATATTTACCCTGAATTGTGCTTAGAAGCCAGGAAACTAGAAACAAGCCACCATGGGTGGAGGACTTAAAGGAGAAGAGTTAATAAAACAGGTAAAATAAAAGCTGAGATGGGGAGTGTTGAGGCAGAAAGATTCAACCATGGAAGGAGTGGGAAATGGTGGGGTAAGTTGTTGGCAGAAGGCTTAACTAAATCAATAATACACAACGAAGTATTATGGATGAGCCATAGGTGAAATGCTGACCTCTGGAATATGACCTGGCTGTTGCGTGCTTCAACTCACAGCAGCTGTGGGTACCTGAAACAAGACCAAGCCAGTCAAGATTCCAGTATTGGTGGGGGAGGGGCCATGAGCCGTTACCCCTACTAGGGGGTCTATTTGTAGTATTGACAGTCAGTGACTATTGAAGAAAGAAGAGTCACTCTCCTGGGGATGTAGACCCTACCTCTACTCATGCCCCAGTGTGTGGCACAAACAAGCAGCGCTAACTGGACTTGGGATAATAACAAAAAGTAAAATTAATGCACGGGATCAGGCACTAAGAGGAGTTGGAGGAAGGCAGTGTGGATGGATATAATCAATATTCATTATATAAATGTATAGAATTCCCAGAGAATAAAATTACTACTTAAACAAAATAGGCTTCCCGTCCCCAGGACAATTTTCTTATCCCAATCCTCAAAACTCTTGGGTTTCCTTACTCTGTTGATAAATTCAAAAAAAAAATGCTTTCCCAGAAAGAGAGGGTATATAGGAACCTTCCACACCATACAGGCCTAGGGCGGAGCTGAGCAAGTCATCAACGTCTTCTTAGTCCCTAAACATCTCCAGACCTATCTTATCTGCATCCTGACCCATGAAGAAATAGTAGTTAAGAAATGAGTGTTTGAATATCCCAAGGGGGAATAAAACTAGATGTTTTGTTTGGGAATAAGAGAAATCCAATCCTTGTGTCCAAAACAAAACAAACAAACAAACAAACAAAACAAAACAAAACAAAAAAAGATCTACTCCTGAAACCCAAACTTACTAGATTTTCAGGGACCCAAAACCCACATCCAGATGTTCCTTCAGCAAAAAGAGTCTGAGAGACATGAAGGTGGTCATGAATCTGAGTAACCTCTGCTGTGCCCTTGTGGGTTACTTGAGGACCATGGGTAATTTTCCATGGGTGTCTATATATAGAATTTGTGCATAGAAACACAGGCTCAGGTCTTTGTGTGGGAATGGCATTCCTCTTTGAAGGTGGTGAACACTTTGCCCCTAGGACCTTCTATGATTTTCAGTTGCCTGAGGCAATAACTTCCCACACTGGATTTTCCAAGTACAAAGACACTTGTCTACCACCAGGAGGAGACAGAATCTGACTGGACTTCAAAGAAAGTCCCCAGTGTTTCTGTTTCTCTTTGGTCTTTTATTTGCTTTCTACTCCTAAGGCCTAATGGACATTTAAAAAGCTTAATAAAAGTTTAACACAAATAAATATGTCTTTGAGAATGTGTGTATATGCACACATATCTGTGTGTGTCTGTGTGTCTGTGTGTGTGTCTGTGTGTGACTGTATCTTTCTCTACAGCAGCCAAAGTTCCAAAAAGCACTAAACTCTAGTCAGGAACAACAGCCTTGGATATCTGAAAGTTTGGTCATCTCCCATTCTTTCTAATACAATCTTGTTTGCATTTGATCCCAGGACTGACTTTGTGAACTTTCCTTGTGAGCTGATGAGCCCTTGAACCTTGGCAAAACCCTTTAGGGAAACTTGCTGCTAAATAGTAAACATACAAAATCCAGCCCTACATCTGTTTCCACAAGAAATCCAAACGGTATATAAAGAAGCAATGCCCTTGATGCAGACAGCTGACTATGCTGAGAGTTGAGCTCTACAAGAAGCAGTTCTATGAAAAATTTACATTTGTATCCTTCAAAGAACTGAAACATCTCACTATGAAGATGACTCTGGGAGCCACCAGCATTGACCTCAAAGTTTTAAAGTTTTGTACACACTTCAAAATCAGAACCTCATGTTCTCTTTGTAGTAAGTAATCTGAAGGATCTAACTGTGGAAAGGTGTGAAGTTATTTCTAAAGTAAGTAAATAACCTTCTTATTACCTTTTCCCCATTTTACATATCATCCATGAGCAGTCTTTCTTGAATGCCTACTGTATACACTGGTGTTTCTCTTTACCTATGCAGAAAAGGAGAAATCTTTACCTATCTCAAGATTATGCCTGGGCCCAGTCACAAAAGACAGACTCACAAAGGGAAAGCATGCAAAATAATCTTGTGTTTTCAGATAACACAAGAGCCTTCGTGGGAAGCAAAGATCTGAAGAACCAGTTTAGTCCGAGCATTCTTGTACTAGGTTTGACAAAGAGTAAAAAAAAAAATAGGAAAGAACAGAATGGTACATGCTGAAAGTAGAAAACAGAAAAACTGAGCAAGTTCTGCTCTTTCAGATTCCTCCATACCTGCCGTCTTTGCTGACAAGGGCATGCCTTTCCTCCAAGCATATCAAGGGCACCTTTTGTGGGGTTGGGAAGGGGAGTACCTTGTGACCTCCTTCAGCAATGCTGCTTCTCCAGTTCCCTCGGTTTACATTGTTCAGTAAGCCAAAGTGTTCATTTCTGAGGACTTAGCTCTAAAGTGCCCCAATCAACACTCAGCTTGTGTTAGCTTTCAGACACAGCTCACCTGAGTTCTATTAATTCATTCTGACTTCCAAAGTACAAGGCAAGCAAGACCTGATGGTCTGTAATCCCAGCACTTAGGAGGCTGAGGCAGGAGGATCGATCATGAGTCCAAGGCCAGTCTGGGATACATAAAAAGACTCAAAAAGAAAAAAAAAAGAATAACACTCCAAAAATTATTTTAAAAGAAAATGCAAATAGACTCAAATAGAGAATATATTTTGATGAATTCTTTGACTCCTCCCCAAGGCTTTTAAAAAAATACCAGTTTCTTAATAGATAATTTACCCACAAAATAGTAAAGTCATAGGCTGTTAATAATAGCTCACCATCTACTTGTACAAATGTCATCAAAACATCTCCCTGAAACAAACAATGTAAGACCAGGTCAGCTATATACTAAACCTTTATGATGTGACTCAGGAAAAGTGGACCAATACCAGCTCCCACTACAAGTACTGGAAATCTGCAATCATACCCTGAGGCCTATGAGGTGGCAGGTACATCATCCAGGTCTGAAGTGGGAGATGTGGAAAAGTATAATGTAAAACTCTTATGAAAAGTCTAGTGAAATACCTGTGTGCAAGGAGAGAGGGGGGGAGAGGGAG
>NW_021604578.1:12197885-12241668 GCF_004785775.1 Grammomys surdaster | reverse complement strand
GAGGGAGGGAGGGAGGGAGGGAGGGAGGGAGGGAGAACTCGGAAGACACTCATGGACCCTGAAAGAACTGAGGCAGGCTCCCTAGAAGATGTGATGCTTGTATTATATATAAGACCACATCAGCACCCACCAGGCCCAAAGATGTTGGTAGATGCAGGCCAAGGAAACAGCTCTCTCCAGAGACTCATGGGACTCTTCCAGGAAGTCATGGGATTCCTCCGACTGGAAGCAGCCAGAGGAGGGAGTTTGGTGAAGGCCTTTTGGAATTTAGAATGCAACCTTACACAACAGGGAGACTGTGGGGGCTTTAAGAAAAGGTGTAAATCAAGATATGCTAACCAGAAATACATCTGGCAAAGATGGATGGATTCAGAAGGGAATAAGCTGATGAGGGGGAAAGCAGACACAGCTTTCTCCCTCTAGAGGAATCAGAAAGCACACAGGTCATCCCCAGGAGTACCCTTTGACATCCATCATATGAAACTTTGTATAGGTTGACTGACAGCTGCAGGGACCATTGTTTTGTTTTGGCCACAGGCATGTGTATCAAACATTCAAAGAAGATGTGGCGGTTCTGTGGGCAAGTCCTTCATGTCGAATCCTCATTTCTCCATATGCTGGTGTTCTAATATCACCCTTGAGTGTCTTAAAGTGACGATTTTTGTAGCAGCTCTCCTCAAATTATCCAACAATGTGTGAATTTGTTAATTCCTTCCAACATCAGTGAAGATAACTAAAGCATTTGTCTTTGGTCCTATAACCATGGAAACAGAATCAGGTGTCAGTCTCTGGAGCTCTGAGTACCAAGTTCACATTCGAATGTATAGAGATACAGAGACCAGAAGTGTTTTCCTTGAAATACATTTCAGAAGCTCTAGAGTTCTGGTCCCCACTCCCTTCTGAAGCTATGAAACAGTCTCCTGGTTTTCCTCCCTCCATCCTTTGTTTCCTTCCTTCCATCCTTCCTTTCTTTCGTCCTTCTTGGTAGAGTGACGTTGATGATTATCCTTCATTATCAACTTGACTGGATCTAGAGTTACCTAATAATTACCTACTTCTGGCCATAACCATGAGGGCGTTTCCACAGAGGTTCAACTGCAGAGGAAAGACCAGCCTGATTGTGAGCAGCATAATCCTATGGGCTAGGATCCTAGATTGAATAAAAATGATACAAAGATAAAGTGAAAGTGAGCTACGTACCAGGTATCTATCGTATCTCTCTGCTCCCTGACTGTGAGTACAATATAACCATCAGTCTCCTGGTCCCTGATCCACACCATCCTCCTGCATTCCACTGTGATCCAAAGTAAACCCTTCCTCCCTTAATTGCTCTTGTCAGATACTGTGTCACCATGACGAGAAGGAGGAGTCCCTAATACTGTGGCTGATTTGATCTGTATTTTCTTGCTTCCCCTAAATAGAAACCAATTGCTCCCAAGACATTTCCATTTTAAATGGCAACCAATTTCCATTTTAAATGGTGTCTTCCAGAAAGCCAAAATAGACCCTTCTGGTTTTCCAGCTCAAATCCTATAGAGGAACAAGAATGAATCAGAGTTAAGCCTTTTAGGGAAATGGAACACTAGGTGAATTTTTTGTCTGGAAAAGAAGAGAACCCCATTGAACAATGAGGACACACTAAGAAGGCAGAGAAGCCCCTTGTCTTCAAGTGTGAAGACCAACTTCCCTGTAGAGCAATCAGGCCTGAGTTCATCTACGCCTTTCTTACCCTTCCACATCTCAGGTGGAATCTCAGCTTCATTGGCACTGCCTGGCACAGTGGTTGACATATCACCATAAAGAAGACTGTGATGGTTTGTATATGCTCGGCCGAGGGAACCGCACTATTAGGAGGTGTGGCCTTGTTGGAAGAGGTGTGGTCTTGTTGGAGGAGGTGTGTCACTAAGGGCCTTGGCTTAAGAACTTCCCTCATCTAGCTGCCTGGAAGTCAGTATTCTGCTAGCAGCCTTCAGATGAAGATATAGCCTGAATGCTGCCATGCTCCAGCCTTGATGATAATAGACTGAACCTCTGAACCTGTAAGCCAGCCTCAATTAAATGTTATTCTTTATAAGAGTTGCCTTGGCCATGGTGTCTGTTCACAGCAGTAAAACCCTAACTAAGACAAAGACTAATACCAAATATAGCCATCCTGGGCACCGTGTCATCGAATTCACATAGGTACGATATTACCAAATGTGTTCAACAACCCCACTTCACACAAGGAAGTGCCATGGTGCCTACTTTGCAGTAGAAACCAAAGCTCAAAAGATTTAGTGTGCTCAGTTCCTCTCCAGGAAGAAATGAGCAGACACTTGAAACCAGTCCCATGATTCCCACCCCCCGGATCTTTTCACCCATCTCAGTACCTATACATGGAAAACAGACCTAAGCAAGGCCTTCATCTCTGGGGTGATTCTCCTTAGTCCAAATGCATGTGGACTGGTATGTGCAATAAAATCACATTCTAAAACACATGGCAACAATGCAGTTCAAACACATATTTGCCCTATGCTATAACATCAAGAAAATATCTTTCTTAGGGAAAAGAGTTCCCTGAAAGACTGAGGATCAAAAGCTATGACCCCCATGGTCAGCAGTATCAGCAGCAGCAGCAACAACAACAGCAACTAGAAACTTTTAAAAATTATTAAGTCTCAGGTCCTGCCCTGCTGGATCAGAAGCCACATTTTAATAAGGTCAAGCAATTCACACATGCATTACTGTTTGAGAAAAAAAAAAAAACTGCTCTTGGCTTTTAAGGCTTGACAGCATTTCCCCCAGTTATCCCTACATTACCCACACTCTCACCCCCTTCCCAACACTCCAATAATTTTATATAGGATTCCCATGACTTTACACAGAACATGATGCCCCGCCTATGGTCGGGCTCCCTGAATTATTGATATAATGGATACTTAAAACTCAGTTCAGTGCTACAACCTAACCACGGAGCACGTGAGTAGATTGGTTTCCACAAGTTTAATCAATAATATAATCTGTGGCTCTAAACCTTGGATGCAGGTGAGAGCCACTTGGGGAATATTTAAAAATACTGATGTTCAGCATCCACTCAAATTCAGTTGAGTCAGATCCCATATTCAGTTGAGTCATATTCTCACGTGCCATTAGAGTTGAAAGTCTGACCTCACCTGTCAATTATACTGTACAGTGCATGGTAGATGCTCAGTAAGTGCTTTGAGAATCAGTGCATTCTATTTTAAGCCATATTATTTGCTTAGAATAACAGTTCCTCTCAAATGACAACCCAACTACAATGAGATAGCTAACCTAAATTAGCTCATACAGACTGCAAGACATGACCCCAATGGCCCACATCAACAATAGAAACTAGGGGCAGACAGTAGGAGCACAGGCGGAAGCTTTCAGATTGACTTTTTTCTAATAATTATTATTATTCTAATAATTATTTTTTATTCTCTTTACATCCAGATTACAGCTCCCCCTCTTTACCTCCTGCTCCCACCATTACAAATCTCTGCCCCTATGACCCATCTTCTCCTCAGAGAAGGGGCCTTCTTTGGGTACCACCCCATTCTGGGACATCTACTTAGTCCCAGCAGTACTAAGCACATCCTCTCCCACTGAGGCCCAACCAGGCAGTCCAGGTAGGGGAAGGGGATCCAATGGCAGTCAACAGACACAGAGACAGTCCCCTGCTCCAATTGTTAGAAGACCCACATGAAGACCAAGCTGCATCTGCTACATATGTCACAGTAGGTCCAGCCCCAGAGTGATCTTTGGTTGGTGGTTCAGTCACTGTGAGCTCCCATGGGCCCAGGTTGGTTGACTCTGTAGGTCTTCTTGTGAGGTTCTTGACCTTTCCGGCTCACTCAATTCTATCTTCCACTCTTCCACAAGACTCTCTGAGCTTCACATGATACTTGGCTTTGGATCTCTGCATATGCTTCCAGCTGCTGTTGAATGAAGCCTCTCAGGAGACAGTTATGCTAGGCTCCTGTCTGCAAGCACAGCAGAGTATCATTAATAGTGTCAGGGGTTGGCTCTCTCCCATGGGATGGGTCTCAAGTTGGGGCAGTCATTGGTTGGCCGTTCCCCAGTCTCTGTTCCATATCTATCCCTACATATCTTGTAGGCAGGGCAAATTTTGAGTTGGAGATTTTGTGAGTGGGCTGATGTCCTCCTCCCTCTACTGGAAGTCCTGCCTGGCTACAAGAGGGAGTCACTTCCGTCTCTATATCCCTCACTTGTAGGAATCTCAGCTAGGGTCACCCCCAGAGACTCCCTGTAGCCTACTCTGTCCCAGGCTTCCAGCTAGTCCCAGAGATGCCCCCAAACAATTTCCATTTTCACTCCTAGCCCTCTCTCACCCCTCCCCCAACACTTGATCTTTGTCCCCATTCCCCTCCTCACCCCTCTCCCACCCAGTTCCCTCTCTCCATCCACTTCCAATGGCTATTTTGCTTCCCCTTCTGAGTAAGATACACAAGCCCTCCTTTGGGCCCTCCTTATTACCCAGTTTCTTTGGGTCTGTGAATTACTGGGTGGTTGTCCTGCATTTTATGGCTAATGTCCACTTATAAAGTGAGTACATAGCATATGTGTCTTTCTGGGTCTGGGTTACCTCACTCAGGATGATATTCTTAAGTTCCATCCATTTGCCTGCAAATTTCATGTCTTTGTTCTTAATAGCTGAATAAAATTCCATTTAGATGTTCCACAATTTCTTTATCTATTCTTCAGTTGAGGGACATCTGAATTGTTTCCAGTTTCTGGCTATTATGAATAAAGCTGCTATAATTAAGCAAGTGTCCCTGTAGTATCATGGAGCATCTTTTGGGTATATGCCCAGTGGTGTAGCTGGGTCCTGAGGTATACCAACTTTCTGAAAAACCACCAAATTGATTTCAGAAGTGGCTGTACAAGTTTGTACTCCCACCAGCAGTAGAAGAGTTTTCCCCTTGCTCCACACCCTCACCAGTATCTGCTGTCATCTGAGTTTTTGATCTTAGCCATTTTGACTGGTATGAGGTGGAGTCTCAGTATCATTTTGATTTACATTTCCCTGATGACTAAGGATGTTGAACATTTCTTTAAGTGCTTCTCTGTCATTCGAGATTCCTATGTTGAGAATTCTCTGTCTAGCTCTGTACCTCATTTTTTTTAATTGGGTTGTTTGTTTTGTTGGTGCCTAATTTCTTGAGTTTTATATATTTTAGATATTCATCCCTGTCAGATGTAGGGTTGGTGATGATCTTTTCCCAATCTGTAGGCTGCCATTTTGTCTTATTGACAGTGTCCTTAGCCTTACAAAAGCTTTTCATTTCCACGAGGTTCCATTTATTCAGGTTGTCCTCTAATCATAGCTGCATTTGTTCTTTGAAAGCCTTTGCATCCATCCCCAAAGCCACTGTTGCCTTGTAAAACATCACGGCATTTTCTCCAAGTTTCTGATTGAGAAATATAGTAAGCTAACCATGCTGATGGTTTAACTTATGCTCTCTGAGCCTTCAAACCATTATCTGTGTAGTGTTACAGTTCCTACCACTAAGAAGTAGGTCCTCCTCCCTACATTCTGAATCTGGGTTTTGACTATTACAGTGCGATAGAAGTGTTGGTGTGTCCATTCCAAAATGGAATTCAGGAGGCCTTGGATACCCCTGTGCTTTTGGACTCCTTCATAGCTATGAAAACAAATCTGAGTTAGCCCACATATAAGAGACAGCAGATGTTCCAACATGACCTGTGCGAGCCCTTCCAAGGGCTCAGAACAGGCTTGCCTCAAACTCACAGAGATCCATTTGCTCTGCCTCCCCAGTGCTGGAATTAAAAACATACACCTCTGTGCTTGGCTTCAGGAAGTATTTGTATCATTCATACATAAATGCATCATTTTGTTGGTTAAGATAGGGACTTTCCTCATCACCTTGCCAGCTGAACACAAAACTTTGAGTAGCCCAGCTGCTGTTTGTTACTGTCTGTCATCTTTACTACTATTAAGCTGAATTGACCTTGCTGCCCTGACCTCTTTCTTCAATCTGCCAGGACAAGCACAAAGGCCCCATCAACAGCATCTTCATGATATTCAAACCAGGTAATTTGGTCCAACTCATATTCAATTAATGACCCAGATTTTACCTACTAATCCAAAGCCATAAGCCCTTATTTAGCTCAAGAATTGTAGAGCTATACTCTGTGAACTGTGACCTGAATCCTTGCAGTTTGCTATGGGAACACACTGTAGACTTTCTTGGGTGTTCTTGTAGATGAACTGTAGGTTAGGTAAACATACCACAAGAAGTCTTTGTTTCTTCCTATTTTATGAACGAATATTATTTGCCATTTTTTGGATGTCATGAAGGTGCTGATACAGGGCTACAACACCTGATGCAAGATAGTGTCTTCTAGATGTGGCAGAAAATCTGTACCAATGAAATTGCACCAATATAGCTGCTTAAAGAAGACCCGCATAATGAGACCACCCATTGATGTGAAGGGGGGGTGATAAAGGAAATTTCCCAAAGCTGTAACCATGGGTGAAAGTCTACAGGCAGCCAATGGTTGCTAAGAGAAGATCAGTTTTCTCCAGGGACAGACTCATAACAGGTTATCCAGTTCCAAGTGGTCAGCCCTAAGCATATGTACTTACAACCAATGCTGAATGGATTCAGTAGGGTGTGTGTGTGTGTGTGTGTGTGTGTGTGTGTATGTGTGTGTCTGTGTGTGTGTGTGTGTGTGTGTGTTTGTTAAAAATAATTGAAGAAGAGGACACAAATTTGAGAAGGAGATGTAGCATAGGAAGAGCCTGAAGGGGATAGGGAGGGGTGGAAATGATATAAATACCATTCTCATATATAGAATTTTAAAAAGTAAAGAACGTAAATAAGAAAGAAGACAACATTAAGAGCACATCTGGGGAATAAGAATTGGCCAAGACATTGACTATAGTCACATTAATAAGGTAGACAAGGTATCAATGACACACACCAATAATTTCATCATGCCAGAGACTAGGCAGGAAGATCATGAATACAAGCTCAGCCTGGAGAACATAACAAGAGCCCATCTCAAAACAAACACAGAACGAACTATTCCTAATACAAGGATTCAGTAATCTCAAAAGAGTAGAACCAAATGCTTTTACAGGTAAGTAATGCATAATGGTCCCAGTATTTAATACTTCTAGTAGGCAGAGATGCAGCATGGGAAATAGCTTTAACAGGAAAGCAGAACTAATGGTGCCATTTTCTAAAGTAAGTTTGATGTTGCCATCACATCAAATTTACACTAGAAGTCATCAGAATCCATTTCTGTGATTCTTTACCCTTGACCCCGTGTCATGCCATCCTTCTTCTACACCTAAGAATGGTAGAGATGGAAGAAATCTGTCTAGGAGATCTGTGGATAAGTTCAATTTAGATGGATCCACATCGCTCACCTCAAACCTAAGGAAGAGAGGTGCATCTTACACCTTAGTTTCTTTTTTGGTTGGCCAAAGCAACTTAAGGGAGAAACAGATTATTTAACTAATAATTTGAGGCATAGATCATCTTTACAGAGCTGGGTGTGTCAAGGCAGAAGGAGCTTGGGGCAAGGAATCACACTACAGCATCACACTACAGCCCCAGCAAAAAGAAAGTGAATGATGGATAGATAATGTGTGCAGGTGTACACACACACATACACACACACACACACACACACACACCTGCCTCCTTTGGAGACTTCGGGAAAACATGAAAGACAAAGATTTCCAAGAAAGACTGCTCACCAGAGTTCTCATCCATTCAACTCCAGTCCTGTTAAGAGACATTCCAGCCAGAAAACAAAGTATGGGATTTTTTTTTCTGGGATAGAAAGAGCTGGAGATGCAAGAAAATAGCAGCAGCCAGTGATCAGGGGGCAGATGGCAGACAGTACTGCACACACACACACGGTTTGGGAACAGACCATGCCTAGTCATTTTGCTTGGAATTACACAGCAGAAAGGGCAGCAGATGGTTGTTCCTCCCTGCATTACCCCAGAAGACATGGGCAGTGCTTATTATGGTTCCCAATACCTGGGAGGGAGATGTGAGTTGTAGTCTGGACTCAAAGAAGCATGGAATGTAACCCCAGTTAACATTTGGAGAAGTGCCAAACACACTTCTTATAAAATAGACAGTTAGACATTAGCAGGCTTAAAGGTTACTGGGGATGGAAGTTTCCCACATAATCAGCAGCTTGTAAAACTAGGAGTTAGAGCAACGGAATTCTGGTTGCTGTTAAAAGATGGGATCCAAGAAGGCCTTGAGGTATGGCATGCTGAATGGATAAGATTACTATCTAGAGCTGGGCATGTTGGCATAAGATTGCCATTTAAGCATTTGGGAAATAGAGGCAGGAAGATTAAGAGTTCAAAGCCAGCTTCAGACACATAGAGAATTTGAGGCCAATGAAACGTTGTCATAAAAGAATGCCACCATCTAACCAGAGTTTTGCTGGTAAAGAACAAAGACATATGGTTGTCCCCAGCTTAAGAATTAATTCTGTGGGTTTTTCAATCACATAGGCAAGAAAATAACCTTCAGGGGAAGCTCTGTATTCTAGAGACTTTAGAAATATCAAACCTACTTAAAGTATAGGTGAACATAGTAGTTTCTTTGGCCATTGCCCAGCCCCAGTCCCTAGGTTATTGTCCTCTGTAATGATGCCCTTGGCCATTGCCCACTATCCCCCTAGAGAGTGCTGTCCCCCACTGTGATCTTCATCACCATTGCGTCTTCACACCCTATGAGAGTGCTTCACTTTACTCTGATAAACACCCATCATCTCCCTTGCTGTGTTCTTTGTGTCTCATCCAAGCTCTTTTGATGGAAAGCAAAAAAATAGTGAGCCAAGGGCAGGTTGCCTCAGAGTGCAACTCTCACCCAAGCTGCTGCAGAGAGGACATTTTGCAATCTGTGTCTATAGCAGCCCTGGGTTAAGAATCTATCACCAAGTTGCTGGGCTGTGGTTACCCAGTGATCCATCAGTGATGGCCAATAGAGAACCCACAAGAAGGAGCATGGGCATTGGAGAGCCTGACAGCAGTCTATAGTGGGGAAGACTGAAAGAGGGAATTGGGGAAGTCAAAGATGGGCTTGGAAAGGAGGCCTGGATTCACTGGCTACTTCTTTAGAAGCCAAGAAGACAGGTGAGAAAGTGGACGGTCTGACTAGAAGGAGATTCACAAGATGTTGCCGTGACTCATGCGTCAAAACCAGAATAAGAAGCTTCATTTCCCAACAGTTCCACATAGGGCAGCCAGAGGGGAAGCCAAAGGCTGACATAAACTGCTCTGATCTCAGACATCAGAGGATGGGATCGGCAGGCTCTGCAGGCTGTACTTATTTTAAAACCAGTGGCTGTCAACATGCTCCGTGCTAAAAATACACCTCCATCTTATAGACCAGAAAACACTGAAGTTGTAGGGTGTTTCCACCTCTGCCTCCCACTTAAGTGTCAACTCAAAGGTGAACGCTATAATTAGTCCTTTTCAAATGATCTTGATTTTCTTCAGTCTTCCAAATGCAGGGATAGAAAATCTGTTGAAGAGAACTTGCCTCCCTCTCAAAAAGAAATGTTTTTAAAACCTTGTCAGCTAATTATATCCTTTAGTTGGGTAAATCTTAGTTGCTTTCCTTTTATGAAGAGCCCCTCTCCCTCTTTCTGAGGTTGAAGCAGACAGTCATGTCCTGCATTTTCCACCCAGCTCTGATCTCTAGGGTCTTCAAATGGATTCTCTGCCCCCCCCAAAAAAAGAGCACTGCTTATCTTTACTATTTTATACACATCATCAGCCCCACCCTGAAGGCAGACACCAGACCACACTGCACACAAAGCAGAGTGTGCTATCAATAACAGCACAAAAGACCTGAGCTAACCTGAAGGAGCTGCCGCTCACAACTCAGCACAGTCCTTACCTCAGTCCTTTCCTGCAAGAATCCTCGACCTCCGAGAGAGATCTGCCTTCATGCTCCTTCCTGACCCATCTGTCTTCAGTGGAGAGCGAAATAACAGCTACCTTATCACATTTTCTATTATAATGACATTAGCAGCAGACACTTTAGAATTTTGATTCTAAACACCCACCATAAACAGCAAGAAGGATCCTGTCCTCTTGCCAACACTTACTGAAGTGACTGAATGGGGAGCATGGCTGGGGAGGATTCTGACACTACAAGCTGGAATTGTAGGAAAGAAAACTTTGGCCAATTAGCAAGGGCCTGACAGTAGCCAGGGCCATGCTGGTATTTGCAGGCCTATTCAAATAGCTGTCTCAAAGCCAGCCAGCGCTAGAATGTATACAGGCCCAGGGTACAGGGTCTAGACACCCGTCCCAGGTCTGTGATTGACCTCTGTTATTTTGGACAGCTCCTTGCTATGTTTGCTCCTTCAGGGAAGCACTGCACTGAGGTCGGTCTCTCTCTGGTGCTTGAAGATGGATAGATCATTTTAATCATATACAGATCTCTTTCAAGGAAAAGTACTACATAAACCCCAGGCTTTGGTACAGCTATTGTCTGGATTACCTCACTAAGGAAATGTATCTTTCAGGTTGTTGGACTTCTTAGATTGGATTTCAGTCCCTCTGAAGTAGATCCATCAATAAGAATCCTGTACAAGCCTACTCTGTAATTGAAAAGTTTAGCATGTTAACAGCACTGAGTCAAACTCTGACATGCTGAGAAAGGACTATTGAGGTCCAAGAGTCACCCACAAACCACACTAACACGGATCTCAGTCAGACAGGAATGGTTTATTGAAGACACACCCTATGACTGATAAATCAGGGCCATAGCTCAGCATTTGGAGTCTGAGGCAATGGCCACAAACATCTTTCTCTATCAGCTTATGAAGGCTAAAACCACAAAACCCACTTCGAGTTCATAGGCAGGTGCAGGAAGGGCTGCCTGGTGGTCAGCTCGGACTCACGTCATTTTAGATATAACAGTTCCTGTTGTCCTTTAATTTGATGGGTCCTATGTAGAGCTTTGTGGAATTTCTTAAGATTTACAAACCTCATACAGAACATAAGAGGATATGTGATCAGCATGACCTTGTCCAAGTCAAGTCATTTTTCTGTGTGAATGACTGGCAGGCATATTACAGCAACAATATGAAATATCTGGCAGGCATGGAACAAAAACGGCTACAGCCATGCTGGGGGAGGAGGGGCAGGCCTCAACAGAACAAGAATCTGAGGTGTGCTTTTTCTCACCTGCTGACAGAAAATGGCTTTTACATTCATGTGTGAAGCTGGCAGAGCCCAACACCCTTCTCCATGCCTCACTGAGTTACTCACTACGTTGTTAGCACCAAACAAAAGACGCCATGGGTGAGCATTAGCCTCAAAGTAGCAAATACAGAAAATGGTAGAGCGGTAAACCAGAGAGCAAGCACAGCGCTGCATCAACCCTAAAACACATGCAAAAGTAACATGCTTATATAACAAATACCAAGTGGTGGTTTGGCTGCTTCAGGAGTCAGGAAGTTGGGTTGGTAGGGCAACTACTAGTCTGCCATGAAGAGTAGGCTCTTAATAAGCAATCATTTAAATACATTGAAACTTAAGCCTTAGCTTACCCACTTCAAGAAGACTAGCCTCCCTCAAGTGAAAGGATTATTATGTAAATGCCTTCTGATGAAAGTTTTGAGTCAGCTGACCTACCTCAACCTTAGTGAGTTACAAGTGTGGCTCCTGTATCACCATTCTTTCTGATTCTAAAGAGCTCACTCTTGCTCGCAAACAACCATTCCAATTGCTTTGAGGTTTCCATCTTTTCCACATAGCCTTATCATCTGACTGTAAAGTGTCTCCCGGATATAGTCAATCAGTGTGGCTGGATCTGGAAATCCCTAGAAAGCAATCCTTCAGACACCTATCAGAAATATCTTAATTAAGTTAACTGGAGTGAGAAGACCCTCTTGTGAAAGTGAGAGCCATCAGTTCCTGGGCTTAGATCCTGAAGCATACAAGAAGAAGAAAGCCATCTTTTAAGAGTCCATGATTCACCAAAGAAGGATACCCTGGACTCGAATAGTATGTAAATGAAAAAAAGTGTTTTATTCTGCAGAAGTCCAGCATGCTGGCATCTCCCATTACCAAGATAGAGAGACAACCAAGTGAGCTTGCAGGCCTGATTTAAAGCACATTAGGAGATTCCAGGGTAGGTGACCTTTGTTTTACTCCATCTCTAGGGGCATGGGCACTGGAAACTGTTGCTGAGGAAGTAGCTGAGGAAGTCTGGAAGCTGCTGCTGACCCATTGTCCTTGCCTCAGGCCAGGTGACAGGGCAGTTTCTGAGGGCAGGACTTGCCTGGACTTACCCAGTTCTTGGAAACAGAGATTTAGGCCTTGCCTCTTGAACTGCCAATTTGAAGTCTGTAATGGAGTCAGCCTAGCCTTCCCAATCTAAACAGGAACGTTCATCACTCTCTGCTCCTGGCTGTGGAGGTAGTGGGACCAACCCCTCAGGATCCTGCTACCATGATTTCCCCACCATGATTGGTTGATTCCCCCCTCAAGTCATAAGCCAGAAGAAACACATCTTTCTCTAAATTGCTTCTGTCAGGGAGTTTATCACACCAACAAGAAAAATAATGACTACAGTTGGCAAATACTGGATCTGCTTTGGGTGGTGTGGGACTTTTTGGATATAGGGCCTGTATGATTCCGACCCTCGGTCAGTGGCATTTACTTCAAGACACCTCCTAGTGATAGACTGAGATGCAGATCAATGCAAAAGCAAGAGGTTTATTTTCTGGCATGTCGGGGTCAACCCTCAATCAGTTGAAGGCAACCCCGAATGGCTATTACAAGCAGTTTTTATACTTTTTAGGGGCACAGGTTACATCAGCAAGGTTACAGTTCAAACTTATTGGCTAAGCATATTGACCTTTAAATCTATTGACTAGCAAGCATGCACACATTTGAACTCTATCTGGGGCTTTCCAGAGGGTAAAGTGAGTATCAGTCAGTACATTCTGAGAATTTTTTACTCAAGAATGATCCTGTGGGTGGAGAAGGGAACTTGGTCTAGTCTTGACCCAAGGCAGGTAGGTGTGTAATGCTGGTGAAAGGCCCTAAGGCCCTCCAGTTTTTACATGGGTCACAGTTGAGGTAAATTACTATCAAGTCTACTGATTATTACTATATAAGAAAAAATACTAACTTACTGAGCTAACTTACTCATCAGCTACCCTTAAGGAGGTGTCAAAATGTATATTCAGATTTTTTTTTAATGTTTCCACAGACTCCTCAGTCCAGACCCAGTGTGTTAGCTTTTTTTATCATGTGTGGCTTGACTGGTTACAGCCCTCAGTTTTTCAAACACTGCCTAAGCATTGCAAAAAGACATTTTGTGGATGAAATTGAAACCTCTAGTCAGCTGACTTTAAGTAAGAGATAAAATGAATCTGACCATTCCACTGGAAGGTTTTCAAAGAAAAACTGAAACTTAAAGGGCAAAGTAATGGTGTCTATGAATCGAGGTACTTGCCCTTGGTCATGGGCTCCAGGCCATGCTCTGAGCTTTGTTTTTTAACTTTTTAAACGTGTACTAGTGCTTTTTCCTGCATGTATTCATGTGCACCATAGCATGCATGGTGTCCTATGAGATCAGAAGATTATCATGGACCTCTAGAAATGGAGTTACAGATGGTTGTAAGCTACCATGATCTAATCTTTAGGATTTGCCTTTGAATTTTAGAAGTGTTTGGACAGCACCAAGTGGAATGTGTAGAGAGAGAGGAATGTGTAGAGAGATGGATACAGATATATAGAAATATAGAAATATATATATATATATATATATATATATATATATATGAAAAAACACGGGCACCAGGGGTGTCCCAGGCCCACGGGAGGTCCCACATACATGAAAAGGTCTAAGGTTCTAAAGGCCAAAAGCTTTGGCCACAGTGGCAGGCCCCAGAAAACATGTGGAGTCCGTGGGCTTAAAATATTTATTGTTTATGGCATGGTAGTTGGATGTGTGTGCTCCCCCCCCCCCATAAAAGCCAGGGAAGAGCTGGCTTAAATAGGGGAGGGGAAAGAGGGGTGGTAAAAGGAACAACTTAATTAGCTACACCCCCTTTAGATAATTCATGAATATGGAAATCTCTGTTAGTCACACCCTCTACCTGGATGGTGATGCCAAATTTCATAGTCCCTTACACTCAACCATCAACCACTCAACAACTTTGCAATTTCAGGGACTCTCTTACAAAAACTAACCCCACTTCCCATGCTACTCAGGAGTCTGATACAGAACTCGAAACCCAAACTGCTTGAGCATTCCCAGTTAATATCAACCCCACTCAAGCTAAACCACTTAACTGGTGCCCACTCCAAGCCTCAGACCTAAAAGAACTCAGGCAAGCAGTGAAGGAAGATGGCATTCATGCACCATGGACAAAATCTCTCCTGCAGAGCCATATTGCCAACTTAAACACCCCCCAAGATTGGAGAGATATGTGCCATTCTGGTCTTCCTGGCCCAATGTTTCTAGAATGGGAAACTTACTTTTATGACGAATGTCTTCAACTGTAAGACCCCGAAGGGCTGCTATGCCCTGGCTGAGCCTTTCTGTATGCTGCTGTTTACTAAGTAACATTCTGTGGTTCCTCTAGGATCAAAACATCCTGCCTAAGGCATGGTGCCAGGAAGGGAATTTACACTTGACATCCTATTGCCCCCCAGTCGAGTTCCTGTTTTTTCCTGAGTTTGTATTTTTCCTTCCCTGGCTTGGTTTGTATATATTGAACCTGCTCAGTAAAAGTTTTGGCATTCTCTCATAACGGATGACCCAAGTCTGAGTATTTCTTTAATCCCCCAGGCCTATGCCCGAGCTCGGTACCACGGGCAGCACTGGAGCTGTCAAGTGGAGGTCCCACTGAGATCGGGAAAGAGAGGAGAACCTGACTGGATCATTCCTGGAAGAGGCCAGCTGGCCAGCCCAGTGAGTGGAATGTACTGGAGAAGCAGCGTGGGATCAAACTGACAGTAGTAAGTAGCACTAAGAGAGTTTGATTGTTTTGATTGCACCATGGGAACAAGGAGTTCCTCCCTACATGTAGTGGCACAGGATGACGCAGCTAAGAAATCTTTGCATGAGGGAGAAAATATCTCCAGTTCTGAGGATGAGGGAGAAATTTTAGAAAAGGAAAAATTGAAGAAATACAAGGTCAAAAACTTAGAAGGGGAGCCTGGAAAATGGGCAGACGAGCTACTCAGTCCCTCGGTGGTGGTGGTGGCAGCCAGGATGGCACGATGGCCATGCTGGGGGCATTTCTGCTGCTGCAGCAGCAGTGGTAGCGGGTGGCTGCAGGCGCTGTGGAGGCCACAGTCCACACCAGCCATCCCGAATAAAAACAAGAAAGAGAAAGAAACACCAAAACTAGTGAAAAGTGGAAAAGGTTCAAAAGAAGGACTAAATAGAGCAGAAGTAGAGATAGCCAGCAGGAAAAACAGCCTCAGAGCTGTCTAGTCTTTGACACCTACTAAAATAAAAATATCAGTCCCTCAGCCAATCATAGTACCTGTGAAGAAAGACAAATGGCAGAACTCTTCATGGTTTAATGCCAACAATAATAGAGAACTGCAAAAACTCCCATCTTTACAAGATGTTCCTCCTACGGGTCAAGAGAAGCTTTTCATCCAGAAGCTACGTCAGTGCTGTGTCCTCTTTGACTTTGCTTCTGACCCACTGAGTGACCTGAAGTGGAAAGAAGTAAAGCAAGATATGCTAAGCAAGACAGTAGAGTATATCACCCACAACCGGAACGTGATCACACAGCCCATTTACCCTGAAGCCACCCACATGTTTGCAGTTAATATGTTTCAAACCTTGCCACCCTCCTCCAATCCTAAGGGAACAGAATTTGACCCAGGAGGAGATGAACCAACGTTAGAAGCAGCTTGGCCTCATCCACAGCTTGTTTATGAATTTTTCTTAATATTTTTAGTGTCTCCAGATTTCCAGCCCAATATAGCAAAGAAATATATTGATCAGAAGGTTCTATTGCAGCTTCTAGAACTCTTTAATAGTGACGATCCTTGGGAGAGAGATTTTCTAAAAACAACCTAGCACAGAATCTATGTGAAGTTCTTAGGCCTGCGTGCTTACATCAGGAAACAGATCAATAATATATTTTATAGGTTTATCTATGAGACAGAGTACCACAATGGCATAGCAGAATTACTAGAGATCCTGGGAAGTATAATTAATGGATTTGCCTTACCACTAAAGGAAAATCACAAAATTTTCCTGTTGAAGGTGTTGCTGCCCTTATACAAAGTGAAGTCCCTGAGTATCTACCGCCCTAAGCTGGCATACTGTGTCATGCAGTTTTTAGAGAAGAACAGGACTCTCACTGAACCAGTGGTAATGGCACTTCTCAAATACTTGCCAAAGACTCATAGTCCAAAAGAAGTAATGTTCTTAAATGAATTAGAAGACATTTTAGATGTAATTGAACCATCAGAATTTGTGAATATCATGGAGCCTCTTTTCCAACAGTTAGCCAAATATGTTTTCAGCCCTCACTTCCAGGTGGCAGAGCAGGCTCTCTATTACTGGAATAATGAGTACATCATGAGTCTAATCTGTGACAATGCTGTAAAAATTCTGCCCATCATGTTTCTATCCTTATACCGCAATTCAGAGTCCTCCTGGTATACATCCTGCTTTCTCTCTGGCTCCTACTGGAGAAATCCTTATTTCTGCTTTCCCTGTCTATTGTCTGTCCTTGGCGTGCCAATCTGTTAATTGTCTGTTTTTGTTTTATTGTTTTATGTTAAAAAAAAGTATTTGTTGGATATGATTAAAAATTCACAACTTTGATAATAGAAAGTTGGTTTAACTAGTAACTCAGGGCTGGAGAGATGGCTCAGCTGTTAAAGGCCAGGCTATAGTAGAAAGAACACATTTAATTTTGAAAAATTATCATGAAAAACCAAAAAGGGAGGAGTTTACCTCACCTCATGCAAGATTATCCTTTATTTTATATATTTTAACTTTTTTATTAGTGGATAAGGATGCATTGTCTGCAGCAGACAGACATTGGTAATGATCCCAGAAGGCACTGGGCTTAGTGAAATGGAAAGAATTGTCATCAGGTGTATGGAAAGGCCCTGACCCTGTATTAGTCAGGGTGAGAGGTTCTGTTTGTGTTTTTCCTAAAGATACTGAAAGTCCTGTTTGGATTCCTGAGCATTGTGTGCTCCCTGTCACTATGCAGCCTTGACCCAAGTGGAGATCTACTGGAGCCTTGTGAAGACCCCCCTCCCCAATTCTGATGTCAATGGGGATAAGCAGCTCGACCTGGCCAGTCATAGTTCCCACCAACAAGACTACTGGAAAAGCTGCTGCTAATTCTGAGAAACCAACAATTTTTATGTGTTAATATTAATGTTACTTGTGTGTAGCCTTTTTATGGAGAGAAGTTTCTAGCAGGACTCAAACTGGCCAGAAGGCTTCTTGAAGGATGGGCTAGAGGTCCTTGTATTTGGAAGTCCTAGCCTTTGGGGCAGCCACAGCAGGACTGATATTTCTTTGCTGCTTTCACAGACAGCAGATCCAGTCCCAGGCAGATACTAAGCAGGTGCTCGTGTTGCTGGCACAAGAGAACCCTTTTGCCCAGGTTTGGCTCAGCCTTTACCAAAAATAGTTAGTCAATGACAGGCAACTTCTTTCCAGTCCTTACCTACCTAAGACAGGGGCCCTGAGGCTGGCAGGGATTCCCAATGACGGGTAATTGGTATTGATGGAAGGTGACCTAAGACAGATGCTTTTTGCCTATAAAATAAAAATGGGGGACCTGTAGGACCCCGAAGATCTTCTATGCCCTGGCTGAGCCTTTCTGTATGCTGCTGTTTACTAACTAACATTCTGTGGTTCCTCTAGGATCAAAACATTCTGCCTAAGGCATGGTGCCCCAGGAAGGGAATTTACACTTGACATCCTATTGCCCCCAAGTTGAGTTTCTGTTTTTTTCCTGAGTTTGTATTTTTTTTCCTTCCCTAGCTTGGTGTATATATATTGGACCTGCTCAGTAAAAGCTTTGGCATTCTTTCATAACGGATGACCAGAGTCTGAGTATTTCTCTAATCCCCCAGGCCTATGCCCAAGCTCGGTACCACGGGCAGCACTGGAGCTGTCATTCAACAAGTTAGGCAAAACCAGGAAAGGAGCAATGACACCCCATGGGGTTTTAAAGAACTCTTTGGCCAGGAAGATTTCTCTACTGGAGCACAGCAGGCAACTCAACTATGAGCAGATCCGCCTCTGTGCCATTCAGGCCTGGAACAGGCTCACTCCACCCTCAGGGTCACAAGCCTCCGCCTACTCCCTGCTCTCCCTCCATCAGAAGCCTAGAGAATCCCTATCTGATTTTATTCTCAGAACTAAAATGAGCTTAGAAAGAAAAATCTCCAACCCCACAGCTAGAGACCTTCTTCTTAAAAACCAATGTTTGGGAAGGCATGACTTCTGAGTCTAGGCTAGCTTGCCAGGTCTCCAGGAAGAGCATCATGATAGATGGATTGTGGCAACCCGAGAACTAGGAACCGCATCACACCTGGTTGCATCCGTAGCTCAGGCATCTGTGGCAGCAGTAAAGACATAAGGAATCTGCTTCAAATGTGGAGAGGCAGGACACTGGAGGGATGAATGACCACTAAACTCCCCTCCTATAACAGATTCTAATCACCCTAAGGCCATCTGTTCCTGCTGCAGAAAAGGTTTCCACTGGAGGAAGCACTATACTGCTCCATATGATAAGGATGGTAAGCCACTAGAGCCTTTAAACTTCAAACGGGGCAACCCTCAGCCCCGACAGTAAGAGGGACAACTACTACCGTAGAAGCCTTATGGGTATCCAGCATCTCAGAAGGCTCCCACCCAAAGTTAACCATTAAAATAGATGATACTTATAGATGTGTCTTATTGATACTGGGGCAGATAGGAAAATCTTAAGGCAGCAAGAGGTCCCACAAGACTGACAACTGATCACCGGGCCCCAGTTCCTAGGCATAGGGGGTACCTCTCACATGTATCACCAAACAGACCTAGAGGTGGGAGGATCCAGATGGGGCTACAGGCCTCATATTCCCCTGGTGGCTCAAGTAGCCACCAATCTTTTAGGAAGAGATATCTTACAGGCCTTAGACATGGTTCTTACTACCCAACCAGAAAGAGACCACATTAAGATAGAGGATATTACTTTTGAAGAAAATGATACCCA
This sequence comes from Grammomys surdaster, assembly GCF_004785775.1. Taxonomy (NCBI): domain Eukaryota; kingdom Metazoa; phylum Chordata; class Mammalia; order Rodentia; family Muridae; genus Grammomys; species Grammomys surdaster. Next base: position 12,222,414 of record NW_021604578.1, on the reverse strand, counting down.
AGGAGACCCAAATAACCCTCCTCCAAATCACCTCAAATTCTAGAGGCTACTGTTAGATTTAATACTCCCTGCCTTGATTGGCTCTCTGATGAAGCTGTCTGGTTCCCACAGTGGCCTCTATCAAGGGAGAAACTTAGAGCCCTCAAGGAACTTGTAGAGGAGCAGCTGTCTCTACAACACAACCGCCCATCCCACAGTTCATGGAACACCCCTGTGTTTGCTATAAAAATGAACTGGGGTGTGTGTGTGGAGACTATTACAAGATTTGAGGGCAATTAATAAAACTATGCAAATCTGGGGCTCCCCGCAAAGAGGGCTATCCCACATCTCAGCCGTTCCTGCCAATGTTCCCCTATTAGCAATAGACATAAAATACTGGGTTTTTTTTCCATCACTCTCTACCCCCAGGACTGTGAACACTTTGCCTTCTCAGTGCCCCCCATTAACAACTCTGGCCGAGCCTCACAATATGAATGGACTGTTCTTCCCCAGGGAATGGCTAACAGTCCTACCATTTGTCTGGAGGCTGTAGCCACTGTATTAAAATCCTATTTAGACAAAGGATTCAATGTCTATCATTACATGGATGACATTCTTTTATAGGGGGAACGCTTCTACCTCCCCCTCCCAACTTAAGGACCAGCTAATACCTTCCTTATCTGCCCTAGGATTCAAAATAGCCCCTCACAAAATCCAACTTATTCTTCCCATTGCATGTTTAGGAACAGAGATCTCCCTTACTTCAATATGCCCCCTCAAACCTACCCTTTCCTTCCCTCAAAAATTAACTCTCACTTCCCTCCAGAGCTTTTTGGGCAACCTCATTTGGCTTCGACCCTGGCCCCAACTTCCCACAAGCACCCTTCAAACCCTCTTTAACCTCCTGAAAGGAGATAAAAGTCCCTCCTCCCCAAGGACACTGTCCCCAGAAGCAGTCCAAGCCCTAAAATCTGTCAATTCAACCCTAAAAAATATGGCTCTTGCTAAGTATGACCCAACCATACCTGTACATCTCCTTAGCTTTAACTCCTTCCCCACCCTTGTAGGAGCCCTTTACCAACCACAGGGGGTGCTAGAATGGCTCCATACCCCGATGGGTGGTGCACCCTTAATCTTAAATGAAGTGGATACATTCACCAATATGATTAAAAATGGCAGAGATAGAGCCCTACAAACCCTAGGAAAATAACCTGACGTTCTTGTCACTCCTTTCTCCCCTCTCTGATGTTCAGTGGCTAATCAAAAATAATTCCCACTTCGCTATCAGCTTAATAGGGTTCCAAGGACAAATTGACAACCATTATCCTGACAAAAAATGGGCCTCTTCCCTCCCTCTGTTACGATGGCTACCCCTCAAACTATTCTGCAGAGAGCCCATAGCAGAAGCCCCCACAATATTTACTGATGGGGGAAGTGGGGAGCTGAAGCAGTAATATACTACTTCCCTGAAGATAAAACCCCTATCCTATGATTCAAAGAGCTTCCCCATCACTCCCCCCAATATAAAGAACTATATGCCATTTACCTAGCTCTAAAAGAAGTCAAAGCCCCCCTTAACCTCTTTTCAGACAGTGTATATGCTGTCAATTTGCTTCCCTGGTTGTCAAGATCATTTGTTAAACTAGATGACAACTCACTTTCCCCTCTACTCGCACAGGTCTGTGCCTACAGGAGAGAGCCTCCCTCATATATATCCAACATATCTGATCCCACAGTCACCTGCCAGGTCCTATATCTGAGGGAAATGCACTCACTGACCAAACTGCCTCAACAGGGACAGTCATAGCCTCCACTGAACAAACAGACCAATTTCATTCACGCACACACACAAATCTAAAGGGGCTTCATGCTCGCTTCCCCCACATCCCCCTTGCTCAGCTCCAGAGGATAATAAAAACATGTGCCTCTTGTGCATCCCTTATTATCACCCCAGCTTTACAAACCATGGTCATCAATTCCCCGAGGCCTCAAATCTAATGCCTTATGGCAAATTGATGTTACCCATGTTCCCCAATTCGGTAGACAAAAATACGTTTTTGTCACCATAGATACTTACTCACATTTTATACAGGCTACAGCCCAGACCGGTGAAAACTCAAAAAGGTTAATTTACCATATGCTCTCTATCTTTGCCATCATGGGCATTCTTCAACAGATAAAAACCGACAATGTCCCCCACCTTCACTAGCTCCCAATTTAAAACCTTCTGCACACGGTGAGAAATTGCCCATCATATGGGAATTCCCCACAACCCTCAGGGCCAAGGAATAATAGAAAGAACAAGCCAGACCCTAGAAGCCCAACTCCTGAAACAACAAACCACCACTTATCCCCCTAATGTACAATTAATGATGGCCCTGGCTACCCTAAACATATTTAATATCTACAAAACCTCCAAACACCCTCCTATTTCCCTCCATTGGCACACACCAAAATTAGCTCCCCCTATCCTAGTACAATGGCAAGATCCTTTGGATGGAATTTGAAAGGGACCAGACCCCCTCCTTACAACCAGGAGGGGTTTCACTTGTGTTTTTCCACAGGACCAGCCCAAGCCTATCTGGGTCCCTGCCAGAAAAGTCTGACACCACTCCACCAACCAAGAAGATGGCCCGCCTCTCACTGACAGATCAAGAACCAAGGAGGGGGAGGATAAGGCAAAGGAGACACCACGCCCAGAGGAGCAGCAAGATCTCCTGGAAGGACATCCATGACCTGATGACAGCTGCCCAGGCCATGTGCCCTCCACAAGCCCCCCTCTCGTCCATTCTCTTGGCAGTTTTGTCATCCTTCACGCTAACTCTGCTACCACCCAGTCTCTCTCTAGACTTCCCAACACCTACCATTGGAGATTCTATGCTAGGGAAACCTACAACGGACACAAACAAGTTATAGGAACCCAGGACTGCCCACTTGAAAGATGTTGAACCAGGGTTGAGATTCCCCTACACCCGGAATCCATCTCCACTATCCCCAGCCCTTTTCTCTGCTTTCCTTACCAAAACACAGGTGAATGTCTCCAGGAGGTCTCCACATATGGAGGTTGCAGACATTGGAGCTGCAGGATGGAATCCACCAGCTGAGGTAGCACCATGCTCACCAACCTTAAAACTCATTTTCAGCTTTCCATCAGTGACCCACGGAATGAACATTGGCGAACCAGAGTCATGGGTAAATTTTACCCCAACAGCTATCTCAAGCCCAGTGCTCTACGAGGGAGACCAAACCATCCCTTTGCAGCCCCACATATATTTTTTTCCTCCATTTCCAGAGCCCCGTGCAGTGACCTTTCAGCCAAAGTTCACTTGAAGAACAAGTGATTGTTCACAAATTCTCATAAAGATTACATACATATAGATATAAACCACACAGTAACTATATCTTCTACTGGTTCTGCTTCTCTGGTTGAGCTGTAACTAATACAGATTTTGGTAGCAGGATTGAGGTTTAAGCGCATGTGGTCATGGCAAAACACTGGTTAATATCCATATCCCATTAGATTCCACAAGTGTGAAACTTGAAACTCTTCCTCGTGTGAAAATAAGGGTGGGCAGGGGTGGGGGTGGGAATACAGCTTCATAACCACGTACTCACACCAGGGCCTCATAATCACACTCTCATACAAGACTCTGAAGTGATGTCAGGACTGATTTATACAAACCCTGAGTCGTGCTGTAAAGAGCTAGCTATTTTATTTCTTAACTTCCACGTCTAAAAAACATAGTGTACCCTAAGATCGGAAATTCTATTTTCATTTAAAAATGCTGATGAACCCCATAACAGTAAACTGAATCCTAATAAGGTGCATTTCTCTTTGACTAAAGGGAGAGACAATAACCTCAGAAAATAAGAACTCGCAGCTGTGTTACATTCACTTCCTGTACAGTTTCCCCATCTTACCTCCATTTCCAAAGCCCCCTGCTGTTGGGCAAAGTTCACTTGAAGAACGAGTGATTGTTCATGAATCCTCATAAAGATGACTAAATCTATTGTCCTGCCAATCATCCAGCTACAAGGTTTTTGTGGATGTCCACCACTTCAGTCACTTCCTTGAGTGACTAGATAAGTCATTGTCTTTCAGAGTTTTCTTTGTGGTTGGAGAAACAAACGAGGGAACAAATAAAACCACTTTAACAAATGTGAACAACAAATTATGTCAGAGCCTGGTAAGGGCTATGAAGAAAAAGGTGAAACCGGCCATAGGGTAGGAGCAATGAGTGACTGGTAAGTGTAGGGCCATGGTCATATCTCCCCAACATCTCTGGTCTCCTCTCTTCAAGGAAGCTAAGCGGAGTCAGACCAGGTTAATGCTTGGATGAGAGGGAATGGTGTAGGGCTTTCTGAGAAGCTGTAATCAGAAAATAAGGCAATAGCCTCTTGTGGATCTATCTTCTCCCTGGAGACAGACTTACTTTCTCCTCCCCTGAGGTCGGATTGGTCACATGGCCTGCTCTATCCATAGAACCTTAGTGTTGTGGTACAAACTTAACAAGCATTCCCTTTGGGGAGGGGGGCTCACTGTCATGCTGTTTCCAGGATCCTGTGACCATCAGTACATAGGGGAGCCTGGACTAGTCTTCTAGGTCACAACAGATGTTTGACTAGTCCCCCGTGTCTGGTTTAATGATTCAACAACCATCAACTGCACCAGCTGATGTGAGTCAACACAGCCCATTGCGACAGAAGGACAGCCTATCAAGCCACAGAACCTTGAGCTCCTGGTTGTAGTAAACTCATTGTATGATTTGTTAGGTAACAGATAAACCTTGAACTGTGAGGAAACTGTGTACTCACTTGAGACTTTTCAGATGGAGTTTGGAGACATCTACAAAATCCGTGTTTCCCTCTGCTTTCAACTTCCCCATGCCTCCTTAAGTACCACATGCTATTTCTGACTTACTATGGAGGGATAGTCCTTTATGGTTGGGTGATGTTTCTGTGTATCTTGCAGGCAGTACAGATTGTCCTTGCTCTGAATAACCTTTTCAAGGATGTTTGTTCAGTGTTTGTTCAGCCTTGGAAGACAGATAGTTGTCTGCCCAAGCACAAGCTGGGAGTGCTTTGTCCAAACTAAAAGATGGAGATTCCAAAAGCTCCATGTTCTTATAACACATGCCACTGACTGTGCAGATGTTACCTGGACCATTGTCTCCCCTGGCACAGAAATATTGCCCATATTCAGGCCACTAGCAATGCTGTTAATAATGAAGCCATTTTCCCTTACCCAGAAATCTCCAGTCATATGCCAGCCCCCATGAAAGTGTGGCAAGCTAATTTGTTACCCTCTTTACAAGAAGGTAAAACCTGAGACCTTCCTCAGCTCCTGACACCAATTAATCAAGATTCTTGTTTATAAAACTATCAGCCAAACCCAAGCAGGGAGATTGCTTAGCATCTGTAACACTCCATTTCTCAGCAAATTACCCTGGAAAAGCACACTTTGTGCCTGTTCCCAGAACCCGAAGGACAGGAGCTTCCATACACATCCTTCTTCCTCTTTTAAAAGGGCACAGGACAGAGGCATGAGGCCAAATCCATCTCTTAAATAATGAAAGAAAAGAGAAATGGCAAGCTAGGTGCAGATATGCTCAGAACACAGAGGCTTACCAGCAAAAGGAAAGAGTCGTCATCTCCCTCTTCCTGCCTTTCCTCTACGTTTAGCAAGAAGGAGTCACAAACTCCATCCTGGAAGCATGTACTCTGATCATGAACCCAGAGAACTTTCTCAGCCTTTATTTTAATCATCCAGGCAGCGCTATCATGGTTCTCATCCCGGTGACTGTCACATACATGGGACTCCTCAGGCTACCAGTGTTTGACACAACTCAGACCTCTATTCTCAGGGCAAGAGAGATGTACACATTTGTTCCTAAATCCCAGTGTCTTCAATTCAGCCATTTCTAACAGAAAGTTTTAACTGGAAATTAAACTCCTCCAGGGGTTTTGTGGGATGACCCAGTGCTATCAGGCAGTAGAGAGAGGTTACAGAAGCAGGAAAGATGGCAGGTCTCCCTGAGCCCAACAGCTCAAAGCCCGCTGATGTCCTACAGATTACTAGATTTCACATAAGGATCCCAGATGTTCCCTAAGAGGGTTTCCAGGCAATGTCCTTCTCTTCTGTCTCAGGGTATATGTCCAGGAACCCATGTCTTTTTACCCAGGATGCTCAGATCCCACAGGACATGACCTCTTGTCAGCCAGAAGGTACTAGTTGCCCTAAGTAAACATGAAGCCTTGGCTTAGTAAATCGCTTAGCAAAGAGTTTTAAAAATGATGATTTACAAAAATGCTGTGACCAATTAAATTAGACTCTCAGGGGGCAAAGGGTATAGTATGGGCTCTACAACTTTAAAAAAAAAAAAGTAACTGATTGCAGTGTGCAGCCAGGAGTGAAATTTTATTAAGACACAGTCCTGGATGTGTAAACATCAAATCTAAAGGTTTCTCCTAGAATGTATTCCATTTGAGAGATGGGAGATTAATGAGGACTTATATATGTGCTTGTGTATAATCAATTGGAAATTAAACCTCATTGGCTCATTCATTCAAGTAAGCGCTTGTGGATCCCTTGTGTCAGCCTCTTCCCTTAGGAGGCCACCGTGCAGAGGGAGAAACCACAGATTTATAGTTTTAAGGCCACAGAGGAAGACATGCAGAATGCTACAAGAGCAGAGTGAGGGTGCCTCAGGCATCAAGGGAACACATGTCAGTCTGCCCCTGCCTAGGTCAGGACTTCCAATCACTCTGAACTTGTGATTTTGAATCTGGGTACCAACCAAATCATTCACAATTATTTACCAAGACAATCAGTACTCTCAATAACTCTTATGAATGCCTGAATAGCACTTTCCTCCCTGATCTAAATCAGAGATCTCCAGGAAGAACAGGAAAAAACAACTAACATTCTTAAACCCTAAGGTTATTGGGAAATCCGGAAATGACACATGAGAAACTGAGCTTAGGCTGGAGAACTGGCTGATGCAATAGGCCTGGCATAATCCATGTGCAACCACAGTGGAAGCTTCTATGGAAAAATATTTTATGGGAGCACAGCTGCCCTGAACACATGGAGAACCATAGCAGAAGAAGACAAGACCTTGTTAGCACCTGATGTCATCAACAAGGAGATGCGCTACCCACACTTGGAAGACAGTGGAGCTGTCTCAGTCATGTGATCAAGGAGTTCCTCTCTCTCTCTCTCTCTCTCTCTCTCTCTCTCTCTCTCTCTCTCCCTCCCTCCCCCCTCCTCCGCTATTCTTTCCATGTATTATAAGGAAGAACCTACCACAAAGTGATCTATCTGTACATGCCCATTTTTTTGCCTTTCTGGAATGAACACTGCATTCTTCTTCCTGTGCTATGAAGAAGGGGAAACAACACTGGATTGGAATATCAGTCACACCTTGATAGCTGAATGGCCTTAGGAAAGCCATTGAATCTCTCCAGAGACTTGGTCTATGAATAAGAACAGTAACCACAGGATTAGGGGAGAAGTAGTACATAAAAGGCTTCTGGTTCCTCAGTGGGCACATACCAGGCATTCAAAGAGAAGTGCTGCCAAGACTCTGCAGCAAGCCTATTCCTATAGTAACTTTAAATGTACATGTGTGGTAGACACATGCACAGGGCCAGTGGAAGCTACTGAGCATCCTGCGCCTGCATCTCCACCTTATTCTCTTGAGATGCAGTCTCTCACTGAACCTGGAGCTTACCATTTTTAGGCTAAGAAAGCTTTATCCCAATCTGAGGCAATTGGCCTGGGCACACAACTATACATTTTGAACTTACTATAACACAACCTATCTCTTTTATAAAAGGTCACAAATGAAATCTCTATGTCTAATAAACAGTATCTCCCAAATCTGGAACAAGTAGCTATGGAACAATCTCAGGAAACTGACACACCAAGGCCCAGCTCTTTCACACATGGCCAAACTGCAGTGTGCCTGTAATATCCTGTTGTATCTACTTAGACTCGCTGGTATTACCACTTTATGCCTTTGCAGACTCTCCAGGTAGACAAAGGGAAGAAAGTACAGCATGATTTCAAGTTCAAAAACATTCTTTTATTTCAAAACTGCTGACCTCAGTTACACCAAGGGAAACTGAGGGAAATCTGCAGGGTTGGTGATAGAAGAAGGTAGGGAGAAGAGGTTAATGAATCTGTTTCTTTGTCTGCTTTGGAGACATGATCTCATGTAGCCCAGGATAGCCTCAAATTTACTGCATAACCAAAGATAACCTTGTTCTTAACACTCTATTGCATCTGCCTTCCAAGTACTGAGATCACAATTGTGTACTCTAGTACATCCTGTTTTCTGTGGTCCTGTGGGTAGAACACAGGGCTTCCTGCTAAGCCAGCAGTCTACCAACTGCACTATACACACAATTCAATGAAGAAGCATCCAAGACAGAGATGGTGCAGGCCTCTGGCACAATGACACTGGAAGGAATAGAGCCCTCAGGATTCAGGAACACAAGAAGAAGGCTGGCCTCAAACCATGGGATTTAAATAGACAATTGAGTTAAGGGCTTGCAACCATGTCTTCACATCTTCTGAGTGGCTCTTCTTTATGCAGAAGGATAAATTCAGACCACTACTGAGAAAGAGAAGCTCTGAAGGGATCTCACTGTGTCCCCAGAAACAACACTTGTCTATCCCCTTAAAATAATGCAGGTGTTTCTGCTGCCCAGAAGCATGACACAGATGCAAAATTAGGCTTGGGGAGTGCCCTGTTTTCATCTTTGATGGTAACCTTTCCATGAATTGAGTTAGGTATTTATGGGGGACGAGTACAAGGGGTGGATGTGATCAAAATGTAGTATGTGAAATTATCAAAGAATTATTATGAGTATTTTAATTAGATACTTCCTTCTGACTTTCTTGGTCATATCTCAAACACTGAGCAAATACTGTGTTATCTTGAAAACATAGGCTAGTTCACAAATTATGGCCTTTGGAGATAACGGGATACTCAAGTGTCCTCGATAGTCTTGAATCCCAAAATATAAAACAGAAAAGTCACTAAATATTATAGAGAAATAAAAGCTAAAAAGGCCTCTCTCTCTCTCTCTCTCTCTCTCTCTCTCTCTCTCTCTCTCTCTCATCATAATCAGTACCATTGTAACTAGTTAGTTTTAAGAAATCAAGAGTACAGGTCACAAAAACAAACAAACAAACAAACAAACTAGCAAAAACTCAGACACAGCCCATTGTTAATATGATATTTTAATTTAAAGCAAGTGTACACGTGTATTTACCCAAGCTTTTCCATTGTGTAGTTAAGATTTCCCATTGTCCTTATGAAAATTTAATCTATAATGCATTGTTCCAATTGGGAGAGCTAGCTCTTCACCTATGTCCTTTCTCTGTAACAAAAAGACAGTGGCTGAGGATATCCCCCACAATACCCTACAGCAAGCCTACACTTCCCAGTCTTCTTGAGCCTCAGGTAGGTCATGTGACTGTTTGGTCAGGTGAGTGCAAGAGAAGTTACTGAGGGCCACCTCTGGGCTGACACCTGGAATTAAGGTTATAGTTCTTCCAGAATTCCTTTCCTGCTTCCAGAACTTAGGATCACATAACTGTGACCATGAGGACAACACAACTCCTACACATCTACACACCAAGGTCGTTTCAACATTAACAAAAGGCTTGGATCACCAATAAAAAAAAAAAAACCAAAACAGACTTCCATGGGGTGGAACAGGAAACAGACTGCATTCCACCTTCTTTACACCATGAGATTGTCATGCACTTTCTTGTTCCTCAGCTCCTGTCTTGTTCTCAGAATGTGATCCAATTATGACATCCAGTTTCAATTTGTTCATACAGATAAAAACTTTAAATCATCGGAAGTAGCCTTAGCGAAAATCCTCCTATAGTATTGTAATGGCTACTCCTGGTTGTCAACTTGACTATATTTGGAATGACCTACAATCCATTATTGGAGGGCTCACTTGTGATCCAGATCGTGAGGCTGGAACAAGTTTCTGACCTGAATCTTGATCATAGAGATCTTGAGGTATAGTGGCCTTGAAAAGCTTAGGTCCAGGCAAGGTAGTACATACATTTAATCCCAGGAGACTGAGACAAGGAGATTTCTAAGATCAAGGTCAGCCTGGGACAAAACAAGTCCCAGATCCAGGCATGGTGGTACACACGTTTAATCTGGGCCACCCCTTCTGCTGGAGACCTGCATAAGGACATTGGAAGAAGGAAGATTCACTCGTCTTTGGCTGCTTGCACTTACTTGCCAGAACATCTGTTGGAATCTACTTTTACAGAAGACCAGCTAGAACAACTAGCCTCACGGGACTGAACAACTACTAGATTCTTGAACTTCCCCTCCACAGCTGCCCATTGTTGGGTTACTTGGACTATAGACTGTGAGTCATCATAATGAATTCCCTCAATATAGAAAGACATTCCATATGTTCTGTGACTCTAGAGTACCCTGACTAAGACAAGTAAATCTTTCCGTTTGTTTTATTTTAAACAGATGCTGCATCCACATATTTTCTGACAACATTTGGAAGGCAACATTTTTTTTATCAAGCCTCCATAATGCGTCTGGCTTCATTCTTGTAGGAATAATTTTCTTCATTTTCATATCCATATGTCATTCTTTTAAAGTAGCATTTAATTAAAGTATGTAATTATGAAGCTGCACAGGTGACATAACCATATTGGGAACAGATTGACCCTGGGTGGATGTCAGCTGCTGCATCATTACAAGTCTCCCTCAGAACTTGGTGCCCTAACACACCAACCACTTTGTAAACTCACATTTCCACAGGCAGGGATTTTATATGGGCTCTGCTAAGTTTCTACTGGGATCAGTGGGAAAGCTCAGTTTCAGAAAGTTAACTGGATATTGACTGGGGTGAAGGGGGATGAAATAGCACCCAGTAATTTTCAAGACTATTCAAAGAGCCTCAGTGTGCAAGGCACCCTAAGCCCATGTTTAGATCTGTCACAATGTCACTTCCATCATGCTGTTTAAAGTGAACCAGAATTGCAGCCAGGATCTAAGGGTGGGATTAGTTGTAATTTTTTTTAAATAAAGAAATTTAAACTTTTTTTTAAAAAAAACTTGTTTTTTCATTTAATGTATATGAATATTTTGCCTGTGTGGTTGTATGTGTACCATATGTATGCCCCATGGCCTGTGAAGACCAGAAAAGGGTGCTAGATTCTCTGTAACTGGAGTTATGTGGTTGTTACTTACCATGTGGGTTCTAGGATTGAAGCCCATGCCCTTTGCAAGAATAGCAGTGCTTTTGACCACTGAGCCATCTATAAACACCTAAACTCTTAAGAAGAGCTTTACCACCCTTCTTGAATCTAGCCCACATATAGAAATGGTTTTGCCAATTTCCTAGGGTCCAAAGCCTTGTAGACCTCAACACAGGTGTGTCCATGTCAACAGTATACACTGACTGAGGACTTCACTGATTCAGGGTTTCCTCCACTCCCTACATCTCTCCAGCCTGAGTTTCTTAAAATGTTTCTTAAAAACAATCTCATATTTTTGGTCAACAAACAACTCAAAGAATTGGGAAGAGAGGGAAAGAGCTTGAGAGAAACCTATGAACTGTATCCAGAAGGTGCCAAGAAGTCGAATCAGCATCATTTCCAGAGAGAACAGTGATCCTATTATCCTAGGAAATCCATTAGCAGAAATCATTAGAGAGTTCCCATTATTTACATAGTGATGCTTGTGAACAAATGGACCACTTTTACCTTGTTAAGTCATAAGTGCATGGGAGTGAGATTGCTGCAGCCTTTAGCTGGTCTTTACTAAGTGTTTCTACATCTTCTCAGCTCCTTGAAGTTCTACTAGGGACAGATGCAAGTCAGCTATTCAGTTAGTTCATTGACTGTAAGTACTTCTGATCTGACATAGCTAAAGCTGGTATGTCACTATCTTGGTTAGGGTTTTACTGCTGTCAACAGACACCATGACCAAGGTAACTCTTATAAAGAACAACATTTAATTGGGGCTGGCTTACAGGTTCAGAGGTTCAGTCCATTATCATCAAGGTGGGAGCATGGCAGCATCCAGAAAAACATGGTACAGGAGGAGCTGAGAATTCCCATCTCTTATTCTGAAGACTGGCTTCCAGGCAGCTAGGACAAAGGTATTAAAGTCCACTCCCACAGTGACACACCTACTCCAACAAAGCCACACCTACTCCTTCAAGGCCACACCTCCTAATAGTGCCACCCCTTGGGCCAAGCTTATACAAGCCATCACAATAGCAAAGCTTGATATTTTGAGCCATTGAAATTTTGAATTTTAACTTACACCTCAGCTCAGGCAAGTCTGTCATTCAGATGTTAGCCCTGGAGACCTGTCATGTACAACAATAACAACTGGTGTTTTTTTTTTTATTTGTTTGGGGGGTAGCATGCATGTGCATATATATGCATCTGACCAAGCATGAGGGGGCAGCTAGCAGAACCTAGGGAAAAGAAAACATTTGGGAAGCCATGCCAGAAGGACACTGGGGTGGGAGAGGGACAGAACAGAAAGGTTCAAGTGTTAAGAATAGACCTGGTCAGGACACTAACTCTTGAGTGTGGCCTGGTCCTGACAATGCTTACTTCCCCTTCATGGAAATCTGATGCTCCTCTCACACATATCTCTCCCATATCCTTTTTCTTCCTCTTTTCTACTCTGTCTTTCTATTGTAAATTACCACAGCACCCTCCTACTGCAGCTCACTGTCTTATAGGGTATGATATTACCAGCAAGTTAGCATTGCATAATTGTCTTAAAAGCACTATTACATAAGTAAAAGCTATCGTGTTTATAGGTTTTGCCAACTGAGTATAAAATGAAACAGAGAAAACCTCCAACCCAGGACACTATTATTGAAATAACACTCAGAGACAGTTTGTCACTACTTTAATAAACCTTACATGGCTAAGCACACTTGCTTGTGAGTAAAAGCTGCCAGATACTCAGGGTGGAGAAGAATAGGCTCAAACTGGTATGCTCATAAAAGCTGGAGGGAAAATATCTGGCTATAAAAGAATATGGTCACATAGTTTCAATCTTCAGTATATGTCCTTTGGCCTTAAATTAAAAGAGAAAAGGAGGGTCTAAGGATGTAGCCTAGTGATTTAGCGATTGCCCAGCATATGCAAAAGCCTGGTCCTGCCCCAGCACTGCACAGGAATGTGTCATGATACCACCTTCAGGGCCTAAAATGAAAGCAATCCAAATATCATCAATAGGAAACTGGTGTGTGTGTGCGTATGTTTATAATGTACATTTGTGGGATATTTTGGCTATAGTTTACATTTATAAATAACATAGATGAGAAAAGAAGATTTGAAGCTTGGTAAGCACTGTGAAGACTCTGTGTGCATTTGACAAGACTAGGACACACTCAAACAGAAGCAAACACACTCAAACTAGAAGGGAATCCAGATGTGTGCAGGTTTTGACAACACTGATAAAGTAGGGGTGCTATTTGTATTTGACAACATTCCAGAGAACAGGAGAAGAAAAGCGAGAAGGTAAGTAAAAGCCCCCCAAAATGAAAATACCTAACTAGCCACTGACAAAAATTACCACTAATCTAGTCCCCATTCTCAGAGCTTCCATTTATGTTTGGCACTGAGCGTTCTCAATGAGGATAATGATTAGATCATTTGTAATAGGAAAGCATGCTAATGAGTGTGATCGATTTATTCAGAAAGAGGCTTAATCAGTAAGTCTTTCCTCCTACCAAATGGCCTTCGTGTCTGACTTTATCAGATGTTTATGGATTGGGAAAAGTAATTTCAGCTTAATAGAAATGTATTTGAAGTAAGCACTCTGGCTGTGGTCCTGCCATACACCAGCTGTGTGGAGCCAAACTCATAACCGAGGCTTCCTGGGTCTCAATTTCTTCATGTTGACAATAAAGAACCATGAGGGGTCCCCTAAGACTTATGAAACCAGTAAATCCCATCCTGACTCTATAAAGTCAATGCAGCACAAAGGGAGGGCTCTGTGTTCACATCAGCAGTGGTCCAAGATTCCTGAGAAAAGGCCCCAAAGAACATGTCTTTGGGGGGCGCCCTGGCCTTATTGGATTAGAAGTTACCACTTATTTATTTAGCAGATGACACTTGCATGGTACTTGTTCCCAAATGGGCTCTACTGACAAGTATAAACTCATTTAAATCTTATAGTCACCCTGGGGTAAGGGGATATTACATTCTCAGTTCACAGACGAAGACACTGTGGTGCTGAGAGCTTAATTAGCCCATAGTCACTCAACCAGCAGAGATAAGACCTAATTCTGAGCAGCGCCGCTGATCTTGACCATGGTATGACTCATGGTTCCACTGGGATGCACCCTTCTGCTCATCTAACCTTCTTTCCCAACTTTCCAATGATAAGCTTGTCATTTCATATGAGAGTAGGAAGGCTCAAATATAAAACCACCCAGAGCATCTTACCTTGAGGATGTTTAGAATACTTCAACTGTTCACCTCAGCCCTTGGGGTTGCACAAACTTTCATAGATCCTTCTGGGTCAACACTATCAGAGCCTCCTGTCAATTTAACACTGAGAACAAATCACAAGGGATTTGGAATAAGACATAAAAATTGCCCGGGGGATTAGAGAGGTACATCAGCAGCTAAGAACACTTGTTGCCTTAGCAGAGGACCTGGGTTCATTTCCCAGCACCCACATAGTGGCCCATAACCCTCTGTAACTCTTTTTCCAGTGGATTCAGGATCCTCTGGCTTCTAAGGGTATCAGGCATATACACACACACATGCACACACACACACACACACACACACACACACACACACACACACACACACATATATACATATATGCAGGAAAAATACTCGTACATATAAAATAAAAAGTAAATAAATCTCTAAAGTCATAGAAATATACATAAGCAGGATCAGGAGTCCTCCAGGGAACCATTGCAGCCACACATTCAAGTTCTGAAACCCCTCTCAGCATCCACAGGCAAGCCCTGGCCCACCAAAGCCCTAAAGATATCCCAGATGTAGCTAGTCCTAAGTTTATTCTTACCTCAAACCTAGAGTCAATGCACCAAACATGGGCCATGTTCTAATCGCAGACATTCTACAAGTGTTCATTTTTGTATGTGTGATCTCTGGTGATTCTTCCTCATGGTGGATTCTTCATTGTGTGTTACATAAATATCACATTGTGAGACAATATTAAGTGCACTTTAACTTCGAGAATCCAGGGCTGCCTGGCTCTAATAGCATATTATTGATCAGGGACAAATCTTTATGTAACAATAGATTAATTTTCATGAATTCTTAGAGTAGATATTTGTTCCCATCCAGATCCCAGTATAATCTAGTTATTAATATCTTATCCTCACTTTCACAAGATATAAATACATAAACAAATACCAGCACGTAAGATGAAAGGACTAACTGGGAAACTCGTTGCAGTATATAGTCTATCACGTGATCTCTGCTTTCATATGCAGTCTAAAATTCTGAACTTGGCAGCCTCTTCAGTCTGTGGTAGATGCATGTGTGAGCACAGAGATGTAGGTGCATTTGTGCGTGCATGTGTGGAAGCCAGAAGCTAATACGGGTTCTTTCTCTATCACTCTCTCTGCCACCTAGTCCCAACAAACCCCCTGCTATTGATTGATTAGTTGATTAATTGATTTGTTTATTTGTTTGCTTGTTTGGAGAAAAGGTTTCTCATTGAACCTAGAGCTCACCATTTTGACTAGACTGGCTGTCCAGCAAGCACCCAGAATCTGTTTCTGTTCCCCGAGAGCTGGCACCACCATATGAGTACTGAGAATCCAAACTCAGGTCCTCAAGCTAGCACAACAAGTGAGTATAGGTACGCACTGAGCCATCTCCACAGCCATAACTTGTTTTGGTGGGGAGGATTTTCACTGTGTAGCCCACACAGTTGGCCTTGAACTTGAGATCCTTTGAGAGGAAAGCCTCCCGTTTCCCATGATGTCATGGTAACCAGGGATGATCAAGATTATGGTGACATCAAGCTTCTTATACAGACTCTTTAACCAATCCTATTTTTACCACCTAAACTCCTCCCAGATACACAGCACACTGAGTTCCTGAAGCTTCTGTGGCTTCTTTCAGCTCATTTGCTATCGTTTGCGTGACACCTGGGGCTTTGGTCTTTTTGTTTTGATTAGTAGTTGACATGTTATTCATAGCATGCATGTACCTTCTAAAATCATTATGAAATTTTCATGTCCTGCTGTCTCCTCTTGGATTAGGTTGATTGATTTTTTGACTCTCTGGGTAGATTTTCAGTTTTTATTGGGTTTTGAGAGGTAATTCAGGAAAGCAACATACTGAGGTCAGGCAGAAGCCTGCAAATTAGTTTATTTTTACAAAGCTCTTAGCAAGAATACAAAGAGTCATATTAAGAAACACCATTGTTGTTAGAGTTGTAGTCCAGTCTCAAGTAGCCCAGACTACTTCTAAATTGCCCAGCAGTTGTGGGTGACCTCGAACCTCTGATGCTCCTGCCTCCACCTCCCAAGTGTCGGAGTTATAATCCTGAAATGGTTAGTATGCTGTACCACTAGATAGCCTTCAGAAGAACCTTTTGTGAGGAGTGTAGTCAACTGTAATCAACGTAGTCAAATGCTTCCTTTTAGAATCAGAGTAGTGTTTACATCAAGGCCATGCTATCTCTGATCAATGGCCACAAAAAGTGAAAGAGCCAGAATCAGGAACAGATGACTAGTGAGCCAGACTTTGAGACCCATCAGCCTGAGCAAGACCCTCTCTGAACCATTCCATCTGTCTTTCTTGTAGGTCTCCTCTAACAGAGCTGAGCCCTCTTCACCTCATTTCCATAGCCCTGATCCCTCTCATGTCTTGCAGAGAGATCTCCATGCAGTTAAAGTTCTCTTGGATACTTAGTCATGGAGACACATGCCTTTAATCCCAGCACTTGGGAGGCAGAGGCAGACAGATGTCCGAGCTCAAAGCCAACCTTGTCCACATAGAAAGCTCCAGGCTAGCTAAAGCTACATCTGTAACTCCAGCTTCAAGGAATCCAGTGTTGTCTTCTGGTCTCTTTGGGCATACACACACATACACACACACACACACACACACACTGGGAGAGGACCGACAGACAGACAAATTAAAGTTTGGGGTGGGGCTGGAGAGATGGCTCAGTAGTCAGCAGCTCTTGTTCTCCTCATCGCTCACATGGAACTCATAACTGCCTATAACTCTAGTTCCAGGAGACCCAGCCTCTTATGGCCTTTTTGGGTACCAGGCATGAATCTGTTGCCTAGACATAGATAATGCAAAACATTCATATACATAAAATACATTTCAAAAGCCTCTTGGCATATGCTTCTTGTGGGAGGTGAACTGAGACAATGCCCACCTATCACAATTAAGGTAGTTTGCAAATGTTATGGGAATATGCAAAATAAATAAATAAAATTTAAAAACAAACATGCATAGATAAAAAAAAATAGTCAAGATATATATTATCCAAAATAACCAGTGCTTTAAATGTATATTCAGCATGGTCCTAATAAAAATCTTTTAAAAACACAGTGTAACATAGGAATGTGTATATGTGTATATAATATATACATATATATACATATTTATCAATCTAAATATATGTATGTATGTGCATTTGATCCTTCAGACATCACAATATCAAGTACCTATTTCTGAGTGGATAGATTATGAACACACACATACATATCAAACTACATACATGTATGTGCATTTGACCCTTCAGACATCACAAGTGTAGATAGATTATGACTGCTTACTGATTTCTTTACAAATTTCTTTATTTTCTAACATTTCAACAACTGAGCATTATTGCTTCCATTATCAAAAACAAAAATATACTTCTCTCTCTCCCCCTCCCTCTCTCTCTCTTTCTCTCTCTCTCTCCTTCTTCTCTCTCCATATACTCTGAGGTCTGAAACTGTTTGAATTAATAGACCTAGTCAGACTCATCATTGGGGGTCAGCCAACAGGAACAACTAAGTAGCAAGAAACACAGATTATAATGGCATAGCTTAAAATATGTGCTTGGTGGATTCCAGATGTTCTCAAAATCCAAAGTGCGTTTAGCAATCCTGATGGAGTTTTGGAAGGGAACAAACAGATGGAGTACCAACCTACTGAGGATTGCTTTGTTTTGTTTCACTGTGTTTTAGAGGAAATTTCTACCAAGTTCATGTTACATAATCTACTTTGTCCTTCACTTTATCATTTATCTGGTAAGGAAGAATACTATATTCTTCCTGCTGGGCATGAACATTCTGTTCGAGTCTGCAGAAGGGATGAATTAGTGGCTCTAAGCTGGCATGGGACATGTACTCGGTCCTCCTGTAGCCTCGCCTTGTGCCTCCACCAGAAGCTGCCTCTGTGTTTTCTGTTTTTGAGGAACTCTTATGGATGTAAATGTCAGAACAATATAATATTAATAGTGCCATCCGTATAATAGTAAGAGCTAATGTTTATTGGATGGTGCCTTTGTGCCAGGGAACATCTTAAACTCTGGTTGTGCACTGAACAGCTCACCAAGTTTCCATAGGGATTCTACAAAGGGAAGTGTCAACACCACTCACATTGCAGAGGCAGGCACAGAAGTAGGAGAGTTCAAGGAACTTGCAGACCTACTGGAATAGGGCAAGGTGTAGCTGGGTGCGAACACAGGAAGTTGCCAAGGAGAAATAAGAGGCCAAAAGGCACATCTGCTCCTCAGACACAGGGCCAGCTGTCCTTGGCGGAAATGAAAGTCGGACAATCTAGATAAGCTGAAAGGAAGTGAGATTCCACTGGAGAACAATCAGTCAAAACAGACAAGAGGGCAAGAAACTAAACACGGGAGAAGGCAAGCAGAGACCATAAGACAGGCTGGCGCGCACACAGATGAAGTGGGGCCGAGGGCATGAGAAGGGCACAAGCAAATAAGTTCAGGGAGCTACAAGGAGCGGGAAAGGCCAAGAGAAGAACTGGGAGAGCATGTGGAAAGCTGACATGAAGGACAGGAGGCATGCAGAAAGTCACTGACAGAGTGGCAGGGCTGTCAGCCAAGAGGAAGAGGGAGATGTTGGGGTGAAGAGGTGTCCCCTCTAGGGAAGCAGAGGAGGGGAAATGGCTGGGTTGAGAGGGAACTGAATCATCTCCTGTTCCCTGTTACTTTGACCTCGGTCTTCCTCAGCGCCTGTGCCAAACAGTGGGGAGATGAACTCCCACAGGGCTTAACTTGGTAGGAGTGAAATGGGACACACCAGCTGCTTCTGTCCTACAGACATTGTTGGGAGTGGGGTGGTCAGCTGTCTGTGTTGGGAAGGATTCCAAGAGAGAATGACAAGATTAAAAGTGAGGTGCCAACACTTAAAATGGGGATTCTCTCTCCCCACCCCATCCCCAGGGTTACTCCGGCTCTTCCCTTAGGGTCCCTTACATGAGGCATAGCTGAGGGCTTTATGCCCTGCATGTGCTCTAGAATGCAGCCATGGGAGCCCGGTGTATTTCACATGCTTAGAAGTCCTCAGTGGCTCCCACTGTTCCCGGGACAGTCCTCACAGCCTGGCTTGGCACTGAAAGGCCCTTCACTGATAAGGCCATATCCCTATGTCCACAACCTTAATCACTGAAGAGGTTCAGTAAATCTGCATCCTGACAGGTTTAATCCTGCTCATAAACGCCCAACAGCCAATGTGAGAGAAGAATTAAAGGATATGGTTCCCTTCACTTCCCAGCTTAGTCATGGATCACAGAGGTTTACCATCACACCGAGTTCTTCAGGTCCCGAAATGAGAAGACAAGAAGCATCGTCAGGTGCCTCCCAAGACAGATGTCAAGTCTGTAGGAGGCGACAGGGCTGGGTCTCCTGACAGCAGCTTTCTGAAGAGACAGGGCCAACAAAGAAGGAAGATCGAGCATCAGGAAAACAAGAAAGGTAAGCCAGCACCACACAACTTCCAGGAGAGTGAAGCTAGATCTGATGAAAAAGACAGATAGCCACAGGCAGTCGGACTTAAAGAAACAAACATGGCTAAGTCTGAGGAGGCTGCTAAGAAACCATAGATCCCTAGTATAACTAAGTTACTTAGGCCTGTGTTCGTTATTCCAAGGCTCCATTTTTCCAACTACTCTGTGGTCTTGCTGTGTAGCAGCTGGTTTCCTTTCTTTTCTTTGACATGCAGCAACAATTCACACTCCTCCTAGCCACCTCCTACCCTAAGGTCAGAGCACTCTCTTCTCTGTAACACACACACTGCCACCACCATGTACACATACACACCACCGTGCACACAAACACATATCACCATGCACACACACACACAAATACACATCATACATACATAAACACACACACACATCCCACCATGCACACATACACCCCATACCACAAATAACCCACCATGCACACACACACATATATATATACACTACACATACAAACACTGTACATACATATACCACACCATACATATTTACACATACTACACATACACAACACACATATTCTAACACACACACATACATACCACACCATAAACACAGCACATACATATACATACATGTCACACACCATACATACTATACACACATACACACACACACCAAACACCAGACACATACACTACACATAGTACACATCACACCACATATACACACTTCCCATACACACACATACTAACACTACACAAAAACCAAATATCACACATGGAACATATATACACACATATCACATATACACCACATACATAAACACACACCCTACACACAAACATACATGATTTTGTTGTTGGCTCCAGAAGCAAGGATGGAACTTAACTGGCCTGCTCCACCAGAATGCACAGACTTTTGGAGAGTGATTGGTTCAAAATTAGGTTTGATCTAGCCTCAACACTGAAAATGTTAGGACTCACAGGAGAATGTAGGCTGAGGTTAAAATAAACTTGCTTTGCCTCAGGAGTAGGAAGCTTGAGACACACTGCTTTGATAGCTTTTGCCTGCACACCTTAACCAGATGCTGTGTCTCCCAGGAAAATGATGGAAGGCAAGCTTGGGCCAACTCCCAATGCCTCAGCAGCTCTTATACTTGCTGGAGGTAAAATCAACCTACCCTTGGATCAGAGATTCTTCAAAACACCTGGAGAAACAGGCAGGTGCTGGGGACCCTTCTGTCTTGCATCACCAGGGTCAACCCACTTGTCCTCGGTCCCCCAGTTTCAATGTTTTAGGTTCATTGTTATCCCTAACCCTACTGAGGCCTTCCTAATTCAACAAGCTGACTTCTCCCCACTTCAACTCCTTCATACAGCTTAGCTTTTGTAGTTAGAATGTACGTGTGTGTGTGTGTGTGTGTGTGTGTGTGTGTGTGTGTGTGTTCAGTTAATTGTTTCCTCTTGTAAATGTGCATAGTTTCCAACAGAAACCCTCCACTGGAAATTTTGAGCAGGTAGATACCCCAGCTTTTCCTCTTTTTTTTTTGCCTCCCTTCCGCAATAGAGTTTGCAAAAATGAACATGTCACCACATCCCCAAGGCTCCTCTGGACAGACAGGAAACATGTTTGATTTTATAGCTACGTGTTAGACAATTGGGATAACAATTCTAAATTGTGCTGGCATCTTATGTATTGAGAATTACTGATCTATAAAACCTTTGATTAACTATAATCATCAAGAGTTTTTATTTACTGGGTTTCTGGAAGGTGGGACCACCGACAACTGGGGGATTATGGCTATGAGGGAACTAGCTTGCACCAGGGATGAGCAAACTGGAGATGGAAGCACAGTGACTAGTTGCTACAGGGGCAAGCTAGAGAAAGTAGCCTGGCAGAACCAGCTTGGGAGCTCCAGCCCCACCAGAGAGCTTACAGAGACAAAATGGGCTTAGTGCTGGAACTATGGGCAGAGCCAGGAATACCTGCCGGACCTCTTTTCTAATATCCCCTGCTACAACAGTGCTCCGTAAAGCACAACACAGCTCTACATAGCACGAGGCAAACAGGTGCTCAGCTCACACTCAGCTTTCCTACTGCTGTGCTTTGGTAACATTTATCCCCGGATATCTGCTCTCTCCAAGCAGCAAGGAGAAGGGAGGCCTTAGGAGGGAGCCAAGGGACCTGCTAGATTGGAGGAAAAGAGCAAGAATGTCAGAGCTAGAAGCCAGCCTCAGGGCTGTCTAAACCACTTGCTTACTAAGTGACCTCTGATTGGCCTCTCAGTTAGCCTCACTTAAATTTCTTCTCCATGGTTGGGGAGATCTTGTGAGATATGAACCAGTTAAGAACACATGCAAGGCCCCGAATCCATCTCTGGCACCTCAATAAGCATTGGCCTATAGGTACCTGCTGGGCAAAGCTCATCTCTGGGGCTCAGGCTGCTGCTCTTGACCACTGGGTTCAGTCAGCCAATGTATCATCCACCTTCTGCTGCAATCACTGATGTCGACCCAGAAAACCCCAATTGGACTAACAGTTGTGGCCATCTTAGCAGAACAGAGGCATGGTGATCTCAGAAGAGATCACCCAGTAGTAGCCTGGGATCCCAGGATGTTGCCTGGCAGAGTTTCTCAGAAATGTGGCTTTTAAATTTTTCAGTCCTCTGTTTTAGATTTCCTGATCTAAAGGACAAACTCTCTTGCCTTGAGAGTCCCCCTAAAAGCATTTGTATGCTGTAAGCGCCGGTGCTTACCAAACCAGGGGTTTCTGATATGGTCAGTGGTATGATATGGGTTACGGAAAGACTGAGGCTAACACAAGTTTATTCCAAGCAATCACACTTTATATACACTTATCAAAAAAGAATGCATGGGAGGTTGCCATGATATAATGGTGGTTGCCACATAGACAGGGTAAATGATTAATGTCTAAGACTAGTTGATCTGTCAAACTTCTATTTGCTTTGCCAACTTCTAAGGAACATAGAGAAACATGAGTGGCCTGAATGTTTCACTGCCTGAGGAAACGACTCAGTTTCCCAGGAACTGATAGACACACAGTGCCCCAGGAGCTATGGACTCAAACCTCAGACACTCATGAGACTGGCACATGCCTCTCAAGACAGCCCTGGGGAGCTGTGGACTCGAACCTCAGAAACCCTGACACATGCCTTTAAGGCAGCTAGAACAGGCCAACTCCATGATTCTCTGTAGTGTGCCTCAACAAAAATGGCTTCTGCTCAATGGGGGTTGTGTGTTTGTTTGTTTGTTTGTTTGTTTTGATGTGTAAACACCTGTTTACAACACCTCCTGGCCTG
Organism: Grammomys surdaster; assembly: GCF_004785775.1. Lineage (NCBI taxonomy): Eukaryota > Metazoa > Chordata > Mammalia > Rodentia > Muridae > Grammomys > Grammomys surdaster. The sequence goes on along the minus strand of NW_021604578.1, from coordinate 12,199,147 downwards.
TATTAATTTGTACAGAATACCAGGCCTGGCCACCATAAAGAGGCTACAGAGTTGCCCAGTTTTTTGTTTTTTGTTTTTTCAATCTGTTTGAAGAAGGCACAGTTTAGTTTCCTTCTATCCCCTCAACTCCCTCGACAGTGCTAGGGGCCAAGCTATGGACTTGACACAGACCAGACAAGCAATCAACCACTGAGCTAGACACCAAGAAAGCAGACTCGAACTGAGGCCCCTTTGGACATTTGCCTAGACAGAGCTGAGAGCCTAGAGTCTCAGTGAGCAGAGAGTATAGCTCACGGAGCAGTGGAGAGTCGTAGCCTCACCATAGCTACCATGAAACATACCACTGTACATTGTATGCATGTGCGCCACACAGATGCTTCCCAGTGGGGAGAGTGAAAAGCACCATTTACCATATGGGACAGGTCTTACTTATTTTTAGAAAATCCACAATCATGTGTGTCTAAAGAGGAGAACTTTTACATTAGGAGTAGGCAAGGGGCACTCTGGGATAACAGGGCAGTGCTCCACTGGATGTAGGGTAGAGCAGGGAAGATGCTAGAAAGGCTGAGTGGGCAGCAGGGAAAAAGGGTGAGCCTGGAGGGTGGAAGTGGAGGAGAAGGGAAGAGAAACAGCGCATTGCTGATAAGGCAGGCAGGCACACAGTAAGGAGTAAGGAACATGCAGATAGCAAGCAGCCGGGCCTGAATCCTAGCAACATCAGCGACCCTAGGCAGACAGCCTACTCTCTAAGCCTCTTTCTATATTTAGCAAGTGACAAGAATGATGTTACTTATTTCATAGAAAAAAAATCAAATTAAACAGCAACACCATCAAAATGTCTTCTCTTCCTCTTCCTCATGATCATCACAACCACCACAATAATTGCTAAGTCAGAATCAAAAATCTAGGATTAAGAAGAAAAAGCCCCAAGTGTTTCTTGAATAACAGGACCACCTTTGAAGTGACCTCTAAATTTAAGGATCTAGCTTTGATACAGACTTTCATAAAAAGCTGAATGGCAATATATTAACATGGCCTCTCTACATGCACTACTTCTACAGTGAGGGACTCACTGCACCAGACGTTCCACAGTGTACTTTACCTGGAGATGCTCCAGGGTGAACACAGGCTGATGGTCTGTTTTATTAACATCAAGCCATGCTGGGCTGACAGTCCAGTTGGGCATGCTTAAGGTTCTCTGTCTCTCTCTCTCTCTCTCTCTCTCTCTCTCTCTCTCTCTCTCTCTCTCTCTCTCTCTCTCT
>NW_021604578.1:12095442-12197875 GCF_004785775.1 Grammomys surdaster | reverse complement strand
TCTCTCTCTCTCTCTCTCTCTCTCTCTCTCTCTCTCTCTCTCTCTCTTCCTCTCAGATTTTTGCATGGATAGCCCTCATCTCTGGGATAGTTGATGTTCATGTTTGATGTGTTGAAATTGGGGGAAATTATAGAAAGTTATGACATTTGCTGTCATTTAATAGTGTTACACATAGTAGATCTGAACTCTGTAAGAGCCAGGAGAAAGGAAGGGTGGGGGATTAGAAGGACAGGGAAAAGGAGGAAGGAAGGACCGGGCCAATGATCAAAGGCTGCATTGCCTGGAATGGTCCAGTTTTGCACTGCATATAGCTAGTCACTGAGAATACAATTCAGTCAGGTTTCCAGTTTGCTACCAGGGTGTCTGTGCCCAAAGCAGATGACTCCTCTATTGTTTACAATTGGGGCTAGCTACCTATCAGTCATGTTAAGTGGGTCTGTGAGCACCATGGACCCTAACAATGGAGTAAATATTATATATGCATTTCAGAAGTATAAAATACAGTAATATGTCTTTTGTGTATTATAAGAACAGGAAATTGTAATTTCTCATTGAGGCTCCAGGGTATCATGTAGAAGTAGATACATGATACCCTGAAGTAGAGCTGAAGTAGAGCTCCCCAAAATGGCACAGAGGTTTCAGCCTACCAGACCTGAAGCCCAAACCCAATGATGCCCCAGAGTGGGGCTCTGGCTCAATGAACCAGGCTTGTGCCACCTCACAAGGTGATTTCTAGATCTCTGATCACTTAAAAATAGCACAATGGTTTTCTTTAGAGAAAAAATGAATTCACTGAAAATCTTGCCATTCTAAGTGCCTTTCTAAATATTACTCCAGAGCTATCAATCCTCTGAGCATTGGAAATATCTGGAAACATAATAAGAGTCTAGATGTGAAAGGCCATGACATCTGTTCTGTCATCTCTGTGATGTTGGAGAACAAACACACTGCCTAGTGGCTCTCAGACTTCAAGGTACGTATGGCTCACCTGGTGATCTGATTTTAAAAAAATGGATTGTGAATTGGAACAATAGCATCACTATTTGTGTGAGTCTGGTGACAGAACCTGTCCACAAAAAGTCAGACAAGTCTATTGCATGTGAAGAAGAAAATTCCACCAGACCCCTCCCCTCCTGGAAAAGAAAGGTCATAGAATGCTTAGGCACCCCTCCCCTCCAGAAGACATTAACATTCCTCAGACCACAGGAGGTGAGGACTGACCTACAGGTGAGGAGAGAGCCCAGAGCACATGGACAGTGGACTGTTGGCCACACACAGACAAGGGAGGTCCTTGCCCCTGATTCCCTAAAGACCAATCAGTTTAAAAAGTCACTGGTCTGCCAATCACATTGTGCCTAATGGCTGCTATCCCCTAGAGACTGTACAAATCTTCGCTGAACAAGCTGCACAGGATCGCCTCTCCTTTTGGGATGCAGGATGGCCCCAGCATGCTGGAACATTAAAAATTCCTCTTGCATTTTGCAGCAATCTCTCTCGTCTCTGCGTGGTTCACTCAGAGGGTCTCCGATAAACTAAGGCTCTGCTCTATAGGGTCTTACACATGTAAACACTGAGGTCATAAATGTCCGGACTCCATGGTGAGCCATTCTATCAGCATATACCCTGGATACAACTGAGCAACCCCAAAGTACTATGCTGCTGCCACCGCCACTTGGCTTAGAGGGCACAAGCAGAGCAGAGTGTGTTTACCTGGAACATAAGGACTATGTACTAAGATGTCTCTTCTCCACTGTCTAAGAACTACAATTCAGAGGAGAGAATCTATTGAGCTAAAGCCACCTGGAAACCCATCTTCGGTGTATCAGCTCTTGAAGTGGGTATGCAGGGCTGCCAGGCTTGAATGACTATGATAGCGGGTTTTCTATAGGTTTCCTTGGTCTCAGCATTCTCATCTGACTCACCAAATTCCACTCCTTCTGGGCAACTGCAGTAGCTTCTGATGATACCCAACCATGAAACTCCTTCTGGGCAACTGCAGCAGCTTCTGATAATACCCAACCACGAAACTCCTAGTCCTTATGCAACGTGACGAAAGCACAGAAGAGATGTCAGGGACATCACTATGAACTGGAGAACAATTACGTTTTCCAGGATCTGTGTACAAGTGGAATAAGTGAGCCTCAAACACTGAGCTTCCTTGCTGGAAGACTGAGGACCACTGGGTGCTGTGTCCATTGATTGCTCAGATCCCTGATACCATACTTGTGCGTGCCTATCTGCAGTTTTAGCCTATACACAGGAACAACACTCACCCCAGACTTTCTGAGAACTAGATTTTATTGTGGAATCAGCATTTACAACACACAGTATTGGGGTTCCCAGTGTTCAGATACATCTCCATTAGTAAATCCAGAATGACTATGCTGGCCCCATTCCCCACATTCAGAAATATAAATAATTGAATAAATACTGTGGAAACTCTAGTACTTAGGACTGTGACCTTATCCGGAACTGGGGTCTTTTTAGATGTAATTAATTAAGATATGTCATACTGGTGAAAGGCATGCTCTTAATCCAACATGACTACTGTCCTAATAAAAAGAAGAGAAAGTGAGAGAGAGAAGCACATGCTTGTGACAAGGAAAACTGACATTTGTGTGATGTCACATCTGCTAGGCAAGGGGATGCCAGGGAGTTTGAGCAGACCCCAAAGGGTCAGAGAGGCAGAGGCCCTGTGGATTCCAGCCAAGCAGCCCTGCACCCGGCTGACAGAACCACAAGAGAACAAAGTTCTATGGCTGGGGCGGTGGGGAGGGGAGGGAGGTGCCTTAAGGAGGGAGGTGGCCTAAGGGGAGGGGTAGTTAATGTTCCTGTTTGGTTGGTTGGTTTTGAGACAGTCTCTGTGGTCAAAGCTGACCTTGAACTCTCACTAGCCCAGACTGGCCTCCAATTTACAGTGGTCTTCCTGCCTCAGGCCTTTTCTAATTGCTGGAATTACAGGTTGAGCTACCATCTGGGAAACTCTAACTTTTTTTTTTCAAATTGTAATTTATTCTCATTCACACAGGGGTTATAAACACAGAAAGGCAGGATGTGGGGAAGGGGATGACACTGGAGTGTGGGTGTTCAGGGGGAATACAGATATCTTTCAGAACCAGGTATCAGCTGGGTAAGGGTTCAGGGGACAGGTTGCTACGGCTCTGCCTATGATTCGCTTGTCCTTATCTAAGTTGGTATTATCTGCCTAGGCTACCTATTTACAAGGTCTATGACTACACAGGCTGGTAAATTGTCACAAAAACTGCCTGTTTACAATAGCTTATAGCCATCTGTTTCAGTGTTTATCCACAGAGACCCAAGACTTGGTGTTAGTATACATGTATGACAGGCCTATTGCTGACTTTAGGCCTATGGCTGATTTTAGGCCTTCAGTGTATAAGCAGAGCTGCTCCTGACATCTCCTCCCTTCTCTAAGTATAGACGGGCTGTGGCAAATCTAATCTTGCGAAGGCGGGGATAGAGGCCTGACCTCCAGTAACTGAAACCACTTAGTTTGTAGTGCTTTGTTACACTGCCTTAGCAAACTGATACACTGTATTTCTGGGTGTGATTACCTTTCTAACTTTGCAGTAGATGTATTCCCTGAATGGTAGATAAATATAGATTCAACAAGGACCAGAATGTGCTTGGACACGTAGTTTCGGAGATTGAATGTTTTTCATTACAAAGTGATAAACTACCTTGAAGATCCTTTGCTAAAACCTTCTTTGTAAATTTCAGCCCAACCTATGGGACATGTATGGCAAGGGGCCAGGAGAGAGTCCAGTGCTGGCACCAACCTCCAGTGTTCCCTTGAGGGTTAGATGTGGGGTATCTCTTGTGGGACCCCCACTCTGTAAGACATGTTACATATCTGTTCTCCAGGTTATTCCTTCTCTTTTGTAAAACAGAACAGCAAAACCATTTTCTTTTTGTCAGTAACAGAGGTTCGGAAGAGGGAAGTTACCTACTACATAAGGTGAAGGGAGAGGGAAGGAGTGACCTGCTACACAGGGAGGAGAGGGAAGAACAATATTACCAGGAACTCTGCCTCTGCAGTCACACCCTGCCCCTTTGCCCTCACTGAGATCTGCTGACCTCCACTTAGGGAAGCAGACATGGGCTCTCCCCCTCTCCCACCTAGCAGCTGCTCATCAACTGTCCTGGTCCCCACTGCTCTACCTGTGCTAGAACCTTCCAGCCCTGCATGTGTTCCACCTCCGTGTCCGTCGTCCTTATTTTGTAGAGAATCTCTTTCTCTTTTGCCCCAAGTCCCAGTTTCCTCTTGCTTTCAACAGCAGCCAACCTGCCCCTCTCCAAAACACAATGCCTGTGGACAAATTCACACACAAGGGACTGACTGTATTCTGCACTTGTATTTGCCAACTTCTACTGACAGCATCTCTTAAATATCCCAAATTACTCATTTTTCCCAATGGGCCGTTACACCCTTGGGCTTATAGTAGCTTCTAAGCTGGTCCCACATTCACCTCTCATCTTACTCCCACCCCTCAGCTACCACATGCGCAGTCAGGACTCAGACTTTACACAGTGGACCTGTCTTTGCTATTCTGGTATTCTTCCTCCACTTTCTGAGCCTCTTAGAGTACCAACTCGGGCTTACCTTGGCCACCAAGCCTCCATGGTGGCAAGTCTGGCATCATGCTTCCTGTGGTTCTTCCTGTCCCAGCCCTACGAGTCCTCTCGGCCCCAGCATGCTCACCACCCTCATCCCGCCCTGAGCTTTTCTATGTATTTCTCATACTGCTCCTTCTGTGTACTAAACCTTTCGCACCTCAGCCTCATGTGACCTTTTCACCACTTTCTCTCACTAATCACGTCCACACACCAGCCTGTCAGCTCTGCCTCCGTGAGGTCGATGATCCTACAGCATCTCTCAGAGGTCGGGCCACCATTCCACTCTACATGTCTCAGCAGGCTTGATGAGTGTCCTTCCCAACACACTAAGTTCAAAGCAAAGCCAATTTTCCTGCCTCCGTCTCTCATTGGATCCTAGCACTCAGCATAGGGCCTGTCATGCACAGGCGCTCAGGAACAGAAAACACTGGTTTAGTGAAAGTTGAATGAATGAGGTTTTAATTCTTTGAACCACCTCCAAAGGAAGCTATTATCCTCATTTTGTCAATGAGAATGCTGAATCAGGAGGAGGATGTAAATTCAGTGTGCTGGGGGTAAGTAGACTCATGCCACGCCCGAGTCTTTTCAGCCCCTATAATAAAAATACCACCATCTAGGAGACCCCCTAGAATCTAGGTGGCTTATCACAGACTCTTCTCAGAGTTCTGGAGGCTGAGAAGCCTAACAGTAGGCCTCAGCATATTCAGTGTCTGCTGTTCCTTCCTCACAGGTCACATCTATTGGTAACCATATGGGTAGAAGGTATGTCATAGTTCTCAGGTCTCTCAGGGAGGCCCTAATTTCATGTGTAAGAACCCTGCTTAAATGATCAAATCACTTCTTACCAGCCCCCACTCCTTTTACCATCTCCATGGATACAAGAATTTCAGCATATTAATGTACAAATGCCACAAAATAATCTATGCCAGATGAAAGGCAAGGATGGGGGTGGGGGGTTAACCACAGTGGAAACTGAGGCTGAGAGGAGAATAACCTGGTTTTCATAATAACTAAGCTATCTCCATCCAGAAAAATCTACCAGTGCTGTTGTAGCAAGCCCCAATAAGCCCATACAAAAACACACAACTCAGTTATTATATTTATAAGCTGTATGACTAGATTGGGGAGCTCTATCACTACACTAATCTGTTCCTCAGCCATGAGATCCCTTGCTACTGTGGCTTTTCTAGGCCATGTAATTCTGCTCCATTGTCCTTCCACCTCCTCTTCCTCTGTCCTTCTCCTCTGTTGTCCCCTACTCTTCCCCTACTCTCTACCTTTCTCTTCCACTGCCCAATCACAAACACTAACCTTTATTTGACCAGTTAGAATGGGGAGAAGGTTCACATGGAATCATCTGAGTATGTGATCCACTTCTCCTTGGGGCAACCCCTTTTGAGGAAGCAGAATTAACATCAGAATACAAACAGCACCAGGGCAACCCACAACATTTTCCCCATTTTGTCCAATTAAAAGACTCTTTTCTTTCAGATATAAATTGAGTATAACCATTACAATTATGTAAATTATAAGATAAGATTATATTATAAGACAAGATACTCTTAACACCCAGTTCATCATATCTGTCAATTTAGATAAAGCACTCTACCATGTATCCTAACTTAAAGAGCTTACAATTCTATACCTGAATTACATCCTGGTTTTAGATTGTATACCATCTGAAAACTATCCTCTCAGATCTGTATCATCTCTCTCAATGCTAAACAGCTTGAATTGACTATGAGACTATAACTAGTCTTCAACCCCATCAGAATCCAAGAATGACTTAAATATTTCCTGAAAATATAGGAAGCATAAAACATAGCTTCCAAAACATAACCAATTTGTAGAGATGGCTGACTACCTAGACAGTCCCTCATTTCTCACGACACTGAGTATCATTAGCCTTCTGACTCAGGACCATCTGACAGGCCTTGTAAAGTAGAACTATGAAGGACTGTTTACCCTGTATTGGCAGAGTTATCAGTTGACTGCTTTGTATAGTGTGTCCTTTTCCAGGACAGCAATTTTGTCTGTAGATGAATTAAGGCAATTCTTGTCTAGTGGCTATCTTGTCACAACTGGAACAACTACAATGATGTTCACTTTCTTCTCTGAACCAAGAAGGAGGTGCTGTCAGGAGCAGACATGTCTCTAGTCAAATGATCTGTAATAAGAAAATGGCCTTAAATGTCATATTCTGTGGACTATGTTTCAAAGTAAATTTGATAACCTATCCCTATTCGTCTATTCCTTTTGAAGACTATCTAGCTATTTAAAGTAAATCTGAACTGTTAAACATTAACTATTTTTAGTCATTCCTATTTGAGTAAATTAAAAGCATTTTATTATAATTAAATCAGAATCTAATATAACCATGGGTTTACTATCTGGCCCTTAACGTGTGTTATTTAGTCATCCTAACCAGTTTGTAATGGCAGCTATAGAAGGACTGGGTCTAAGCCTTGTATTTTCAGATGAGTTGCATAGGCACAATGCCTATCAAAGAGTAACAATATTAATTTCAAATTTTGTATCAATATAAGAAATTCACACCAATGAAAACCTTAAATCTGCATCAATCTATAAAATCTGTACCAATGTAAAATTATAACTTTAATTTGCATTAATTATTAAGATTTTTACCAATGTAAGATATGGTTGTACAATGCTTTGTTTCAGAGTAAATTTGATAACCTATCCCTATTTGTCTATTCCTCTAATTTCCCTGATATTATTACATCCCCCTTTTCTCTTCCACCCCCCTTCCTTTACCTAAGAAGGAAGGGTAGAGAAGAGGAAAGAAAAAGTAGAAATCCCTGAGTTTAAGTTCTCTAATTTCCTCCCTGTCCACAACACAGGGCATCTCATTCTTGCTGTAATTCCAGAAACTGGGAAGCTAAAGGAAGGAGGTTTTCTAGCTTGAAACAAACTTGGGTTATCTATAAAAAAATGTTATATTACTTAAGCTAAGTAGTTGATCTGTATCAAAAGCATACTAATATATTCTTAGCATTAACAATCTTTTACCTAATAATTCTGTTTCTGATAACTCAAATAACTGAATTTTGTATATATAAAATATATGATGTCTTAGTCAGGGTTTCTATTCCTGCACAAAACATCATGACCAAGAAGCAAGTTGGGGAGGAAAGAGTTTCTTCAGATTACACTTCCACATTGCTGTTCATTACCAAAGGAAGTCAGGACTAGAACTCACACAGGGTAGGAACCTGGATGCAGGAGCTGATGCAGAAGCCATGGAGGGATGCTGCTTACTGGATTACTTCCCCTGGCTTGCTCAGCTTGCTTTCTTATAGAACCCAGGACTACCAGCCCAGGGTTAGCACCACCCACAATGGGCCCTCCCACCCTTGATCACTAATTGAGAAAATGCCTTACAACTGGATCTCATAGAGACCTTTATTCAAGGGAGGCTCCTTTCTGTGATAACTCCAGCTAGTGTTAAGTTAACACACAAAACCAGCCAGTACATATGAATACAAAAATACATGAATAGGATAGTTATTTTGGTGAAATATCCAAATAGATAATTAATAAATATGACACACCCTTGTGATTAATTTTTTACATGGATGCCAAACATTTCTGAAGCATACTTAAGTAGCTCAGGGAACAGTTAATTGTAATGTTCAGTTAACCAAAGAACCATGCATTAATAACAGGATACTAGTATGAGCCAGGCTCATGCTTAACACATGGAGAAGAAAGATGAACCAAGTATGGTACAGTGTTAGCTGACTGTCTTCATGTACAAAACCTAGAGGCAACATGTGTTTCCTTCCACAGCACTTGTTATATTCACAAACCGCTTACCACTAGTGTACCATCTTTTATTACAGGAAAAAGTCCTGCTACAAAGCAAACAGAGCTTTGGATGCTTTCCTCTATTACACTATTCCCAAAGTATGTGAGAAGCTGACAGTTTTAAATTATTTTCCTATATTAACATTGATGTTAGGTTATTTATATGATGGAAGACCATACAGAAATACTTGCTTCAGTTCCAAAATAGGCTAGAAGCTCCAAAGTCATACTTCTTAACCCACTCAGAAAAGACTGGGCAAATGAGAAGCAGGGACTGAGCCCCATAACTGAGTTTGCTAAGCAGATTGTCTCACTGCAATGGAAAGAGGGGCAGGTTCAGGGCCACAACCAAGATCTACTTACAAGGAGCAGAAATGCTGGAGTCCTAGCCCTCTAGGTCACTGTGAGGACCACAATCTTGGTCTTAAGGAAGCCTCTTGCTTTCGGTAGCCTCACGTTGGAAACCCTAGCAATTACTTAAGGTGAGCATTAAGAGGAAGTCTTCCTGACTATGTCAGAGAGAACATAGAGTGCTCTGTGTGAAATGTGCCCAGAGCTTTCTCAAGTAGCTTGTCTGGGCTTTCCTAGGCTTTGGGGTAGCAATAAACCCACCTCATGCCAGCCTTTTCTTCCCTCTTGTCTCATGTTGAATACAGGAAAGTTGCCAAGAAGAAACACAGATGAAGAACACAGGCCATAGACTGACTCGGGCCTACTAAGACTCTTGAGATTTAATTGTAAGACAGTGAGACCTGCATTCATTCCCTAGGCTTTGCCACCACACCAACAAGGTTTCATAGTGGAAAGAAATGCAGGAAACAGGGTCTCTCCATGGAGGTGACTTAAGGAAACCCACATCTCAAGAGGGGAAAAAAAAACAGAACACAGAAGGAATCCAAACCCTCTGGCAATAGCTGCAACAAATAATAAATACAGCTCAATTAGTTCATCTAGCCAGAGTAACACAAATCCTCATATTATGTGCTAACATACATGTGGGGTGTGAAGGTCACACTTGTGAAGGAAACAGTGGGATGGAGAATGAGGTGCCACAGGCTCCTACGACAATTTGAGCCTGGCATTACATCTAAGATGGCTTCCAGCACACCGGTGAAACAGCAAAAAGGAACTGAGGCCAGAGCAGTGGTTGCTTCTCCTGTCTTCAGAGAAGTCCCAACAGGTAACGATTCTATGTCCTCCCCCTTCTGAGTTACCTCATCAGGCAGGGCTTTCATTGGGGCGCAGTGACGATGTGGTGAAATACAATTGGCTGAGGAGTTAAGGACTTGGGATTGGCTCAAACACTGTATATAAGCTTATGCCCTGGGCAATAAATTCAGATCTGTACCCTGATGCTGGTCTCTGGAGTCTGATTTGTGGAATTCTTCACATGACTCTGTCGGCGTCCCCCTAGCACAGGCGCACACACACACACACACCGAGCCTTGGTCCTGTTCACACAAACATATCGCAGTTCCTCTATCAGGTATAAACATTACCTAACATACGAGGCAACAGAAGACAACTCTTCCACTCATGTAGAGAAAAAGCTGCCACTCCTTAAAGAGACAGTTGATGTACTTTTAGAGTTGTTCTTAATATTGCAGCTAAATTTTTTTTTTCGAGACAGGGTTTCCTCTGTGTAGCCCTGGCTGTCTTGGAACTCACTGTGTAGACCAGGCTGGCCTCGAACTCAGAAATCCGCCTGCCTCTGCCTCCCAAGTGTTGGGATTAAAGGCCTGAGCCACCACTGCCCAGCTGCAGCTAAAATTCTTTGGAGAATTTTTGAAGGGGGAGTCAAGGTCACCAAGTAACCCTTCGGGATGAAGTCCTTCTGCCTTTTCTTAGCTCCTAGGTTCCTTCAATCATCACTGAATACATTCTAATGAATCACAGAGAACAGGGGAGAAAGTGGGTAAAATTTATTATTAGAGTAACCTGGAGATCTCTCAAGAAGTGAGACAAAGGCCTTTAGCCCGATTTATATTTTAGGCGGCCATTATACTATTTCTTTAGCTTTCAAGACAGATAGCTTTCCTGAGAGACTTCTTCCTGTCCAGGTCTTTGATGGGCCTGTTTGGATAAACTCTTGCAGGAGGGAAAACGCTATGTATTCATTCTACTTTAGAAATCTTCTTCCTCTACATTAGTCCCACATGGATTTGCAGTCCTGGAACCAGGTTTGACAGTTATCAATTAATATCCTGTCTTTTCCCAGAGCCAGAGCTAGGACTCATGTTCCTCTGAGCAATAATTAGGGTCCTGCTGCTCCTGGTCTTGATTTGATGAGCTGCTGATTACAAGGGAAGGCTCCAGACTAATGTCTTTTCATCCTGCTGACAGCTAACTAGCTCCCTAACAGGGTTGGTTATTGTGCTACCTAGCATGGTAGGCAACCAGAGTAAGCCCGACTCACTGTAGTGCTGAATCTAGCATAGCCAGGAGCTTCCTCCCCAAAGCTTCCCCTTTTGACCTGAGCCAAGCAAGCTCACATTCGCATCATTTTTCCTTTTTAAAATATATAGAATGCTTCACAGATTTGCATGCCATTCGTCCACAGGGACCATGCTAATTTCCTCTACATTGTTCCAATTTTAGTATATATGCTGCCAAGACAAGCACTGATTTCTGTTCCCAGTACCCACATGGTTCTCTCTGTCTGTCTCTGTCTGTGTCTCTCTGTCTCTCTTTGTCTGTCTCTGTCTCTCTCTCTGTCTCTCTGTCTCTCTCTCTCTGCCTCTCTCTCTCTCTCTGCCTCTCTCTCTCTCTCTCCCTCTCTCTCTCTTTCTCTCTCTCCCCTCTCTCACCCTCTTTCCCTTCTTTTTTTTACTAAATGTTTGTTTTTTTGCCTGCATGCATGTCTGTGCACCATGGGCATGCAGTACTTACAGAGGCCAGCAGAGGGCATCAGATTCCCTGCTACAGGAGTTACAGGTGGTTGTTTGCCATCATGTGGGTACTAGGAACAGAACCTAGATCCTCTTTAAAAGAAGCCAGTGTTTTTACCTGCTGAGCCACCTCTCTGGCCCCCTTTTCCTTTTTGAACATGTGACCTAAGACCTTAAACAGAACATGCTCAAAGATATGCCCACTCTTACATGTATTTTTACATATAAATATCTATAAACTCCCTAAATAAAATCCCCATGCTTCATATGTTTGAGGAATGCAGTCAAGAGGCTGAGGCAGGAGGACCTGAACAGAGGACAAGCCAGCCTTAGATATACAGCAAAGATTCTATAAACAAACAAACAAACAAACCTCCTCCAAGTCTATGCCCTTGGTAAAACTCAGTGAGTGACAAACAAATAAATAGACATGTGTGTGTGACAAAGATTGTAGGGAGAAGAGGAGGCAGACAGAAGTAATAGATGGGAGGAGGCAGACAGAAGTAATAGATGGGAGGAGGCAGACAGAAGTAATAGATGGGAGGAGGCAGACAGAAGTAATAGATGGGAGGAAGCAGACAGAAGTAATAGATGCGAGGAGGCAGACAGAAGTAATAGATGGAGGAGGCAGACAGAAGTAATAGATGGGAGGAGGCAGACAGAAGCAATAGATGGAAGAGATTTGGGGATAACAGTGGTCACTATACATTACTTACCTGTGTGAAACTGCCAAAGAACAAATTTAAAAGAGGGAAAACGTTAAAATAGCAAAAAACCAAACAAACAAGCCTAATAACCAACCAACCAAAAATAAAAACAAATAAATAAAATGAAATGAAAATTACAGGTTATACTCTAAGACTACTCTAAGAACAAAAGAACAGTCATAGATTAAGCAAGGAGCGAACCAGACAGCTATCATACAAAATTACATTACTAATTAAAAATCTGGAGTAAATCTTAAAATGTTAAGAGTTCAGTTGCGGGCTGGTGATATGGCTCAGTGGTTAAAGGCACTGACTGCTCTTCCAAAGGTCATGAGTTCAAATCCCAGCAACCACATGGTGGCTCACAACCATCTGCAATGAGATCTGATGCCCTCTTGTGGGGTGTCTGAAGACAGCTACAGTGTACTTACATATAATAACTAAAAAAAAAAAAAAAAAAAAAAAAAGAGTTCAGTTGCAAAATAATAGACCACAAGATGCCGCTGTAACGTTGGCAGGCCGTGAAGATAGGTAATCTAATGGCAGTACCATAAAACAAAAGCCATGTAGCAAACATAAAATCAGAAGAAAAGAATATGCCAGCCATATCATCTCTGAACTATGATAACCTACAAAGAGAAAGGCCTTAAAGAAGATGGGACATTCATTTGACTTCAGAGAAGTAAGGGTGACAGTCATAGCAGACTTTTCATCAGATGCATGCAAACAAGGCTAGAAGAAAGTAAAACAAAATTTTTAAAGTCACAAAAGAAGAAAAGACTAGAATAATTCCATATGCAATAAAAATAACTCCAGATCCTTTTTAAAAATGTAAAACACAAAACTTTCTTGGCCAAACAAACACTGAAGCGATTCATTGTCAGTGAACCTGGCTCCCAGAAACATTAAAATGAAAACAAAGTAGGTAAGGGTTTGAATTGGGCCTGCTGAGATGGCTCAGTGGGTAGAGCACTTGCTGGGAAAGTCTGGTGACCTGAGATCCTCAGAACCCACATAAGGAGAGGTGGAAGATGGACTCCACAAACATGTCCTCTTGCCTCACAGTCAACCAACATACACACTGCACGTGCGCACGTGCGCACGTGCACACACACACTCTGGAACAATAGCGGCACACATGTTACAGTAGTAACAAGCTATTTTCTGATTAGAGTCATAGCCTTCTGCACAAGACAGAACTTGTGTCTGGCTTCATTAACAAGGCCAAGAAACTGAAGCCAGGTAAGTCAGAGGTGCCACAGGAGAACACATTTCTCCTAATCTGTTAAATGGGCATAGAACTTACTCCTAAGCACTTATATGTATACCTAGAGACGCACATCTTTCAATTCTCACCAGAGAAGCTTCTTCTTGCAGTAGACAGCAATTAATAGAGAACCACAACTGACCAACATGCAGAGAACAGGAGGTTGAGGAGTGCCCTAAATGGGACAACTAGATCATACTCTGTCCTCCCAAGGCTCAGGGATCATTGAGGAAGAGAAGTCAGAAGAGTATAAGAACCATAGCCAGTAAGTGACAGAGACACATTATTTTCTGGATACAATAGGGAGGTTGTACATATGAACTCACAGTGCTTATGACAACATGTATAAAACCTGCAGGAGTTCAAGCCAGCAAAACATCACACTACGGAAGTTGGAATTTCTTCCCCTAGCTGAAGAGCTTTTGCCAGTTAGAGGGTATCTGGGAAGAGGCTGCAGGAGAGGAAGAGCCTGTTTTCTTCAGAGATGTGGCCCCTGAGAGACTGGAATATGACCGAATATGGCATATGGCAGTGCACTCACGCACATATGGTAGCACTAAACAGATTCCATGAGTTTGAGGAGTGAAGGAAGAAGAAAAGGGAGAGGAGAGAAAACATGAAATTGGGAGGAAATAGTGGAGGTAGGAATGGGGGAGGAACTGGAGGGAGGGAATGAGGGCAGGCAGACTTAGCCAAACATAAAATATTCATGTATGAAATTCTCAATCAAAAAAAGAAAATTTCAAAGCAATCCATCAGAACCATGTTCTTGGTACCTCAAATAAAATATAAACATTTTAACTTGGGAAGGAAATATTTGGGTTTACATAAATGATGAACATTGGAGAAAGAACAAATAAAAGGACCAAATAATTAAAAAGTATATATTTTAAAAAATTATTAGTTGTTTTGTTTGTTCTTGAAGTAGGATTTGTTTGTTTGTTTGTTTGTTTGTTTGAGACAGGGTTTCTTTGCATAGCCCTGGCTGTCCTGGAATTTGCTTAGTAGATGAGATTGGCCTCAAACTCAAGAGATCTGCCTGCCTCTGTCTTTCCCCCGAGTGCTGGGATTAAAGGTATGTACCACAACCACCTGCTAAAATGTATACTGTAAATTTAGGCAAGAGTTAACAATTTTTAATAGTAAACAGAAAACTAGTCCCATATTAAAGTAAGTGCCAGAGACCCAGGGCACAGGTTCACCATTCTCTGTTTCTTCAGCTGTGAAGGGGATGTATAGAATAACCAACCTCTCTTAACTCTCCTTCCTGTTTAGTTATTAGTAAAATCAAAAATAAAGGCCTGAGGATGGAGCTGAGCTGGCGGTTGTCTAGCTACACAAACCCCTGGATTCATCCCTGGCACACATAAGCATGGTGATGAACACCTTTAATCCCCAAGTGCTGACAAGTGGTGGGAGGAGGCTCAGAGACTCAAGCACACTCTTGGCTACATCCAAGTTTGAGGGCAGCCTGGGTGTCAAAAAATAGACTTTAAAATAATCAATCGCTAATCTATCACAGTAAATTTGGGGGTTTTCTATATACTCAAGTGCGTTGCATTGCTTGTACCATCTTCTAGACTATTCAGTGTGCTCACTGGCTCAGCACCTCTCAAGACATCCCGCCCACGGCATCCCGCCCACAGCATCCCACAGAGAGGCTGTAGGAAAAGGCCATTTCGTGGTATCAATTCCACTGCCAGAGACATCACAAGACTCGTGCTTTTCAATCTGAAGAAGAAATAAGCCACACCGGCTTCCTTGACTAAACAGAGCTCATGATTAGTTTGTGACTGCCTCCAGATCTGTCCATAGGCATTCGTTCCGTGACTAGCCGTCAATACCTTTCTGGGCTCAGTGGACACTTCCCTGAGCTACAGTTTCCCTGTCAATCAAAAGTTCTGTTCTTCCAGATTATTGCTTAAGTTGTAGCACTCATTAGAAAAGAAAAGCAAGCCACAGTAAGGTCGAGAGCCCTGTGGAAATAACCCGCCCCCTTTGACACGGAAAGCTGGGCTGACTTCAGGTGAAAGCTATGGAGGAAACCCCTAATGGCTCCCTCGTAGTTCTCTTCCCAGCCTCCCCCGCCCCCAACCCTTGCAATAAAAACTCCCCCACAGCAGTTCTAGCCCAAAGGTTTATTTTCTACTTTAAAACCACCTGCCTGGTGGCAGAGAGCTGGAAATGCTTTAAGCCTGCCTGCACTCGAAGCCACTCCGGTGCTTATTTCTTTCAATTCCATTTTTGCCCCACTGGGAAATTAAATGGCATAAAAATCAATCCTTCACTTTAAAGGAAAAGGGGCTGGATGACCAGATATCAATATATTCCTTTCTGGATTAGACACTGCTTCAGAGCATATCTGGCTTTAAAAAAAAAAAAAAAAAGATTCAACAGACAAGCTCAGATAGGTTGGATGCAGGCATCAGCTGGAGCAAAGAGCAAAAGTTTCTTGTTTGTGTCAGACGGTCAGCTAACTGATGATCAACTTTCTCTTCCTAGGGTAGGAATGATTTCAAGAGAAAGTGAGCAGTGGAGACCAGTTTTGATTTTTGTCCAAGAGCTGCAGACCAAGTTGCCCCTCAGGCCCACATAAGTGAAAACAGAAACTTGGCTTCAGGTTGGGGAGGGGGAGTGGCCAGAGCCCAATCTCTGTAGCTAGGGGCAGCAGCACCAAGCCACCCTAAGGGCACCCAGAGCCCTGGGCTTGGGAAATGGGTTAGAACAAAGAGCAGTTTCTTCTTACAGGATAAAAGGTAACTATTTCTTATTTTTGTGGTCCTGGGGCTTGAACCATGACCCGTACATGTGACGCAAGCATTCTACCACTAAGCTACACCCCCAATCCAAACCATAACTGCTTTTTCAGCAGCTGTCACCACGCTAAGACACCAGGCTCACAGTTTCAGTTGAAGAAATGACTACCTTCTCATTGTTTCTCAGCGGGGAACGCAGTTCTACTGGAGTCTGGTGGGCTCCTGCCTTCTAAACACAACCCAAACAGGATGCTCCCTTAGACACCCATAAAGGTGTCACGATAAATACCAATAAGGGTGTTTGGAAAAAGAGGTCAGCATTTGTCTGTATGGGATGTGGAAACCAACCTTGCGAAGGAAAACGTGGGACAGAGAGCTAGGCTTCACAGGCTCCTGTAACTCCTCAGTCCTGGTCTGTGGCACACCAGTGAGACAGCAAAACGGAACCGAGGCCAGGATGGTGGCCACGCCCCCATCTCCCATTATGGAAGTCCCCACAGGTGAGGACTTCCTCCCCTCCCCTCCACACACACATTCTGAGTTATCTCATCAGGTAGGGCTTTCATTGGAGCACAGTGACAGCATTGCAAGATACGATTGGCTGAGAATTTAGGGGCTTGGAATTGGCTCAAACATTGTATATAAGCTTATATGCTGTGCAATAAACTCGGATCTGTACCGTGATTCTGGTCTCCGGAATTGGATTTCCTGGGATTCGTCACTCGACTCATAGCCTCTTCTTGCCCCGCCCCCATTCTCTGTCCTGTTTTCATATTTGCCTTCATTTCCACTAGTGGACTGAGTTCTGGCTATATTGTATCAAAACATCTTCACAGCAGCAGCACAAGGTGTGTGGTGTCTGTGTCTATAATCCCAGTACTAAGAGGGAGAAGCAGGAAGATCAGTTCAACATCGTCTTCCTTGTTGAGACGCAGCAGCCGTTCTCATCCTGTGGGTCAGGGGTTGCATAGCAGATGTCATGCATAGCAGATATTTACATGTCAATGCATAACAGCAGCAAAACTACAACTATAAAGTCACAACAAAATATTTTTGTGGTTGGGGGTCACCACAACACTAAGAAGGCTATTAAAGGCATTAGGAAAGTCGGGAATCACTGATATAGAGCATTTGGTCAGCCTGAGCTACCTGAGATCTTTGCTCAAAGCTAACAAAAAAAAAAACAAAACAAAAAACCTAATAATAAATTTTGTTACAGTAAAATAGTTATATGCTGTTTGTGCTAGTTGAGAGCAGATTGAGAACAAGGTGGGCCACCTTGTCTCTGGCCTAAGTATGTTTGTCTCAAACATTTTCCAAGACTCCTTAACGTGGGGCAGCCCGGCCATACCCTGGGCTAAGGAGGAAAGAGGACAGCAAACTTGGCTAATGGTATTAAAAACTTTGTGCCCTTGAAAACAGCAAAAAGCCTGGGGTGGGGGTGGGGGGCAGCCACTGAGAAGCTTATTGGTGGAGACCTCTCTGCTTTTCAGTAAAACCTCAATCAGAAGCTCCAGAGTGACTCTAGACGACGGCTTCCCCAGGCATTTCTGTCAGGTTCTAAGCACCCGATTTGATGATATTTTGCTCCTTCAACTGGGCTACTTCTGTTGTTCCTGCTGGATGTTGTAAGGACCTGGTATGGTGATGTCATCTATCTGCTATTTGTTGCTTAACACACTTATTTGAAATTGCAAGTATGGCTACAGCATTCTCTAGAGCGGTGGTTCTCAACCTTCCTAATGCTGTGACCCTTTAATACAGTTCCTCATGCTGTGGTGACACCCCCCCCAACCATGACATTATATCATTGTTACTTTGCTGTTATGAATCATAAAAAAATTTCATTGCTACTTCATAATTGTAATTTTGCAATTATAAATTTTAAATATCTGATATGCAGGATATCTGATATTCGACCCCCAAAGGAGTGAAGACCCACAGGCTGAGAACCGTTGTTCAGGAGTCTATAGTCTATACAGAACGGCAGAGCATGAGAACAGGGTTTCAGAGACTTACGGTTAGTATAACTCACACCAGGTATAATATACCTCTCCCCATAACTCACCCATGCTATTATTCTAGGTTGGAATAAAACTACAGAACTTGTGTAAATAGCCAAACTGACTGTGGCAAGAGCTATAACTCAAAACATAGAGCACTGGGGATGTCTATGATTGTCATGTGAAAACATGACACTGTTAAAACCTAAGACAGAGGTGTGGTGTTCATTTCTTTAACCACAGTAGTATCTATGGACACTACCCAACATGTGCCTACTGATGCTATGTGACAAAGTATATAGCATTACTAATGTCTGGTCAGAAGTGTTTACCTCAATAGGCTTATAAAAAAAAAACAAGCATAAAATCTCACAAACAGAACAAAAGTAACTGCCTTGAATTCCCTAAGAGCCAACATGGATAAAAGACTATTCTAGATTTAAACCAAACAGTGAAATGGCATGTAAATAAACCCTGAAGGCATTCTGACCCAACAACAAATGGGTATGATATAATACACACGTTTCAGGAAGTTGAGAAACTCTGAGTATGCACTGGCAATATAGTGTTCTTGAGTGTATTCTAATGTTAGCATGTTGATATATATGCAGAGGAATGCCATTCTTGAATGGATGCTTTAGTACGAGGGGATGGAGCGCTACATCTTCTGTGTTGTGATTTGCTTTTAAGTAGTTTAGCAAAAATAAATGTAGGTTGGGCATGGTGGTGCCTGTAATTTAGCACTTAGGGAGTCAAAACAGGATTAAAACAGGACTGAGTTTGATGCCAGTCTGAACTGTATAGGGAAACCCTGTCCAAAAAAAAAAAAGCAACCACCACGAACTGTGGGGATGAGTCAGTTGGTGAAACAGCATGTGAGCATGAGGACCTGTCCAGCACCAACAGAAAACCCAGTCATGGTTGCTCACATTTGAATCCCAGCACTGCATTGTGCAGATAGGCAGATCCCTAGAGCTTGTTGGGTTAGCTGAATTAGTGAGCTCCAGGTTCAGTGAGAGACCCTGTTGGGGGGGGGGGGAACATAACTGTGAAAGCCACCTAACATCACCTTCCAGCTCCATGTACATGCATGTGGGCACACATACACACAGCACACATTTTTGTTTATACATGCATGTATTTGCATTGCCCCTGGCAACCTAAATAAAGGGTGTCCTGGGATTCACTGTGAAAGTTTTATACAGCTTCTGTGTATTATTTTCTTAAGTTAGTGGAAATAAAAAAATAGTTCTCATAGTATTTTTATTTATTTGGAGGGAAGGGGCAACAGGATGCATATGGAGGTCAAAGGACAACTTGCTGGAGTCCCGTCTCTCCTTCCACCATGTGGGTTTCAGAGACTGGACTTAGGTTGGCAGGCTTGGCAGCAGGTGGCTTTCCCACCAAGCCACCTTGCTACTCACTCCGCTCCTTACAGATAACCTCGTCTTAGTCAGCTTTCCATCAACTTGTACATTTCTACTACAGTAGATTTTAAACCTTAGCAGACTACACTCGTTGGAGGTGAACTTCAATTCTTCACAGGACTGATAAGTGTGAGATGTGTGTGTGTGTGTGTGTCTAATTTCAAACAGCTTCGAGTGCAGTCAAGTGTCACCCAGTTTCAGTTCAAGGCCAGTAACTTCCAAACATCCTCACAGGCTATGCAGTGCAAGAGCTGGCTTTAGGAGTTCTCAGCCAGCCCAGGGTAGCATCCGTTTATTTTTTGTCTGATCCTCACCCTCTACCCTGTTGCTTCTGCATAAGCACTTCCACTGGAGATTACTCTGCTCCTGTTTGCAACTCCACATTCCTACTAGACAGTGGAACACCCTGAAGGTAGCATGCTCTGCCTCAGAAGATTGCAAGCACTGCGGCAGAAACAGGAACTTGGCAATAATGGAATGTGTAAAATAAAGACCTAAGACGGAACGAGTCTTGAGAGGAAATTACAGAAGTTCACTAGCACTTAATAATGTGCCTTACCAAATATGATTCAGAAGGGGAAGAATGAGTGATTTATAAGGAAACTTGAAAACTGTTACTGTTGGTCACATGAGCCTCGGTTGGAGTTGGGAAAGGTCTCTGGGATGCAAACACAATTGAAAAGGAATGTTACTGAAACAGAAACCATCATTCCTTGCTTCAAAAGCTATAGTACAGTACAAAGACTGGCTAAATTGTTTCGTCAAAATTAATATGTTGCTACTACATGTCAACGAATAGAATCTTATAAATCAATAATTATATTCTATCTTAATTATGTATAGAAAAGGACGGCATATATGAGTACTTTTAGAGCTTTTTATAAAACCTATGTTAACCCATGATTTTAAAAAGCAAACCACCTTCTGAGGGAAGCTTTAAGAGCCCTTGCAGAGCAGTTGTTCAGTGCCGTCCCTGCATTGTAACACGCTGTCCAGAATAAGAAGGTGATGGTTCTCTACGGCCAAGAACTGGGTGTTAGGAGTTTCTGGTAATGTGGCTGGGAGAATGCTTCAAAGGAAGATATTCTTATGTCCCTTGTTGCTGAGTAACAGAGGTGTCTTAGTTAGGGTTTCATGGCTGTGAAGAGACACCATGAGCACAGCAGCTCCTATAAGAAGTTGTCTATTAATATTTCCCTGGTGCTAGCCTACAGTTTCTGAGTTTTAGCCCATTATCGTCCTCATCATGGAGGAAGTACGGCAGTGTGCAGGCAGACATGGTGCTGGAGAAGGAGCTCAGAGTTCTACATCTTGATCAGCAGGCATCAGGAGACTGCCACACTGGGTAGAGCTTGAGCATAGGAGACCTCAAAGCTTGCTCCATAGTGACATGCTTCCTCCAAGGCCATACCTACTCCAACATGGCTACACCTCCTAATAATGCCATTCCCTAAGGCCAAGGGTTCAAACCATAATTCTATGGGGGCCACTCCTATTCAAAGCAGCACAATGGCAAAGAAACATCACTGTCAAGGAATGCTCACTCTTTAAATGAAGATTTGAAACCTGAAGTATTGGTACTATCTATGGGTGGAGAATTGGAACCATAGTGTAAAAAGCACTCCATAGTCTTTAATAATCCACTGGGTGATTTTAATGAATTGTTTTATGTTTTTGTTGTGGAGGGTAGTTGGCAAGAAAAACAGACAACAAGTCAAAGGTGAGGTATCTTTGGAAAATTTAATTGGACCGTATTTTCTTTCTTGGCTGAAAACATCATATCCGTAGACATTATGGGTTCCATAGCTTACAAAGGGGTAGTGGTTTTCTTACAGTTATACACTGTACCCAAATTTCTATAGAAAGATAAGACATTTCCAATCTTGCTTTCGAGTATTTCCTAAGAGATGCTCTAAAGGTTCCTCACAATGGCAAGTAATGCAAAGTAAGGCGTCAGTTCTCTCCCTTGCACATTTAGTGCAACGGAGGGACAGGAAGGAAGACTAGTTATGTCAGTGCTAGTACCCTGGGGATTGCTGCTGGGTCCTCTGAGGTACACCCATGGCACTGAGGTGCTGACACACCCCTGCACTGAGGAACCTGAGATGGGGAAATACTGGGCAGCCTGTCACAGCCAAGCATGACTGTCACAGAGGAAGGGGACTTGGAGTTACCTGGTTCTTCCTGGTGCTCCCAGGGCTCCTGGCCTACACATGGAGCAAAGGAGCCAGGGCTGGAGCCTCCCCAGTGGTCTCCCACTTGGCACTACAGTACTGCAGGTTCACTTCAGTGTGCTTTGCAATGTATGCACTCAGAGTAAAGTTAAAAGTGACTTCACCAATTCCTATATCAGACTACTAGAATGAAAATAAAAGCCTTTGATTCTCTGTCGGATGCAAACAGCTCCCTGGTGAGATACTCAGGTAGAGGGCAGCCGTCAGGTTTGCCTGTGTACAAACTGAGTTCTATCATCTGCACAGCATTCTCATTTCTCAAACTTGTTTTATTAGCTTAAAAAAATTAGGATAAGGCAACCAAATTTAAGTAATTTGAGTTGCAGAAAAACATCTGGAACATCAACCTTCATCTACTCAGGTGTTAAGAGCTCATGATTAAAAGGCAATCAACGAGTTTCTTAACAAGAGAGATAACGTGGCTACTCTCAATAAATGCACCTCTAGTAAACACAGGGCCCCTCATAAATATAAAATTAAATTCTTTTGAGGAATAGTTTTCTGACTTTAATATTTGGGATTTATATTTATTCTTTATATTTTATAGTAAAAAATTTATGGTCTTGGTTTCTTTATATTCATACACAAATGACCTCATCTCAGCAGGCTCATATACGGATGGCAGGTTGGGTTATTCAGCTTCTTTCAGAAGGGATGGTGGCCACATGACACATGCTCTTAGAATCCTTGCAAAAACTCCTGCAGCTGGGTGACAATCTCTGTGTCCACCGTCTCCATGAGGGACTGGAAGCCTTGCTCCCCCAGGATCTCCTGCTGCGCCTTGAGCTTCTCATAGATGAACTGCTGCAGAGACACTGTGTGCACAGGGTCCTTCAGGGCCAGCTGTGGGACAGAGAGGACAGACAGGGTCAGTAAGACAGACCATCCTCCTACACATGCCTGTCTCTCTAGGATCTCTCCACAGCAACCCTTCGAAAACTCTGAGAGGTTCCTGTAGACAGTTTTTGGGGGCCCCTGAGTGTATTGCTCTGATGTGCCCAGCTTCTCAAGAACTGGGAACTCATCCTTTTAAAGTAGACTCTAGTAGAAGCACCCTAAAAGGAGAAGAACTAGGGTACCAATGTGACTGCCCGTTCCCCTAAGGACAATGAGACTCCATAGCCGCAGGCCCAGGAAGCCAAGCGCACCCTATCTGCTCTAGCTTACACCGCACACCGTCTAACCTGTGCCTATGGTTTAGGTTGTCAAAGTTTGTCTTTCCCTCACTCCATCACAGTATTTAGAAAAGCAAAGAAAAATTAAAATTTTAGTATTTTTATGCTATGTATGTATACAGTATAAGCTACACATCAGTACTCTTCTTCACCTTCATTCGATCACAACATTCCTTCTGAATCCATGTTTAGTATTCTAACTTATGCCATGTTTTTTTAACCTGTTAAACATATGTAAAAGTGAGCACAGTGTAGTTTAAACCATTTCATCTGTAACGCTGCTGCACACACCACACTTGTGTTACTGTGTAAACGGCCTTTCTTTATTCTTCAGCTTCTTCTCTTTTGTTTAGAACAGGTCTCAGGCAGCCTTATACTAGAGACTGTTGCTCAAGTTTGCCTTGACCTGCTGCTTTCACCTCCAAGTCCCGGTATTCTCGGTGTGTGCCACTATGCTCAGACCTTCATCTTGTTTTCCTAGGATATCTAAAGAACCACTGGGGCACAGAACATTTTATGACTCTTGATATATACCATCAGCTGTTTTCCCTATGGTTTGTACCAGTATAAACAATGGAACAGTATTTAGTTGCTAACACTGTGTTGGCACTGATACTATTTAAATGACTTATAATTCTAATAACAAACAACACAATACTAGTATGAGCTGAGCGTTTATTTCACCATCAATGACCCTGAACATCTGCATAATTTTCAATAATGAATTATGGTTGTTTTTGCTCCATGTAGCTGAATTCCATCTATAACTTCTGTTTGAGTCATATAGATCTTAAATTACAACCAAGAAAAAAGGATATAGGCAGCATAAAATTTAAATTATGCCCCATGTATAACCAAAGCAGAGTATATAACAAATTCAAGATAAAGAGAACATCAATCCTCATTTCCCCGCAGAGAGATAGAGACAGGGCAGTGAGGATACCACACCTCATCTGTGAGTGAAGGTGTCCTTCTACAACATGCACAGAAGGTCAAAGCGAACACTGAAAAGCACTTGCTATTCGGGGCTGGAGTTAAGAGTACTTGCTGCTCTTGTAGAAGACCCATGCTTGATTCCAATATGGCAGCTTACAACCTTATGAAATTCCAGTTCTACCAAGTACGTGGTGTATATGCATACCACAGGCAAAAACACTCATACATATAAAATAAATCTAAAAACATTCCTCAAATATTTTCTTTCTTAAGTAACATATGGTAACGATCAACATTATTTTAATTTCAAAAATATACCTATTGGGATAGAGTATATTTACTTTATAGAAGCATAATTAATTATTCATAATGAAACAGGTAACTCTAGACAATAGCAACTGAGGTTAAACTGACACTCAAGTGAACTTGAGCTCCCCAGCTAGTGAGAGTGGTTGTAACAGGGCCTGCAGTCGTCACTGACAGCATTTTAAAGAACGTGACTATTATTTTTTTATGAAAACAGAGGTATTAAATGTTTCAGATAAACACACAGAGTGACTGGTCTCATTACAGCACTCTCACATACAGTTCCTGTGGCTCTGCCTCTTGTGCCCCTATTCTCCTGCTCCTACCTTCACCATCTGAGCACTATCCAGCTCTCTCTGATTCTGTTATTTCCTTTTCAACACTTTTCCCTCTCTGGTGGTTCTCTTTCTAGTTTCATGATTTACACTCACACATCAAAAACTAGAACCAGGGCTAATGAGATAGCTCAGTGGACAGAAGCACCTGCAAACTCTGGCAATCTGAGTTTGACTCCTGCAACCCATTTAAAGATAGAAGGAGAGAACCAACTTCCAAGAGTGCACACTGTACACATGCCCACACACATCCAATAATGAATAAAAAAATTTAAAAAGCTGAGGAGAAAGGACATGTGATGTTTGTCTTTCTGTCTTTTATTTACCTTACTTAATAGAATAATTTCCAGGTCCATTCATTTTCTTGCACATTTCATTTTATGGCTGGAAAAGTTCGGTTGTGTATATACAGCACATTTTTATTATATTCACTGCATACAGACATCTAGGCTGCTTCCACTCCCTTGCTATGGTAAAGAGACCAGCAATAAACATGGATGCATGCATAAGAACTTCTGGGGGAGGACATGGAGTCCTTGGGAGAGACAAGGTTAGAATGCCTAGTAGGTTTGTTAAGTGGTATGTTGTTGTGGTAAAACCATGCCAGGAAGTTTGGTAAGGTAGAGCAGGTGGAAACCTGGAGACTAGATGGGCACACATCTGAGAGTTAGACGACTCCCCATCCCTGCCAGACTCTAGGCCTGAAACACGTGCCATGTTCCTCACATAAAAGAAACGTGTCCTATGGTCACCCAGGCCCAAAACAGAGTTCTCCATGCTAATGAGGTACCTAGTTTTATCCAACAAGAATTCAGGGAAGCTGAATCTTCCACATTCTTGGAAGTCAGGAGACTAGTTATTTTTTAACCCTTCACATACCCTTTAATTTTTCAGAAATTATTTACTGTAACATTATTTCAGGAGAAAAAGTTTTTCTTTTCTCTATTATTCTTAGAAGAAAAATAATGTTCTTCCCATAATACTTGACAGATAAAATATTAAACAGATAAAAATAATTAACAGATAAAACATATGAAATAGATTTTAAAAAGCTTAAAGAAAAATATGCCGTATATTTAACTACACTGTCTTCAAAACTTCCTGAGTTTGATTAAAATGCCTCTGGTTTAAATATTGTATTTTGAGATTTAATTATTCACTGTGGCTAACTATCTATTCTAAAATCTGTCTGAAAGACTTAAATGTGTCCATTGGCTACTACAAGCTCTCTTCATCTTGGGCTTAGTGAAGAACAGAAGGCTGACACACAGACACCAAACAGAAGCTTGTCAGTGAGGCACAGCAATTCAAGTTCATTGTCTCTCTCGTGTGAGGCCTAAGCTTGCTTTGCAGAGGGTAAGCTAGGTTTCTAAGAGACAAGCTTGCTGCAAATGAAGCCCTGTCTTGATGAATGACTGTGTGAAGGAATGTTCCCTCTGTGTTCCAATGTGCATCCAAGAGTAAGAATACTGCTACAAAGACATTTGGAACAAAACATTCGAGAACTAAAATTCCAAGTCAATTTATAAAACATCCACAGAGGGCTGCATAATCATTAGAGTTTTTAAAGTAGACAATAGACTATTTTTTAAAAGCTCCTAATGCAGTCATTTTTTCATTCATACATACACATACACATATACATGTATCCCCCAGCAGTATTTTTAAGGATCAAACCCACAATCCAGTACATGTAAGGCAAACATTCTAACAATGAAAAAAGCCCCAGCTACCCTACCCTCGTTATTTTCCAGACACCCTAGTTTGACCTTATGCTGGCTAGCTTCAAGCTCAGTCCTCATGGCTTTTTTTTTTTGGGGGGGGGGGGGGTGGGGGGGGGGGTACCCAATGCTAGGCTAGCCAGTTTGGCTCTATACATTTAATTCTCTTTCATTCTTACCTGACTTGACAGAAGTCCCCAGACTCCCTCTGCCTGTATGTCAGTGAGGAGTATCTGCAGTATCTCCTCTAACTACATACTATAGGGAATGCAGGAGTCTTTTCTTTGTAAAATCACTCTTTCCTCTACCATCTAAAGTTTGTCCTTTTGATCTTTTTTCCTCTCCAGAATTCCATAAGATTCTCCAAAACACAGGTCAAGATCTAGATATAAAAGGAATTTTAATACAGCTTGTTCTCTTTAACTAGTTTTTGCTGGTATATTTCCTTAATACACTGTTAAATAACTATTATCTAATTGACTAAGATATTAAACTCTCTTCATGGTTGATCTGTTGATTTTCTTGGAATTTTCTGATTTAAATGAAAAGTTCACTGACTTAACTGCTTTTGTCCCGTCTTAGCCAACACTTATGCAGTGGTCACGTTCATGTTCTCTAATTCTGTCACCTAGACGGGAAATTCCACAGGGGAGACTGGCCGCTCATTACCATCCCCCTTTCCACAGATGCACTGTAGTCCCCAGATGGCATGTGGGCAAATGACTTCTGCCACTACTCAGGCTGACTCTTTAACCACTGCCTTTACAGCCCTTTTCCAAGTCTTCCAGCCAAACCAAAGTCAGGTTGAAGCAGTGTTTCTGCTATCTGGAAAATCTCTGCTGGAGATTTTGATACCCAATACCACACAACATGTCTTTTTATCTCAAAGATTTTTAGGGTATCAGGATACTAGTTTAGATTGTTTCTTAACAAACAACAAACAAACAAATCAAAACCCACAGCACACCATGGAAGTCAAAGGACAACCTGCAGATATGTGTTGGTTTTCCACTTCCATCCTCCTGCAGTAGCTGCTGTCAAGAGTTCACACTGGAGGCTTTGTGAAGTTTTCCTCACTGAATCATCTCACCAGCCAGTCCTAAGATTTTACATTTATGTCTCTCCCACTCATTCCCTGACTACAGTGTGTCTACTTTGTTGGTACTTTTTAAAAGAAAAACAATTCTATGTATTCATCTGTCTCAGCATTTTCCTGCCTCCGAACTCATTTTAAAAACTATTGATGTCTTCACGTGCTTTCATTTCCCTAAGGGTAACTTGTGGTTCATGTTTTAAAGTTTTGAATCATTCATTTTCATTGTTTTGTGTTGGATCATAAGTGACTGTGGGCTATGAGTAACTGAGCTACACCACATGCTTTCATGTCTCACTGTTTTATGTCATCTGCCTCAAAACTGCAAGCTGCCCTTTACGGTAGGGTTTAAACACTTCATGGAATACGATGACCACTGTCTCAGCCCTTAACTTCTAGCTTTGTTTCACTGTTGTCAGATGTATAAACTATACTACTTCTACTTTGGGAAACTAGAGGTTTTCTTCATGGTCTGTTTTTGTAATGTTGCAGGAACATGTGCATTTTCTTGAAGGGGGCACCCGTCCTTTTACATATAACCATTAAATTAAGTTTACTGACTGTATTCTTCAGGTCTATGAACCACTATGAAACAGTGTGATTGTCTTGGGCTCAGCTACACACATAAACCATAGACACCCCCAATCTTAACATCAGCTCACTGAGAAAGCTGTGGGAATAAAGCAACTTCATAACAAGGAAAGGTAGGAAAATGAGATGATTTCACCTTAAAATGCTATTAGGATCATGGAACTATTTTTAGGCTCATATGAGATGTGCTGCCTTTTATGGAGGCTCCTTATATTTAACAGAGGCATTCTGTTTTTCTGACAGTTTCACTCTAGAAGCTGGCTGTGCTCCGCCTGCTTCAGCCTAAAAGCACTTTCCTAAGAGCTGCCTCCGCAGTGAATCCCAGACAACTGCCAGCAATGGGTCAGATGGAACACCATCGCTCTACATTAGAATAAGGACCAATGTCATCATGTTAAATAAGCAAGAGTAAATAAATGATTAATTTAGCTAATTACTATTTACTCACCATTCTTCCATAGTGTTTTAGATAACCAACTAAGTAATTAATAATGGAAAATATTCTCTTGACACTCAGTTTACCATTCAAGTAGAATGACTACAATAAAATGGAATAGGACATTCAGATGTGTTATATTAATTGATGATATTAAATTAGAAAACAAGTCTGCTAGATAATTAAGTATGACTATTTAGCAGTACCTTTGATTGTATCATTCCTCAGAAATATAACTAGTACCATATTTGTCAACTCTGTAAGAGAATATACCATAATACCAAGACGTGCCATACACACTGACCCAACAGTGCAGAAATACCAGATAATGCAAACAACTGGAAGAGAAAGAGTGAAGGAAAATTAGATTTCTATCTGTAACCCAAATGTTCCCTTTGATATGCTGAGTCCTCTGATTGTCCTGCCCCTGTGTTTGAGCCAGAGGCTCACTATGTAGACCAAGCTGACCTCTAACCCAAGAGCTTCTTGCTTCAAGCTCCCAAGTGTTCAAAGTACAGGTGTGCACCAGCATGCCCAGCAGATGTCACTGGTTCCTGCCTACACGCTAAGGAACTAAGAAACTTGAACATTACAGTAAGAGCTATTCACAGACAACACCTGCTCCCTTACAGCTCCTTATTACTCCAATGGACTCAAAGGTTTCAAGAAAATGAGATCATTTAGCAAATCATGTAAGACTCTCAGGTCTCTTGATAAATACAAGGCAGGCAAGCAAACAAATGAAGGACTGAGAGGTCCCCACCAGGTGCTATCGCTAGGAACTGCTGAGTGCTCTATAAAGGCAAGAGTGTTTACCAGTCAGTAGCTTACACTGAGGGAGGATTTACAGAGGCAAGAGCTCAACCGTCAGTGCTTTACACTGGGACTCTCAGGGATGAACTTAGGCCTGTGGGTTTGCAAGGCAGGGGCTTTCACCAAGTAATAAGTCATTAGTTTATAAAAATGCAGAATATGGTGGGTGAATTGGAGGAGTGAAAATTTTCCATCTTGACCATTGGCAGACATGACAAGACTATTGTAGAAACTGTAGTATTTTAGAACCTGAATTAACTAACCACCTCAGGGGAGGAAATACTAATTTCAGGACTGTTTAGCTTGTTGTTTCCTAGGGAGCTCGGAATGACCCCACACATATTTTAAACACAAGTTGTGTACTTATTTTATTAGGCAGGTAGCATACAGGTCCACAGAAATGATTACACTGTTAAATATTGTAAGATGCTAAATAAATAGCTTGTGAATAAGTAATAAATTAAATTAAATAAATAAAATTAAAGAAGAGAAGCCAAATGGCAGACTCAAAACAACAGCTTTAAAATTTTAAGCTACACAGAAAACAACACTACTTAAGTATCTCAAAATACATGCTTCATATGGACAGTTTCCACAAATCACAACAAATCATAAATCATAAATCAGCACACTTAGCCCGGCAGTGGTGGCGCATGGCTTTAATCCCAGCACTTGGGAGGAAGAGGCAGGCGGATTTCTGAGTTCGAGGCTAGCCTGGTCTACAGAGTGAGTTCCAGGACAGCCAGGGCTATGCAGAGAAACCCTGTCTCGAAAAAAACAAAAACAAAACAAAACAAAACAAAACAAAAAAAAACAGAAAACAAAAAAAAAAGAAAAAAGTAAATCAGCACACTGAGATTTAATCTGCATCAAAAATGGAACCACTGGATACCTAGAATACATTTAAGATTTAAAACTATGAGTAAGTTTGTGCCAATTCCTCAGAGTAAGTCTTGCTTTGTGTTTAAGGATCAAGCTCAGTGAAACGAGACAATGTTCCAGAATCAATTAGCAAGCAGTATTTAAAACTGGCATGCCTGACTAAGATCATCAATCTCCAGTTCTTAAGGTAAGGTGAAAATTCATGATGATAAAAAAGTTTGTCTTTGTGAATCTGAGGCCAGCTTCAATACACAGTGAGACCCTGGCTCAAAACAAACAACTTCACATTGAGTCTTTAAAACTGCACAGAATAGCAGAACTAAGGAAGCTGAACTGTGGAGGCGTCTGACTGTGGTGGTGTGGCAGAGTTAGAGGAAGACAGGATGGGCAGGCAGAACAGACAAGAGAAGGTCATTTCTGTGTCCTGAGTCTGAGGTGACCAAGCTGGATGGTGATCAGAAACAATGATATTGCTATGCCCTACTTGGAAAGAGCACGTCTGTCATTAACTGAATGATGATGGAGTGAGATCCTGGAAGTGGAAAACGCCATGAAGGCCTCTCCTCTACAGTATGCAGTGTTGTCTACATATAATCTTGAATATTTTCTTGCCAATATTTTTCTGCTCTGATCACAGAAACAAAGTATTCTCTAATGAGAAAAAAGGAGAACAGACTGCAGCTGAGTGTGGCAGGTGGCACACATTCCTAGGACTTTCTTACACACACACTTAGGTCAGGAGATGGCTTGCTCAGTACACTTGAAGCATCACATAAAATCAAGCATCCTTGTAATGCCAGCACCCAGGATATAGAGACACGGGGATAGGCAGAATCATTATTTCAAAGTCATCCTTGGCTACACTGCAAGCTCAAGGTCAGCCTAGACTACAAGAGACTATTAGAAGGAGGAAGAAAGGAAGCAGGGGGAAGAAGGAAAATACAAACACACCTCTTTTATGGATCTGGGGAACCAGTTCACTTGGTAAAGTGACTGCCTTGAAAGCATGAAGGCCTGATCTGAGATCCAGAGAGAACCTGCAGGTACAGGTAACGTACACCTGGAAGGCAGAGGACAACCTCAAGTGTCGCCTTACAAATACCTTCTCCTCTTTGAGACGGGCTCTTCCCTGGTCTGATGCCCACCAATTGCTAGACTAGCTGGCCATCGAGCTCAAGAGACGCTCCTGTCTTTGTCTTCCCAGGACCTGGATTCCACTGTAGCACAATGCCCAGCATTGTCACGTGGGTTCTGGAGGTCAGAGGTAGGTCCCAGTGCTTTCAGGAGAAGTGATTCTTTCTCCTAACCCCACAAATCACTTTCGCCAGCTGCTGGGCTTTAGGATTCATTTAGAATACACAAAAACTAAGTGAACAGAAGCCTGTTCAGTTGGTTTTGGTTTTGAGACAGGGTTTTTACTCATATGCAGCCAGATTGGGCTTGGCTCACAGAACTTCTGCCTTAGCCTGCTGCTGGTTTACAGACCTGAACCACAGGGCTGGCAAGAATCCCTGTCATTTAAAGAAATTCTGACAGCCTGCATTCTAATTTTCTGAACAGAATGAAATTTTATTTATCAAAGTCAAAATCATTTATGACATGCAGCTATAACTATTCAAAGAAAACTCCTTAAGAAGAATTATTTTAGCTTTTAACAAATCTCTGTAATGTTTAGTCCAGCAGAAGAAAAAGAAAACCGAATCCTTATATCTATTTCTTCATTCACTCTCTTGTTCTGTGTTTGGGTTAAATTAAGAAAAACAAAACAAAACAAACAAACAAACATACAAAACAACAACAACAACAAACCAAGCCACCAGACTGTCTTGGGTATGTAGTTTAAAGAATGGATGTGGTGGTTTGAATAGGTTTGGCCCACGTAGACTCAGGTGTTTGAATGCTTGGCCCAGGGAGTGGCACTATTAGGAGGTGTGGCCTTGTTGGAGTAGGTGTGGCTTACTGGAGAAAGTGTGTCACTGTGGGAGTGGGCTTTGAGGTCTCCTATGCTTAAACTCCACCCAATGTGGAACATAGTTTCCCCCTGCTGCATAGAACTCTCAGCTCCTCCACCAAGCCTGCACGCTGCCATGCTTCCTGCCATGATGATAATGGATTAAACCTCTAAAACTGTAAGTCAGCCCCAACTAAATGTTATCCTTTACAAGATGTGCCTTGGTCATGGTCTCTTCACAGCAATGGAAACCCTAAGACAATTACAGATGCATTTTAAAAATTACTATAAATAATATTTTCTTAAAGGTCCGTCAAAAACAAGAAATCAGAAACCACTGTGAACTTTCCATTACATTATAATTTGTCTACCTTGTTCTTTGAATAAATTGTGTACCCTTGGAATGATTTTTTTAACATGAATTAATACTAGTCATTTATAAAATACAGGTCCACTGAGTACATACTGAAATACTCCACTATCAAATTATTCTAAACTTAGTCTCACTGCTAGAAACATGTGAGAAATAAATGGAAAGCTATCAAGCTGAGGGGGATACAATATGTGCGTTTTCCAAAATTCTAATTTTGCTTGATGGTTCAAATTTAGCAGTAAGTAACATACACTATTGATTGTTTTCCTTGAGGTGACAGGCTGTCCTTTCAAGATGAATGTGTGCCAAATACCCAAGTCTGAATTACCATATTTACTTATATCAACTACTCTTTTGTGTTCAAATGGTGCTACAAGGAAAAAGGTAAAACCAAAAAAAAAAAAAAAAAAAAAAAAGTTAGGCTCAATCTAGCTGGTCCTGGAGCTCACTTGGTCCCAGCAAGCCCTAGGGAATTCTGTAGCACTAGGTTTGCCATGTCTGGCTTTTTACATGAGTGCTTGGGATAGAACACAGGTCCATGAGATGCATGAAGAGACAAGACTGTAACTCTGTGGCAGGGTAACTGCCTGACAGACAGAAGGCTCTGGGTTCAATACTCAGGATGTGGGGATGGGGCGTGGGGTAGGATGAAAATTCATTCAACAGAATTTCATTATATGCAACCATTAAAAGAAGTGATGGAGGGGCTGGAGAGATGGCTCAGTGGTTAAGAGCACTGACTGCACTTCCAGAGGTCCTGAGTTCAAATCCCAGCAACCACATGGTGGCTCACAACCATCTGTAATGAGATCTGATGCCCTCTTCTGGTGTGTCTGAAGACAGCTACAGTGTATTCATATATAATAAATAAATAAATCTTTAAAAAAAAAAAAGTGATGGAAATGCAAACTGATATTCACGGAAACATACTTTTGTATATTTACACCTAAAAAAAATTTAACAGAACACACATACATATGTAAAATCACTATAATTATTTTTAACTTATAAATACAAAAGGTCATATAATTATATGTGGAAATAAAATACTGGGAAGGGTACATACTACAATGGTAAAGATTTCCTTGGGGAAACAGTATTTTACATCTGTAATCATTTATTTATGATCTTTAAATTAATATAAGTCACTTTTATTTTCAAAAAAAAAATCTCTTTAAAATAACAGCTCCAATACTGAGAACAATGCTGTGAACAGGATGATAAATTAACTTTTTCTTCTAGCAGATGATAGAAAGGTGGCAGATGGGAAAAGCAGACACAAAGACAGAAAAGGCTACTGTCGAGGTAGCCTAGGTAGTCTCGTGTTCCAGATGTGTCACCTGTGTTAGTGAAAAGAGGCGTTCCCCGAGTGGGGTCCAATTCTTCACCCACAGCCCTGCATGTTTTTATTACATCCAGATAGTGCCTCACTGCCAATTTCTAAGTGACCAGCAGTATCCGAACTCACTGACTAAGGTTTTTAGTAAGAAACCCAACTAAATAAGGAGGCAACAGTAAGACTGCCTGCAAAACTCAAGAACATTACTGATACCAGCAGGCAATTAGCTAAGTTTCAGCTAAAATGCATACACAAATAAAATAAAATAAAATAAAATAAAATAAACCCACTTTGGAAGCCACTGCTGTATTACATTCCAGAGTCATTTTGAATGGCCTTTCCTTTCAGTGTCTGTGAGTGCCCTTACGCAGCCTGCTGTGGAGGAGCTTAACCTATGAGATCTCAAACTATTTTATGATTAACATTTTAGTTCCATCAAAGGAAAAATTGCTGTCTCAGGAGAATGTCTGGTTATCAATTTGTGTCTTTATTACATCTCAGTTGTATTATTTCAATTCATTACCTTCTAGCCTCTGTTTTAATGTCATTGACAACTCCGAAGTTTTTAAAGGCATAACTGCCTTTTCCAAGAACTTCCCTAGGATTTGAGTTAAGCTCAATGTTGGTTTTAAAGAGTGTGGAATCTACAAGGGATTAAACCCAGAGCCCTGCTCATGCTGGACAAGTGCTCTGTAGTGGAACACTGGCATCTCACTGTGTAGTACACACTGTCTTGACGTCCAGGCTTCCTGCTTTCAACATGCACCATCAGAGGGGTCATGTGTGTTAAGGAAAGCTATGCTAAGTCCACAACTGTGAAGTAGCTACTGTTTTTTATAAAGTTAATCTTAGATGACATTATGTGTCCTTAAAGTGCACTTTGAACATTTCAGTACTATTTAAAGATGAAGGTAAAGAATTAGTAGTGTTGGTTTAAATCAACAGCTGAAACATTTTAAGATAAAAAAATGTAGAATTTGCAAAACATAGAAAAAGGAAAAACCTTCCTTTAAAGAAATCATCTTGTTAATACACTAATAATGTAAAGAGGCTTTTAATACTGTAATGTATACTGTTGATCAAATACACCACCAGACAGGAACTGCAGAAAGAAAATACAGTCAGCATAGGAAACACTGCTTACAAATATTAATGCTTTGCATATGCTGACTGTTCTGAGCTCATGCTTCCCTTTGGAAGAAGGTACTTGAGTGCCATTGAACGGAGGTCAAGGGAAGCAGCTCCACAGCTACAGCAAGCGACTGGGTGCTGCTGCTGAGGAGCAAGCCAAGAGCTGCTTAAAGAATTAGTGTGTGAGGGTTTAGGCTTCTCATACATGAGCCTTACGAGACCTCATTTAATAAATATGTCTCATCACGTAAGTAACTGTGTGTGTGTCTGTGTGTGTGTGTGTGTGTGTGTGTGTGTGTGTGTGTGAAAAATAACAGCAATAGTGCTTTATTTGAAGAATGAGAAACATTCATTTGTATTTACTATTTTCTAAATGGTTATTTAATATTAAAGCTTAAGATTTATGTTGTTGCAGCTGGAGAGATGGCTCAATATATTCTGCTTTTGCAGAGAACATGAGTTAAATTCCCAGCACCCACATCAGGTGGTTCACAATCAGGGCAATAGTTAAATACATTAATATATGCTATGATGTTAAATATACTAACATATCTATAAAAGCTTTACGGATGAACAAAATTTGTTGACAGTTTTAAGAAGCACTACCTACTCATAATGGTTTCATGTTAGTTAATTAAAATAAGAAAATTTGGGTCTATTATAACTCCCTTTTCCCTATTATCTACAATGCCTCAAATTTTATAAAGTTCATTTTATATGTGCCAAACACTTAAGGGAAAAAATGGTTTTCCTGACATGGGTTATTGCTAAGTAGTTCAACCTGTCCTTGAACTTTCAGCATCCTTACCCCACTTCGGCCTCCTGAGTGCTCTGCATGTGTGAAATGGCATGCCCAACACATTCACAAGGTTAAATGGAGAAATCAGACTATTAGCCATATGGTAACAAATATAAATACATCTATTCTAAAGTCGGGGTATTAAAGCACCAATTTTTGAAGTTTCATTCAAACAGTGGGGTAAGTTTCCAGTACTATAGGCAAACAAATCACAGGGGTCACCCAAGATGCTGCCATGGTTTATGTAAGTACTATGTAATAATTAATATCATTGTTGGCTAAAAAAATAAGAAAAACAAAACACCCTAGAAAACAAGATGCTGTCTTTCAGTAGAACTGAAGTGAACAACATACAACCTTGCATCCAATCACCCAAAGAGCTACTAAGCCATACAAATGATCACATCCGTGCTTTGGTTTTTGCTCTGCAGTGTCCCAGGAACCTTTATGCAGCACTCTGATGTTGTCACAAGAACTCCATCTCTCATCTCCCCAAGGAAAAGCACCATACCACTTCTCGTCTTTACAAAAGGCAGAGGCCATACTCACATTGTATGTTGTAACTGTGTCTATTTTCAAGTAGTTTCTATTGTTAGATTGTACTGTGCCTAATTCAGAAGTCAGTTTACAACACAGTATATGCAGTAGTATACACAGGGTTCTGAACTGTCCATGTTTTTTAGGCACACACTCCAGGTCATAAAACATGTCCCATAAGGATAACTGACCACTGTCTAAAGCACCTTTCTTCATCCTGCTACTTTTAAGATCTTTCTGCTTCACTCATCTAGAGTTCATTTCAGGAGCTGAAGCCAGGTGATGGCAGCCCTGAGATGAGGCTACTGGTGCTGGTTCTGCTGATCTGGCAGGCTTGGAAGAGCTCTGCAGAATGATCAAGCAGTCTACGGAGAAGTGGCCCCTTTTCAGCTACCTTACCTCTAGGACAGTTTAGTAGATCAGTGATAACATATACATCCTTCTGAGAACATGCACTTCACTTCTGTTTCAACAATGGTTTATGAGCTATTGAAGGTAGGGGCTGTGTTTCATATGTATGTATGTATGTATGTATGTATGTATGTATGCATGTATGTATGTATGCATGCATACATGTATTTATTTTTCTACTCACTTATTCATTCCTGAAACATTTGTTGAGTACCTGCTATATGTCATGCATGTCAAAAGGCACTGGAGAAACCTGCTGCATCTACCGAAGTTCAGTGAGGGGTGCAGAGCTGCTAAGAGACAGCTATATATGGAATAAGGGTCAGGCATGGTGGCAGTGGCACATGCTTGGTGTTCCAGCATCTGGGAAGCTGAGACTAAACATCAATCAGGGTGACATAATAAGGGTCTGTCTCAAAGACTAAGGAGGGAGATTGTTACTGGAACTTAATTCTCCAAGATTATAGGAGCCAGAAAAAGTCTACAGAAGACAGTCAATTGTTGTCCTATTCGTGTGGCACAAGTTGCAGGACAAAGCCATACCGCAAGGCTACAGAGCCTCTAAGAGCACACAGAAGCATCTCTCAATTTCTAATCACCCTCAACTCTGGTGATGGACACCTATCCAGAGGAGCCAAAGACATCTAGTGGGCCTGGAGTGGCTGCAGACCCAGCTGCTTCCTACTCCAACGAGGTACTTATCTGCACCAGAACCTTGTGACCTGCTCTGACTTTCTGATGGTAAAAAATGGCACATGGTTTCATGTTTCAGAAAAGAGAAAATCATGGAAACAGTAAAAAGAGGGAAGGAGAGATGAACAGGTGGCACATATGCTGTAGTAGTTTGAATGGCCCCCAAGGGTCATACATTTGAATGCTTGGTTCCTAGTTAGTAAAACTGTTAAGAAAGGATTGAGAGGTGTGTTTTTGATGGAGGAGGTGTGTCACTTGAGTTTCAGGTTTTTAAAGCCCACACCAGGCCTAAGCTATTACATAATATGACTAGAAATTAAATACAAAATGAAACACAGATTTGGGTAGTTTAACTTGCTAAGGATAAATCTACCAGATTAAGGAAAATTAACATAGCATACAAGGAAGCTAATAACAGAATACCTATTACTTATTTATAATTCAGAATGTTATGGAGAAAAGCTATCACATCTTTCTGTGACAATAATGGTATATCCAATGCTTTTAAGTTGAGAATAGGAGGACAAGAATTGGGAAAGGCCAAGTAAGTTACACTAGAGGCTCTCACTGTTGTAAGTCAAGAGAAGACATGTTCCATCTTAGGGTACCAACAAGCCTAAGTCAAAAGGAAGGACGTTTCTGGGGATATAGTCATAAAGGAAAGAATGGCATTAAGGGCTTTTAAAATAAGTCAAAAACGGACTTTAGCTGACAGGCTCCAGCAATCTGCTAACCCAGCTATCTTCTGATGTCATCAATGAGGGAAAACAAGTCTAAAAAGACACGGGAATCTGCTCAAGGTCACAAGTCCCTGCACAAAAAGGATGTAAATTTAGGTGTAAAGAATCATTCCTGGGCTGGAGACAGGATAACAACAGGAAGAGGAGGAGGAGGAAGAGGAAGAGGAAGAGGAGGAAGAGGAGGAAGAGGAGGAGGAGGAGGAAGAGGAGGAAGAAGAGGAAGAGGAAGAAGAGGAGGAGGAAGAGGAGGAAGAGGAGAAGGAGGAAGAGGAGGAGGAGGAAGAGGAGGAAGAGGAGGAAGAAGAAGAGGAGGAGGAGGAAGAGGAAGAAAAGGAGAATTCTCCTTCTCCCCCTCTCTTCTTCCTCCTCTTCCTCCTCTTCCTCCTCTTCCTCCTCCTCATTATCATCCTTTTACTAGCTGCTAGGTGGTAGCTGCTATGTGTAAAGATAAAGTAAAAGAAATGGAGTAAAGTCGGGCCTGGTCTGTCAGAGCACTGTGGTATCGACCATGAACTCGGATTACATCCTTGAGATTAACATAAGATCACTGAAGGGCTGAATAGAACAAAAATATGAAATCATGATGGGAGCACAGGAAATGAGTCGGCCGGCCTTGATCCTGAGGGTGTTACATGCTCACTTATGTGCTTCTGGGGTGGGTGACATTGCTGCTGTCATTTTGCAAGAGAGGAAGAAGGCACAGGAAGCCAGAAGATCAGAAGAGACTCCCAAAGCTCACTGTGTCTATTCACATTCATGGTCAGAGAAAGAATTAAACATTGTAAGTACACTTCGAGCCAATGCATTTCACAAGTTCCTTAGCCTCTTGCTCTTTATTCTTATCAGATTCTAATGCAAGAGCTAATGGCTAGCAGTCAGGGCATTTTATAATGCCACATGATGCAGACCATAGAAGGGTCATTACAATAACATAGGGGAACAATAAGAAATAAAGAATAAGAAAACAATCCAGTATGTCTCCTCAAAATAGTTTTAGTTTTTTTTTCTTTTGTCTTTTTTTAAACTTAAATAAACTTGTTCAGTCCCGACTTTTTGATTTTTTTTTTTTTTTTAAATGAGCAAAACTTCTCCCTTTCTCAGACAGGAACAGCCATCTCAGAATGACTTCCTGTCCTAGGAGTAAAGCTCAAATACTTGACTGCTTCAACAAGGGATGACTGGCAGATACACAGGTGGAACCAACATTCCATGAATTAGCATGGTGATCACTGGTCTTGCCTGTAACTTACCATCTTTTTCCTCTTGTCTTGTTCTGTGGGTGGTTCTTCGTCTTCTGTTACTTTCGGTTCCTCAAGATGAGACATCAACATACAACTACAATTAAAAATAAGCACACAGTTTGTAAAAATGTCTGCACCATACTAAAGCAATCCCTCAAAATTACTGAGAGCATGCATGCTTCTCTGTAACAAAGAAGAGTTGATTAGATAAATATGATTTATACTTTTTAAAGTTTTTGGTTGTATTTGTGTTTAGGTTGGGAAGCTGCCTCAGTTAAGGGTGTCTGCTACTCAGCATGAGGACCTGAGTTTGATCCCTGAATCCATGTAAAAAAGCTGGGCACACCAGCACACTCCTAAACCCGGCACAAGCGAGGTAAGGACGGAAGGATCACTGGGCTTGCCAGCCAGAGGTTAGCAGGACTGCTGAGCTCTAGGTTCAGTGAGAGACACGATATCAAAATCTGAGGCGGGGAACCATTAAGGAAAACACTCACAATTGGTCTCTTGCTTCCACACCACATACATCAGAAACATATAAACACCAAAACGGCTTTCTTAGTATTATAATTTTAAAATAGGCCAAAGCAAAGGGAATGTGGAACATTTAACTTGGGCATTTGATACAGTAAGTTTTAACTTAGGAGAACATGGCAGGAGGATCAGTATCCCAAGATTAACTTGAGTTACTTAAGAGGGGAAAAAACAAAATATAAACACATGATAAATTTGTAAAAGGTTATTTCTAGGAAGCTTTTGAATCAACTATCATTTAGAAGATAATTTATATCTTTCTTTTAAAAACAAAAGAAGACAAAACAACAAACCTCAAGACTTACACTTCAACTACTTCCCCTAAGCTCCTGTGCTTCTGCAGACTATACACTCAGTGACTTTAACAGACGCATCACCAAAACACTACTGATTACCAAACTATCCACTTCATGCTCCAAGTGAAATTACTCTGCTATGAGAAACTTGTCCCCAGTGGCGCCCGTGGATCCAGGACAGTTAGAAATCATTCTATTTTGATTATCTGCACCACTGCTCTCTACCATTAGCAGAGGTAATAGAAACATAGCTTCCTGTTCATCCAACACTCATCACAGGGAGAAAAGAAATGAATGCTGTCTGGTGAATCACCATCAGTGGAACAAACCCCACAATGTCCTAATTTTGAACAGAAGAACTCAGAAACTTATCAGAGCTTTACGTTTCTAACCAATAGACTACGGCAGAGAGGGTTTGGTTTCTCTTAATGTTTTACATCAAATTGAGGGGAAGGACAGTACCAAAGTCAAGTATTAATTTAGGATTGAGGCCAGCTGCTAATATCAGAAATGTACTAGACTCCCTGTCACAGTAGCCTGGGTGTCCTTCCCTACCATTAGAAACAACAGGTTCTGGTAACACTGCACCTTTCCCAGTCAGTGCAGTGCAGCCCCACCACAGGCACCTCCTGAAAACAAGAAAGCTGGGCCTCCAACTCAATCACTGCCTTCGTCTTTCTGGAGCTGCAATGCTTTGGTGTGCTGAGATAACACAGCACAGCCAATGCTCACTCACAAGATAAGAGGCTGTAAGGGAGCCTAGCTCCCAGATTGAATTTTAGAGCTGAGTGAGGTATGTCTCCATCTATTAGCCACTTTATGCCAACTAGACTTTAATCCAACTGCAACAAATCCTGGTCTCTATAGAAGCCCTTCTTTCTTTTGGTCTCAAATTCTTTCATATTAGCCTTCTGCTGCTGCTTCTCATCCTCCTCCTCTTCCTCCTCCTTTTTTCCTCTTCTTCCATCTCTTCCTCCTCCTCCTCTTCCTTCTTCTTTTTTTTTTTGGGTAAGATTTATTTTTGTCTAGCAGTGATTGTGCATGCCTTTAATCTCAGCACTCAGGAGACAGAGGTAGGCAGATCTCTGAGGCTGAAGCCAGCCTAATCTACAAGTAAATTCCAGGACAGCCAAGACTACGCAGAGAAACCCTGTCTTAAGAAACAAACCAAAAAAGAGAGACTAATTTTTTATTTGTGACTCTATGCCACATGAATACAGTGTCTGTGGTGCCCGATTCACTTGCAGCTGGAGTTACATGCAGTTGTGAGCTGCCTAATCTGGGTGCTTAGACCTGAAATCAAGTCCTCTGGAAGAACAGCAAGTGCTCTTAACCCCAGAGCCATCACTTCAGGTCTGTTACTTACATAGTAAAAATGTTCTGCTCTGCCTTCACTGATGCTAAAGGATTTAGCACATGGTTTTCTGTGTCAACTTGAAACCAGCTAGAGTCATCACAGAGAAAGAAACCTCCAGGAGATCCAGCTGCAGGGCATTTCTCAATTAGTAATCAATGGTGGAGGGCCCAGCTCACTGTGGGTGATGCCACCCCTGGACTGGTAGTTCTGAGTTCTCTAAGAAGGCAGGCTGAGCACATAAGGAAATGCAAGCCAGTAAGTAACACCCCCTCCATGGCCTCTGAATCAGCTACTACCTCCAGGTTTCCCTGCTTGAGTTCCTGACTGACTTCCTCCAACATGGACTATAGCCTGGAAGTGTAAGCTAAATAAACCCTTTCTTCCCCAACTTGCTTTTTTGGTCATGGTATTTCTTTGAAGCAATAAAACCCTTACTAGGAAAAGTTGGTACCAGCATAGTATTGTATTGCTGTGATAGGCCTGACCATGTTTTTGAGAAGATTGTGAAGAACTTTGGACTTTGGGCTAGAAAAGCCACTGAGTATTGAGATCTCAGTAAGATATTCTGTAGGAACTTGGAAGAAAAGAATATTGAGACCAATGCAGGAGATGGAGGCCTGGCTTGTGAAATTTCAGAGGGAAGATTAATGACTCTATCAGGGCCGTTGCTGTTTTGATTTATGAGTCTGTGGTTCTGGTTTGCTGGGGCTGAAGAATCAGCTGTGATTAACAAGATTCCAGAACTACTAAAGTCAAACTTTTACATTACTGGGACAATTGATGGTGGTTAGCTGGAGCTAAGAAATTAGTGGTGACTAAGAAGAAACCAGCATCATTGAGGTGAAATCTTCTGGGAAGTGTTTTTTGAGAGCACAGAGAAGCTCTGTTCCACACACAGCCAAGGGTGTTCCTCATGTTGACAGCCAGACTTAGTACTGTGTGACTCGACTCACCCAGGTGGTACTGGTTTGAAAGCATGAAGGAAGGAGCCTTGGAGAGCAGCTAAGGCTTAGCACGGTGAGAGGCCACTGATGAAGGTGCAATCTCAGTGGCAGTTGAAGGCATAGGACTGAGGGTGTCATGCAGAAGTTGAGGCTTGGCACCACCATGAAGTGAACCAATGAGAAGCTATTTGTGAAAGTGCTACCCAGTTGCAGCAGAAGACCCCAGCATTTTGGAGATGCCAGGACCATGGGATGGCCACCAAGAACAGTAGCAGCAGTGGAGTGGAGGCACTGGGAGCCTAGAAGACAAGCTGTGTGCTACAGAGGGCAGAGCTGGAGAACTGACCCAAGCCCTTTGGAGCAGTTCAGAAGAACTTGAGTGATCCCAGACATTGAATGATTAGAGTTTTGATTTTACTTTGATTTGATTACAACTATGCCCTGATTTTTTCCCTCGTGAAGAAGGTATTTTACTAGAGTCTACAGTTAAAAGTCTTTGAATTGTAAAAGACTTTGGATTTTAAAAGAGATGAGATATCTTAAAGAGACTGAAATTTTAATGTTTGAATTTGTAAAGACTGTG
Organism: Grammomys surdaster; assembly: GCF_004785775.1. Taxonomy (NCBI): domain Eukaryota; kingdom Metazoa; phylum Chordata; class Mammalia; order Rodentia; family Muridae; genus Grammomys; species Grammomys surdaster. The sequence goes on along the minus strand of NW_021604578.1, from coordinate 12,154,910 downwards.
GGACTTTTAAAGTTATTTAGATCTTGAAAATGATTAAGATAGTAAGGGTTGAGGCTTAATAGACTGTGTTTGTTTGTGTCTCCAGTTAACAAGGGGTCACTTGTAGTGGCTAGTTTTGTGTCAACTTGACACCAGCTGGAGTCATCACAGAGAAAGGAGCCTCAGTTGAGAAAATGCCTCCATGAGATCCAGCTGTAGGGCATTTTCTTAATTAGAAATCAATGGGGAGGGCCCAGGCCACTATGGGTGGTGCCATCCCTGGTTGGGTGGTCTTGTATTCTGTAAAAAAGCAGGTTGAACAAGCCATGAAAAGCAAGCCAGTAAGCAACACCCCTCCATGGCTTCTGTATCAGCTCCTGCCTCCAGGTTCCATCCCTTCTTGAGATCCTGTCCTGACTTCCTCCAACAATGGATTGTGATCTGTAAGTATAAGCTGAAAAAACCCTTTCCTCCTATGTTTACTTCCTACTATGTTTACTTTAATTTGTGCAAATTATACTCATTCAGGTCTGAGAAAGCTATAAAACTACACCTTGTCTTTCTGACTCAGGATTGACTATGTATGCTCAATGTACCATTGAGCTATATATTACCAGTCCAAAAAAAAAAAAAGAAAGAAAGAAAGAAACCCAAAAAAAACCCAAAAAAACAAAAAACACCAAAAATTGTTACTGAAAAGCATAAAGTTGAAACTATCTTCTAAAACTCCAATTGAAAGTAAAATCTCATTTTGTTAACAAAGATTAAAGGCAAGTTGTCACATTTTAATTGAAATGCACAAGACGAGATTTCTAATAAGCAAAAACATATGGAGGCTTTTAATCCACTAATAGTTCTAGTCATAAAATACTATCAATAATCATTTAAAATAACAACTGTCTTGTGAACAGCCACAGAGCCACTCCTCCATTACACACCCGAGCAGAAATTACTGAACATCTCCAGGCTCTAGAGGGCTAAACTATAATGGTTCTCAACAAACTAAGAAGGGTCAAACCCAACAGGCAAACGTTGGTAAGAAACAGCAATCCTTTAAGTGCTTTGTTTAGTTTAAAAGGTACCTGCAGTAACATATTTCAGCAAATCTACGAAAACTCTGCCCTGAGTCGTCTGTTATTTTTCCAGCGCGAAAAGAATCACTTTACAAACATATACTGAGTGTCCTTTAAACTTTTCCTAGCCTAAATGAACTTTTCCATATTTCAGTGTACCAAATTTAGACGTTTCAAATTTGATCTCGTATGAAGAAAATAGCCTTGAATTCAATGCAGGAACCTGGAGAGAGGAAGGGAAGTGGAGGCCATGGAGGGATCTGCTTACTGGCTTTTCCCCCATAACCTCTCAGCTTGCTTTCTTAACAGCCAGGGCCACCTGCACAGGGGCAGCACTACACCTTTAGTTTGGGCATCTTACAACAATCATTAATTAAGAAAATATTACAGAGACTTGCCTACAGGGCAATCTGATGAAGGCACTGTCTCAATTGTAGATCTCCCTTCCCAAATGACCCTAGCTTGTGTCAAGGTCACAAAAAACTGACTAGCACAAATTACATACAACTGAACTGGAAATATTAAAAATGGGCACTCCACATAATCACCCTTCTCTTTTTCACTTAATTTTGTTGTTGTACTGGAGATGGAACTCAGAGCTGCAGGCATGCTAGACAAGAGTTAACCAGAGAGCACCTCCTCATTCTTCATCCTTACCAGAACCTCGTCCAGCAGGCTTCACTCGGCTTCCCTGCCAGCACACCCTTCTGAAACGGCTAGTCCCAGGTCCAGTCAGCATTCAACAACACAAATCATGACAATTCTATTCTCCTAGTCACTGATGGTTCATGGGGGGGGGGGGGGGGGTTTGTGGAATTCTGCTCAAGTAGATAAAAGGGACAAGAGCTTTGAAATGGTTTCTAGAAGAAGTTGACTTCAATCTTTAGAAAAGGCATAGAGGAGAGTGTCTGGCACTAGCACTGTCATGTAACCCTGGAGCTACTTTGTACCCATGCAGAAAACTGACTGCAGATTAGGCCGGTGTGCTGAGGGATAAAGTAGAGAGACCCTGGGTCTGTGATGCCGTTTGCCAGGCCACATTGGCTGATGCTGAAGCCACTCTTCTTAGGAACATACTGCTGCCAGAGGTAGCCAAGACCTACTGTAAAAGCTGGAAGTTCTATTACAGTCCCTTATATAAACACCTTATAAAAACTTTAAAAAATTCCATTTCCTTCTCCTAGTAAACGCATTACCTTCTGCTTGAAACTAACCCCGTGCAGCTCCTAAGGCTTCTTTCTGCACTGGCAGTTAGCTCACAGTTAAGTCTTTTATCCTTGGGCTGCATGTTCTCCCCTTAAGCTTCGCTATTTCAATTCCTCTTCCTTATGCACTATCTCAAATCCTCTTATGGTCTGAATATATGTTTCTAAGTGAATGTAGTATATTAGCAATGCAGAGAACGAGCCAAGAAGGAACACAGAAAAGAGGCAAAGGGAATTCTAGAGGCAGGTCTGCTCAAATAGGCTGAAGCCAAGGACATGACACAGCAGGAAGAGATTCTGAGCCAACGCATAAGTCTAATAGCTGACGGCACATCTAGGGTTTGACAGGCAATCCATGGAAAAGGAGAAGCTGTGCTAGAAAGTAGCATAGAACATCATCCAACAACTTGATTCTGTTCAAACCTGGGCTTTTAATTTTCTAAAGCAGAAGGGCACGGCCGTGTAGAAAGCTGGAGACCTCCAAGGAGGTCACTAAAGACAGACACTAAGAAAGTAGAGCGTGGCGACTTTAGAATTGGGTTTTGTTTCTCATTCCTTTGCTGCTGCCATTCTGTGGTTTCTGGACCTCTTTCCTTCTGCAGGGCCATCTGGTGAGTCCAATGAATCAAATGTAGAAAGAATCATTACAAAAGCCTGTATCTTTCTTGTTTCGAACAACACTACTTTGTTTATAGCTGTGTTTTGTCTCTACCGCTATAAAAAAAATTCATGAGTCTTTTCTAATCAAGTTTATTGCTTCCTAAAATGTTGGCTAAATTCTTTCTTCCTTTTTACTTCCCACACTTTGGCAAGAGGTTATCAATTTCTCTTCCCAGTATTATGTAAGAAAAGAAAAAGTGTGCTAAGCAGACTGGTCTCTAGTCTCATTAATAAGCTGCCCTGGTTTGATGAATCAACTCTAACTGAAAACTAACTAACAGATGCAGATTCATCAGCTCTCAGGATGAAACTCTTCTAACAAAATTTATTTCCTGTAACATTTCCAAGCAACATTGTTAGATTAATTACAGCTAAATATTAGGTATTCATTTACCTTACATATGAACTTGTTAATAGATAAACACAAATGTGGGATCATCAAAAGAACTCGTAAGAACTCACTGCCATTTTCTCAAACAAAATACATTTAAAATTTAAAAGGCCTAAACAAGTATGTCACAAGGGCATGTTAAGATACAACGATAAAGAGGCTAGAAACGACGCAATTTAAAGCTAACCTGCTTATCATCCAATCATAAATACCTGTTGGCCCTCCTTAGCTGCTCCCACCACCTCCCTCCAAAGTCTATCTCAAATTGAGCTCAGTGCTGCTTATCAAGAGAATATTACTTATAACAGATACCTAAATGGTTTCTCTGTCTCTAGTTCACAGTTTCCACAGACCATGTGAATCTCATTATAAACCTGATTATGTCATATCTTTTTTTTTTTTAAGCAAAAGTAAAGTTTAATTCATTAAAAACAAGCTGAGGGACTGGGGGCGGGCTTAGGGTCAGCATCACTTCTAGGAGCCAAGGAACTTAAAAGCACACCAGATGCTCTCTGTACGTATCCCGCTGTGCCTTCAAGCTACTGGGTAGAGTGTCCTCTACTCAGCACCAGGTAAACTTCTTGCCAGTGTTAGCTCAGAGGCCCACAGAGCATAGAGTCTCTATCTGTACCTCCTCCAGAGGCAACTCTAGACCTCCTGAGGTAAAAAGCGACAAGTCTCCTGCCACATGCAGCACTAGAAGCCCAGGTGGAGGAATTTGAAGGGAGGAGGGGGGTCCTTAAGACGGGCCATCTATAAGGTCAGGGCCAGAGGCACAAAGTGGGCAAGAAGATGCAGTTAGTCCCCAGTTAGAGAGAAGGTTCAGGACACAGACAAGCCAGGCTCACAGAAAGCAGGTCATCTAAAGAGCAACTCTGACCAGGGCAAGAGGCACTGTACTTGAAACTTGAGGAGCAAGCAGAGGGGTAGGTGCAAAGTCTTCCCAGAGGGCACAGGGGCAAGAGCCAGCAGGGCTATCAAGACCTTTCTATCAGCTCCCGTCAGACACCCTCAATCCATCCTTCGGATCAGTCGCTCTATGTTACCAACCTGGAAATGTTCCAGTACTCTCCAGACCATGGTGCCTGATCCCCAGTATGTGCTCACTGAGTGTAATCTCCACATCCTGGGTAGATAGTTCAAATTTGAGGGAGAGATGGAACTAATCTCATGGGAGAAATTGACCACCTGACACAAGTGGACAGATATACAGATTCTGACCCTGTTGCAGTATGGTGAATGAGTACAAGTGTCCAAATTTGTGACCAGCCACAGTCTATGATGTTCATCCTCATAGATGCCAGGTCTTCTGAGGATCAGGACGAGTGGGAGTGACCTCGGGGGAGGAGGAGCTGTGCAAGCCATAGTGAGGAGGGAGTCGGACAGGGCAGGACAGAGTACTCACCACAGATGTCATATCTTAACGTACTTTTCTACCCTTCCAGACTCTAAAGACAGAACCACAGGGCCTACACTGCCATGTTCAGCTGTGTGCTTGGGAAGCAACCTGGCCCTCTCCTAGAATGACTTTTGCATGGGCTTTGATTTGTGTTGCTCTTTATAAGTTGAAAGCTTAGCTGAGTGGGGTCTTGTCCTGAGGATACCACTTCTTTTATTCTATTTGAACAAAGGCTTTTTCTTATGTCTTCCAACACCAGCCTTGGCTCAAATATTGAATTTCCTGGTGTCCTTTTTCACCTCAAACTGTTTGTTTGTTTGTTTGTTTGTTGCCCTGCTTGCTCTTCCTCACTGTATACTTGCATAAGACTGGAGAGTAATAACCATGTGATAGTCAACTTAAATCTCTGCCAAATGCATTAGTCCAAAGTTTTTCAATTTAGCCTCATGCAGATTTTTACATGGGCAAAAAGCAATCACATTATTTACCAAAATATCTTAAGAATGGTCTCCAGTTTAGTTTCTAATATTGATTCCCCTCTGAAAGAATCTTTTGAGATGGGCCTCCATAGTCCACAATGCTCTCAGCACTATTGTCTTCCAAGATACTACTAGTGTGAGCCTGTTATACTCCACTTATAGTATTCAACTGCTTTCCTGGCCCATATTTCCAAAGTCTTCCACAATTCTTGAAAACAACAGCATGGTCAGGCCTGTCACAGAAGATGCCTACTCCCAATTCTTAGATTTATTGCTGTGACAAAACACCAAGACAACTTATAAAAGAAATATTTAATTTAGGGTTCACGGTTAGAAAGGACTAGTGTCCGTGACTATTATGGCAGGGAGCACGGCAGTCGGCGTTAGGTGTGGTGCCAGAGGACAGCTAAGAACTTACATCTTGATTCACAGGCATGAGGCAACAGAGTCAGACTGGGCCTGGCCTGGGCTTCGGAAACTTCAAAGCCACCTCCCTCTTCCAACAAGACCATATACCTCCTAATCCTTCCCAAACAGTTTCACCAACTAGGGACAAGTATACAAACATATTAGCCTTGGGGATGGGTGGGGGTGGGGAGGGATTCTCATTCAAACTACCACATGTCACTTCCATACTTAAAAATTAGCAGTGACCTCCACTGTTTAAAAAAATCATTCCAAAACTGCATTTCACAGTGGTCACTTAACTAGCTGGCTCCAATCCAGTATATATCCTCAGAAGTTATTCTTGCTAGAGGTATATCTCTACTTGTCTATTTTGTGTAAGGCCATGGGTTTAATCTAAATTAGTTAGATTTTAGGTGTGCAATGGAGTTACTTTTAGATGGTGTCAGTTTCTGAACCATGAGCTGGACAAAGCACAATGTCCCCTCTAAATGGGCTGGGCCTTTGCCAATACACCAAACACCCATAAAATGTTGTGTCAAGGAATTCATGCTCTATCTGCTTTCAAGTTAGGACTTAAGATTTTCTTTTCTGCCTTTAAACCTGTATGGACTAGAACTCACACTACCAGCTCTCCGAAATCTCCAACCTACCACTATAAACTAGAAAGACATCAGCCTTCGTAACCAAATGAGCCAATTTCTTAAAGTATTTTTACAGTTGTTTACTGATTCTGTTTCTAGAGAGAACACTAATTTGTATACGACTTACATAGGTGAAGAAAACAGTTTTCTTCCTTTGCCCTAACTCATTCTCAAACAGTATAATAAAAATGTCAACAGAACCAGAAAGATTAGCTTCCTTTCAATGTACTGTTCAAATAAACACAAAGGGAAAGCTCAAAAGTAAGCCAGCCACTAAAGTGAATATTTTATACTTTTCATTTGAACCTTACTGGAAGTCTATTGTGTCTTGTAACCCTGTGGACTATAAACTTTAGATCTATACAAGGCACAGGGTACAGATTAGGAAGATTTATCAGAGACCTCTGCAAGCACACTAAGAAGCTAAAGTCACACAAGCGAGGTAACTTGTTTCCCCTCTCTGTTCCTGTATGGCAACTACCACCCCTGGTAAAAAGCCTCCACCTAGGAATTCTGGGGAAGGAAAACAGCAGTGAGTGACAGGTTCTCGTCCCCAGGAACACCAACCCTCATGTCTAGGTTTACTTTGAGTTTGGATTTCAGTTTTATTTTATTTTACTACTTCACTTGTAACTGTGGGTTCCAGGGATTCGTTCAGGCTGTCAGGACTGCACAGCAAGCATTTTCTGCTTACAAAGCCATTACACCAGCTATCAGATTAGATTTCTATGACAGTCTCCTAACTGGGTAATTTAACTTTGTCGGCAAGTACATATGTGCACCACATGCAAGTATGATGCCTACAGAGGCCAAAAGGGGGTGTTAGATCCCCTGGAACTAGAGTCACAGACAGCTGTAAAGGACCAGCTATGTGGATACTAGTAACTGCACCTGGGTCCTATGTAAGAGCAGAGGACATCTCCAGCCCCGTCATATTCTTTTGTGGTTGTTTGTTTTGAGACAAGGTCTCACTATGTAGACCTGGTTGGCCTGGGAGTTACTGTGTAAACCAGGCTGTCTTGAAACTAGTCAATCACTTAAAAGGTACTATGGTAACCAAAAAGTACCATTTTAAGATGTCTTAATCACAAATACAAAGTAACTCATCCCATTTTTCTCATAGTTAGCTTGAAAGGGGAAACCTATTTAAAACATCCTTAAAAAGAAATTTATGCTAGACTGTCTTGGGAATTTATTTATTTATTTATTTATAAATAATGTTTTAAATTTATTCTCTGGCAATTTTACACATGTGTATAATGGATTTTGATCATATTTATGCCTATTCCCCTCTCCAACCCCTTCCCATTCCCTCTAGAATCTTCTTCTGCTCCTCTTTTTCATGTCTTTTAAATATTTTTTATTTTAATTTATTATGTATATCATAGGCAATGGATCATAGGTAACTCCCCAGTAGCTACATTCCTATAGAAAAATAACTTCATCTTCCTCGGCAGCCATTAACTGGCAAGAGCTCAATTTAAAAAAATTATTATCAAGTCACAAAATGATGGTTATTATATCAAAGAAGCTCAACTTGGAATATAACAAAATAAAGCTGGGCTTTAGAAAATCAACTAATAGCTGGGCAGTGGTGGCGCACGCCTTTAACCCCAGCACTTGGGAGGCAGAGGCAGGTGGATTTCTGAGTTTGAGGTCAGCCTGGTCTACAGAGTTGAGTTCCAGGATAGCCAGGGCTATACAGAGAAACCTTGTCTTGAAAAACAACAACAAAAAACAAACAAAAAAAAAAACAAAAAACAAAAAAGAAAGAAAGAAAGAGAAAAAGAAAAAAAAGGAAATCAACTAATAAATATTGTAAGCAAAATAATGAATAAAATCCTTGGTGTAGTACTATTGATATGGATCAGTTCACAGCATGCTCACCAACACATGCAACCCCAGTACCACATAAAGCAGATATGAAGGGACACAATTACAGCACTTGGGAGGTGAAGGATGGGAAGATCAGAAGTTCAAGATCATTTTGACTATGCATGTTTGTGATCAGTTTAGGGTACTTGAGACCACCTCCTAAAATCGCAAAGATCCTTATTGGACTTGATTTACTCTATTACAATAGAAAAGGCTGTGTACAGCTCTTGACTGTGTACAGCTCTTAAAGAACAAGGTTGCCTTTACATAGACAAGACAGGGAGGGTTCAAGAGAGCATGAAATAGGTCAATGAAGGCCCTGAGATAAATCAGAGAGAGAAAGAGACAGATGAAGGCTGGTACAAGAATTGGTTTTCAGCCTCTCCAAGGTTGTCAACCCTACTTCCTTATTTGGGTTCTTTTTGCTTATTTCTGCTGGTCCCTGGGCCTCTAACAGGCTGACTAGCTCTGTGAAACAACAGATAAATAATTTGGTAGCAAAAACTATTCAGATACATTATAATAAGTTAGCTATGGAGGACCACGAGACTCAAGATGAGGTTGTTACTTAATACAGGGGGTTCCCAAAACCCATCACCACCCAACCTAAAAGGGGGGACTTCTGCCACTAGACCAAGCAGAGAGGAGCCACCCAGAACCCCCTCTGACAGGCGATCTGAATTCTTGCTTAGGCTGCGAGGCTAAGCACTGCAAGGGAATATAAATAAAAAATAAAAATATCTTTCTGGGTTCCCTGAGGGACAAGCCTGACTGCATAGGGGTTGATGTCAAAAGTATCTCCTCTCCAGGAAAAAGACATCGGGATAGGTATGGCCCTCATGTCTCACTGGACAACGACAAGGGGACCAGAGCCATTACAAGGTCCCCTTCAATTACTGGAGGTCAGGCCTCTATCCCTGCCTTCACAAGATTAGATTCGCCACAGCCCGTCTATACTTAGAGAAGGGAGGAGATGTCAGGGGCATCCCTGCTTACACACTGAAGGCCTAAAATCAGCCATAGGCCTAAAATCAGCAATAGGCCTGTCATACATGTATACTAACACCAAGTCTTGGGTGTCTGTGGAAAAACATTGAAACAGATGGCTATAAGCTATTGTAAACAGGCAACTTTTGTGGAAATTTACAAGCCTGAGTAGTCATAGACCATGTAAATAGGTAGCCTTGGCAGACAATACCAACTTAGATAAGGACAAGTGAGTCATAGGCAGAGTCATAGTGACTTGTCCCCAGAACCTTCACCCAGATGATACCCAGTTCTGAAAGATATTTGTATTCCCCCTGAACACCCATACTCCAGTGACATCCCCTTCCCCACATCCTGCCTTTCTGTGTTTATAACCCCTGTGTGAATGAATTATGATTTGAGAAAAAATAAATTATTTTAAAGAAAAAGGATACTTGAGACCTTGTCTAAAATAAAAAAAAAAAACAATAAAACTGTATAAAAGACAAAATTACACTCGTCATATTGCGAACTAAAAATAATCATGCAGCAGTATTTAATTCTGTAAATCTAAGTATGATTAATTAAATGATCCACCTACTCTTTGTATGTTCTTGTTTCAGGGTCTTCTGTCATAACATCATGAAGGGCCTCCACCGAGATATTTATAATTCCACAAAATTTATCCTGGATAACACTAGAATAAAAGAAAAACAATACAGATTAACCAGTTATTTTAACACCATCTTTAAAAAACTCCAAACACTATCTTGAACATGTAAATTTGGTACTGAAACAGAAAAAAAAGCCTTCAAAATATATTTGAGGGTAATATTTTTACAACTGCACATAATATTGTTCCTTCTGCAGTACTATTGGTCTTTAAATACTAGCTGAGCACCAGGGAAGACAACTGAGGCTGGGGAGATGAGTCAGTGGTCAGGAGTGCTGACCCCGGGAGCATGAGGAACTGATCGTGAATCCCCAGCACCCACATAAAAAGGTGGTGCAGTTGTGTATGGGTTTGTTACCCTAGCTTTGAAGGTGGAGACAAGAGGGTCCCTTGTCACATAGGAATAGTGCAGAGAGAGATGTAGAGAGAGATACATCCTATTGCATACACTTCCCCCCCACACACACACACACAAACACTCACAGATAGGCACACACACACCAGATACACACTGGATTTTACCATTTTTTCTAATAGCCGTATGTTAATTTTACAATAGGGACACAAAGTGCTGGCAAAAATCTCTGCCTTTCTGAAGATACTGTTAAGGGAAAAAAGAAAAATCATGTTGCAGTGTGAAAGAAATATTGTTAAAACATTTGGCAAAAACTTAGACCCAGCCTATAAAGAATTCAGAACAATCTGTCAGAGTCAGCAGACAAACAACTTCATTTTGAAGTAGAAAAGGTTTAGATGGAAAAAAATGTGAACAGGCAGTTCACCAAGAAAAACATTCAGATTTTATGGGAGTACTTAAAAAGATGTTGCATATAATTAGACATTACAAACACAAGCTGAAATCACAATAAATTTTATTTGAAAGTAAAATTAAGAAGACTGGCAATACTATGGGTCTGAAGAAGGCTAAGCTGATCAAGTGCTTGCTAGGCAAGAAGAAAAAGCTATGTGATCCTCAGGAGCCAGCACAGCACAGCATGGCAGCACATGCCTGCTGGAAGGCAGGGGCAAGCTGCCCACACAACCCATCAGAAATTACAAAGTAATAGCTCCTAAGAACAAGACTCAAGGTTGTCTGCAGACCACATGAGTATTTATGTGTACACGGATGTACCTCCCCCACATACCCCACAAACGTGAGGAAGACAGCACCAATACTACGTAATGGTGAAGAGTCTTACATATTGTTAACAAGAACTTAAAATCCTATATTCACATTGGAAAAATATGTCACATTTTAATAAAGTTAAGCAATCCTACTTGCAGGTATTTATCTAAAATCCAAATGAGTGTTCTAAGATCCGTACAAATATTTGTGATAGGTTTACTTTAACAGTCCCAACCTGCAAACAACCCATAAATGCCCATCAACTAGTCAATGAGTAAGTCTGAACACACTCTCAGGCCCATGAAATTTATTCAACAGAATACACTCAGCAAAGAAAAAAAAAACTTTCCAGGAAACATGATTGGTTCTCTAAGGCATCCTAGTAAGAGCAACAAGACAGATTCTAAGGGCTACATATTCTAGGACCATGTCTACAAATGTTCAAAAGGCAAGGCTATCTGAACATTTTGGGTGATATAACTACTTTCTATCATGAGCATGGCAATGGTTGTGCAAAGGTATAAATCTGTCAAAACTGTATACTTTTGCTATACATACACCGTAGCTTATATAACTGGTATTTCAAAAAAAGTAAGAGCAGCCATCTACTACCACATAGTACCATTAAATTATACTATAGAAATTTCAAAGTAGCTGAATAAATCAGTGCCTCCAGGATTATACTTTTATCCCTACAACGGGCTTGACCCTGTGTTACTCAGACTTCATTAACATGCATGATTAACTTTTTAAAAAGGTTCAGCAAATGCTCTGGGTAGGGTGACAATTACCTTAATTCCAACAACAGGGAGGTAGAGGCAGGTGGATTTCTATGAGTTTAAAACCAGTCTGATCTACACATTAAGTTTTGCAGGCATAGCTTCGAAGTGAGACCCTGTCTTAAAAAAAAAAGGTTCATGAAATAGTTCCAAGGTCAGCAGTCTGGGCCACTTCTCCCTGTGTGCAGTCAGGAGCTTGTGTCTGTACATTCGAATGTTATATTTTGGAGAACCAAATCATCAAATGGGCTAAGTCCCAACTGGTAGGAATCATTCTGATACATTCTTGTTTGAGAGTAGAAGATCTTATTTCACAAGGATGTATTTTATGCCATCTCGATTCCTTTATCATAGAATTAAAGAATATTTTCTAGAAAACATTCATTCTGCATTCTATTATATATACTGGAAAAAAATCAAGATTTTTTCATTAGAAATTTAGCCACAAATTATGTGATCTTTAGTTTCCTTACCTATAAATGAAGCCTAGATTTGTGTCTGAAGACAAAGTAGAAAAAATATGGCCATTATCTTACACCAAGAAACAAATCACCACGGAGCCATCATAGATGCCAAGGCAAGTAGAACCTGAAATTTCTTCTTAATACAACACTGACAGCATTGGATTAAATAGACAAAAGCCCTGCTCTCGCTTCCCAGGGATCTTGCCCGTGGATCTATTTCAAGATTTCTAGGGAGACTACATCAAGTTGCCTTCTCTACTAACATCAGCTCTAAGCAGCAACCGCACTCCTGGGAAGACTGGAAAATTTGGAATCAATGTCAATGTTTTCTCAAAATACTAATTATGAATTTTCCTAACAGGTATTTGTCAACTTCAATGTGACAAGACATATTACTCTGCTGTATCTATCCCTCAAGTGCCAGAGAGGAGGAAACAGACTCCACAGCCCGGGGTACAAAGGAGTTAAACCTGGCTTTGAGTGGAAGAGCTTACTCTAGGGAGGAAGAACTGGAGAGTGGAAAGGAAACATTCTGTAATCAGTAAAAAAGACAAATTAGACAGTATAACTATCTCCAAACCACTCGGAGTTTTAGAAAGCACCTTAATCATTACTCATTAAGCAGTTCAGGGAAAGGGTTTCCAAGTAAAAAAGAAAACTACAAGTCACAGAAGACAGGCCACACCTCTTAATCCTTCCCAGTAGGTCCACCAACTGAGGATTAAGTATTCAAACATATAAGCTGTAATTACGGGGCATTCTCATACAAGCTACCACATACTGTATCTTAGGAAAAGAAGGATTTTCCATCCTTTGTGATTTTGCAAGAGAAAGCATATGCATTCATAGGAAACAATGTCCAACAAGGGCATACTAAGGTCGCACAAAAATGAAATGACCAGTGTCTAGTACAAGTCACACGTATCCCAAGCTTGTACCAAACTTTCAAAGTAATAAAGGGAGAGATCTCAAACTTATCATCTTCCTGCACACACCACACCTGATTTTGTGGTACTGGAATCAAAACTAAGGTTTTGTGCATGCTAGGTAAGTACTCTACCAACTAAGCTGCATCTCCAACCCTGTGTGAATTACTAACCATGGGATTAGGTTAAGACTCCATCACTGTCAATCTGGAAACTATTTAAAACAAAGCTATATGATCAGTCATTGCAAGGGAATCAAAGCTCTATACCCTAGGACAAATTTAAAAAGCCAAGTGTCAGGGCTGGAGAAATGGTTTGGCACTTAAGTCTTTTCTTCCAGAGGACAAAGGGTTTAATTCCTAGCCCCTACATGGAGGCCACAATTGTCTGTAACTCTGATTCCAGAGAATCCGAAAGGCACTGCATACATATGGTGTGCAGACGAGCATGCAGGCAAAACATTCATACACATAAGAGTGATACAAAGCCAACTGTAGTTACATTATTAAAGTTATATGACAAGGTACTTGTATTCAGGATTAAAGTCCTGAAAAAGTCCCATATGTTACCCAGCTCAGCCCAAAATAAGAATAATGTGCTCCAGAAAACAAACACAGAAACACACACACACACACACACACACACACTTAGGCTCTTGTAAAGGTAGCTCTGGCTATCTTGGAATTCACTATGTAGACTAGACTGGCCGCAAAGTTATGGAGATCCACCTGCCTCTGCCTCCTGAGTGCTGAGATTAAAGGTGTGTACTACCAGGGCCAGCTAGCATTCCATGGTTAAAAGGCAACTCAGCTATAAATGATGAGGACAAGGATGCCAACAATTGGAAAGAAAGTACCTGTCAATAAAGCACAAGAAAGAAGCCATAAAGTTACGGGGGAGGGGGGGGCGCGAGGGAGGGAGGGAAAGAGAGAGAACACACAGCTGGCAAGATGGGATAGATCTGGGAGGGGTGGGTGAATATGAGCAAAATATATTGTAACAAATTCTCTAAAAATAACCCCAAACACACAAAAAAATCAAAACAATAACATCAATAAAGAGAAAAAAAACTACACAAAAATTTAATAAAAACATGGGGGATGGGGGTGGGGGATGAACCAAAAACCAGTAACCTTGATAGATTAAAAAAAAACTGGCAAGAAACATAAGATTATGATTTGGAATAAGAGGAAACATCATTTCTCTGAAGTATTGTTTTTATAATTTTATGTGTATGAGTGCTTTGCCTGTACTTATGTGCACCATGTGCACGCCTCCTGGCCTAAGAGATCAGAAGAGAACACTGAATCTTCTGAAACTGGTGTCAAATGACTATGAGCCAGCATCAAAGTGCTGGGGCCGCTACAGGAGAAACAAGCGCTCTCGACCACTGAGCATCTTTCTAGCCTTTAGTTTTAAATTATTTAAAAATATTCATATGGTAGCTGGCATGATAGAAAAAGCCTCTAATTCCAGCACTTGGGAGGCAAGCCTGAGTGCATCTCTGAGAGTGCAGGGTCAGCCTGGTCTACATATGGTTTTGGGCTAGCCAGGGCTACAGAGTAAGACCCTGTCAAAAATTTGACTACTTTGCCACGTGTGTAATATAGCCAAAAAGGCTATCTAGGTCTGCTATCTAAGTGGGTCCCCTGACAAAATCCCTCCACCTACACCCAGTACACTTTCTCAGGAGCTTTCCCAAGGAGCTTTCTCAGGGCATGGGAGTCTTAACTGAACCCACATCCTCTCCCCCATCTGCTCTTGGTAACCTCACAAGCATGTCAAACTCAAGCATGTCAAACTCTATGAATGCTCCCTCCCCCAAGCAAATGCAAAAACAAACGGGAAAACTAATAAAGCCCGGCTTTCCTAAATTTCCTTCCACAAATAATGACAAGCTCCATCACACCAGAATTAAGCCAGAAACCTGGGTTTTCAGTTCTACCTTTTCTCCTCATTTACTCTTCCCCAAACCAATTCACCATCAAATTCTGCCACATTTATCTCCAGATATTCCTATTCTGATGCTGTGCCATGGGCCAATCCTGTCTCTAGTTTAAATACCCACGTGAGCTCGTAAACAAGGGAACGTCCTCTGACCGCGTCTGTAACTCATCCTCTCTAGAGCACACTTGAGGGGTTTTGTTGTAGTTTGAGACAAACTCTCGAGTAACCCAAGCCAGCCTTCAGGTAGATGACCTTTAACCTTTGATCCATCTGCCTCCTCCCTCCTGAACCCTGGAATCACAGATATCCTGCATCACACTTGATTTCAGAGTGTTCTTTTGAAAAATCTGAATGTATCTTTCTCTGTTTTAAAGCAAACACTTGTATCTTTCAATAACTTTCCACTACGTTTAAAAACCTAAGCTCCTGGCAATATTTTTGCCAGCCCTTCCCTTGCTTATCCCCACAGGTCTCCTCCACAGACTTCCACACCCAGTGCTTTCTATCTGTTGGAATTCTACTGCCTGGCTGCCCCTGCAAAGTTCATTCTGTTTAAGAATAAACCTGAGTGGTGCCATGCTACAAGGCAGCTTAAGAGGCTTTCATAAGCAAGGAATCGCTGAAGAAAGAGGAGTTTAAAAGACAAAGCGTATGTGTCTCAAACAATGTTTATTCATTTATGTTATTTATATAAAGAAATATACCCATATAAAATTAAGCTTAGAAAAACTGATTGCCATAAACAATTATCTGGCAAAAGCAACAAGTTTTTCGAAGACACAACTAAGAGCAGACTGAGATTTATGTCCATGTACAGGAAACTCAACAGAGTGAGAGAGGGGGTGGGGGTGGGTAAGAGATCACAATGCCCCCAGCCCCCCACCAAGAACATTTATATAATGTCTCCCATTGTTGAAAATGACTTCCCATTAAAAGTAATAGTTGGACGCCTTTAATCCCAGTGCTCATGGGGCAGAGGCAGTCAGATCTCTGTACATTTAAGGCCAGCCTGTTCTACAGAGTGAGTTCCAAAACAGCCAGGGCTACACTGTCAAACCATGTCTCAAAAAAAAAAAAAAAAAAAGTGAGCTAATACTTTTAAAGTGACCATCTACTGACAAAGCACAAACTGAATACGTCATGAAAACAAATGTGATCAATTATAGCTCCGTTTATAGATCGCTAGTAACAGAACTAAAGTTTTCTGGTTGAATCTCAGTCAATTATATGACATACAAAAATAATTATCAAATGGTTGTTGGGTTTTGTTTTTTTTTAACTTTTGCTTGATTTGAGCTTCTGTGTCATACCACTGGCATCTTTAAGCTTGGGACCTTTAAGATCAAAGTATAGACCCCGTCATAAGGATTTCTCTAAACTTCAAACATACAGCTATGTTCTTTTAAATGTCTTTTAAAATAGGATTTCAGTTTGGGTATGAAGAAACTGTTACCTTTTACTATACACACTTTCACTGTTTGGATTTTCTTCCATTAAACGTACCTTTGGCTATTACATGTAAACAACTGGAATAGAAGGAATTTTGAGGACTTGACAAAAGAAATTGATTAAAAATGCCTCAAGTGAAAAAATATTCACTTCAGTCATAAATAATATAAGGAAAAAAGAGTGTTGTTTTTTAACATAATCACTTTCCCCCACCCTGAAATCATAAACTAAGCCTAGAACTGAACATTGAAAACTCTGGTGTGGGTGTTGAAGAAATTACTATCAATGCCTTCTTTTATAGTGAATATATGTCTTGCATGTGAAGAACAGGACTACCTCAGGCATCCACCCTCACTATCCACCCAGTTTGAGACAGGCTCTCTGGTTATTTTACATTGCTTATGAGGGCTAGCTGCCCTAGAAACTTACAGGGTTTCTCCTGTCTCTACTCCCACCTAGCACAGGACCTCAGGAACTTTCACCCAGTGAGCATCTCTCAGCCCTGTTACCACTTCCAGTGCATCTTAAACTAACTCCTCAGATCCTTCTCATTTTCTCTCAGATATCTCTTTATGCAGTGATTCTCAACACATGGTCTCCCAACCAGCAGTATCCGCAAACTTGTGAAAATGGAAAATCAGACAGGTATGTTGGCATACACCTTTAATCTCAACACTTTGCGAACCTGGTCTACATAGAAAGACTACGTCTTAAAACAAGACCTGAATACTAACAGACCTGCTCTACACCCACGCAATCACCCATGTGGGTGGTAGAAACAGAGCAGGGGTAAGAAAACTTCTGGGTGAATCTGAGTTTGAAGCAGTGTACAATATAGACTTTTCTTAAATACCATCATCTTATAAGTATTCCCATGTTATAAAAGAAGCTAAAATTATTACTTGGTTAAACACCGTAGAATGCTTTAGAACAAGATCACACAGACAGTATTAACCTTTTAGTAAAGTATAAAAATTGGATCAAGAAGAACAACATAGTAGTAGATCACCTATTTGTGGTTCAGATCACTATTAACTATCACAAATGTTTATTATTTGTTTATTAAACTACTGTTCAATATTATTTGTACATAACTTCAAATGTGTACTAATACAGAAAATCACTGCATTATGTGATTTCCACTAATAAATATCTATATTAAAGAGTCTAAACGCTCGAGTCCTAATCGTTCTTGCTTAGTTGTTTTGGTAGCAAGTGTTTCTTTGTTTTACTTTCAATGTGTTAGATGACAAATGTGAACTACCTTTACCAGATAAACCCTGATGCTGAACCTCTGCTTGCCAGGTATTTATTCAGGGACATCAACTATACATGAACCTGAAGTTCTATTAATTCAAAACTGATCACCTTAGCCCACCCAACTCAACATTATTTCTTAGCTTCCAGAATGTAGTACAGTTAGCCTGTGGCAAAAGCATAACTTTTTTTAGTTCCTCTCAATCAATTATCCCTTGATCAATTACCAAAACAGATCCTTTGACTGACAGAGTACTTTCTATCCATCCTGACCAACACTACACTGGCACCTCTCCCCAAGGTTAATAGTTCTGCTTCTTAGTTAATGTTGTTCCTTCCAGAAAGAGTGAATTTTTTCTATAAGAGGGTGAATTCCATAGTATCTCTCCAGTGGTTAAATTCCTCAAGAGCTGCTTGTGGCCCTCAAAATAAAGCATGAAATTATTATAGCCTTTAACCACTCTTCTCTCTATATAGCTGCAAATCTCTTCAGGACTTTAGGTCCTGAAAAGCAGTATTCTTTCTTGTTCATTAATCTTCCTAACATAGTAACCTTTCTGACGGCTCTCTTAACTGGGTTAATCTCTGTTTCCTGATAAAGTGTTTTTGTTGTTGCTGCTCTGTCTTAGTTTTGACACATGCCCTTACTATATAACTCTGGCATGCCTAAACTCACAGAATCTGCTTGCCACTGCTTTTTGAGCACCGAGAGGTGTGTGCTTCTATTCACAGAATGATAGTTTTAATGCTTATTTGTCTCATAAAGTTACCTTTCATCACCATATATTCAAAAGTGCTTCCAAGAACACTTATACTGCCTACTAATCATGTATCTTCTTCTAGCTTCAAGTTCTAGCAAGAATACAAACCACATCTACTTTTTCAACCTTGTAATCCTAGTGCCTAGGCAGCAACAAAACATAAAATTAAAAGCTTCAGCTCAAGTCAGAGTTAAAATATGTCATAAGCCATGAGAATTTTGAAAAATTAGTTAGATTCTCTCCCTATTTTTCCTAATGTGTAATTTAATATAGATAGTACAACCTTACAAGACTTTAGAAATAAACATGATTTGTGACATATTTAACATGATGTTCAGTACCCAGAAAGTTGGCTACTTATCTTGGTACAATATCAAAGAAAATATATGCAGACCAAATACACTTTATTCAAATTACTACTAAACACTTTAACAGTTCTAATATAATTCTATGAGAAGGACTAAGCTTTATGGCCACATGGCACTATGGAGTTTTTTATGGTCAATATCTAGCTGAGTCATAAAGCAGAATGTTCAAAGAGAATGACTTGTGCCCCATTTTCAGGAACAATTTGTTTATCGAGTCCAATTTGTTGCAAGCCAGGACTTTCCAGAGAATCCGGGGAGGTGTGACAAATGGAGGCAGTTACATTGTACCTTGCTGACTGATAAAAGCTGTAATACTCAAGTCTATTTTCCACTGAATCTTCTAATGCCTTTAGTTTTTGTTTAAACTGAATAACTTTGTAGATCAAAAAAATGATTAAAACACAAGCTAAGATGAAAAAAGCTAGCAAAAAATCAAAGGCCTCATTCAACTTCTCAGCTTCCTGGGTACAGATTAGAGATGTTTTTCCTGACACAGAAGAGGCATCAATTGGTAGAGCAGTGTTTTTCTCCAAGTTCAAGGTAACAGAAGTGAGTTGTGTCTGCACAGGTACAACTGCAGTCATCTCCAGTGCATTACCAAGTGTACTCTCTTGAAAAGGTCTACTGGCCGGGGAAGTGCGGCTCGGTTCCCAGACGGTACTGCTCTCTGGCACAGTGTTTTCCAAAGGCTTCCCACTCATGGTCACTTTATGCCAGGCCATCATGAGTGCAGTGGTCTTGTGGCGAACAGGAAGAGATTTTACAGCCCAGGTTCTGGATATATTGGTCCAAGGTAAAGGCAATTTGTCATGTCAGTCCATTTAATATAACATAATGCTCTGTCACACATAGATAAGGGATTCCGATAACGGATGTTTACAGCAATGGCTGACGAGGCTAGCCACTCTTGAAGACCCAAAAGTTTGTATTCACAAAATTGGAATTTGCCCGAAGAGCAGTCAATGAAGACAATGGCTTAGGGACCCTTGGATGTAATTCTGTAAGATTATTAAATGACAGATTAAGGATCTTCAAAGATGCTCCCATAGGTTCAAATGTATTAATATCAATGTTAAGATTCTTGATTCTAATTTACAATAAATTGCTTAACAAGCTAAAATGTGTCAGGTTTAAATTTTCTAAATAATTATCAGTCAAAATCAAATATTTAAGATTGTTAATTTTACTAAACCCAACCCTAGTAACATTTATAATCCTTACATGCTTTAGGAGGGAATACTTTACATTGATAACTCTTTCCATCAATAACTCATTGATACACGCAAAAGGCATAACATGAAGACAGTCTCAAATTTGTAAAAAACATTTAATGGTATTTTTGTTAAAATATTACTTTTTAGATACAAATAATTCAAGCAGTATGAGATACTGAAAGTCTGAGATCTATAGCCTTGAATTTTTTTTGTTCAATAAGTCAAGAATCTGGGAACAACTGTCCTAACTATAATAAGTACAGTGGTGAGTCCTCTGTAAGTGTGGACATTTACAGTTCATCGAACAGTTTCCTTGGAACAAAAGACACCCAGTTAGACCACAAATACAGACCATGACGATCTCATCACCCCTTAAATACTTCAGGCATTAAGCAGTTTATAAAACTGTTTAGAGATAGAAGATACAAATGGCTTAACAAAACAAAGCCTTTAAGATATTCACACATGATAGTTACCCAAATAGAATTCTGCAAAAGAATTAAGTAATTAATCCACTTTCACTTACATGAGACATTATTCCCAATCAGATACAGGAAAAAAAAAAAAAGGACTTTTAGGAAAATTCTAAGGAGTATGAAAGGACTGGATTAGTCTGTCTTCCATGAAGAGTTGGTAAGAATACAAATATCCCAGTATTCCTTTAAACAATAATGATATTTAAAAAAATAAATAAGTAAAAATAGAAGAAAAAAAAAAGCAGGTAGCAACCAGAAATAAACACAGGCAAAAAAGAGAAAATAAAAATCCATATGTAATCCAATCTATTTTTTTTCCACAACAGAACTGACTCCTAAGACAAAACTTTAAATTATCAGAAAGGTCTTAAAACGAAAGTATCAAAATACTGAAACTTCAGTAATCCATTTAAAGTAGGATAAGCCAAAACTGTGTGTAACACATATTATGGGTGACAGTATGCTCCAGTGAACATTTGGAACAGAACTGCTAACACAGCTATGAAATCAATTCTTTAGCAAAGATAATTCAAACTCAACAAACTGAAAAATGTTTGCTAAGATAAACTATCAGAACCAAGTCTGACACACGTAACAAATGAAGTGAGGCTAGCAATTTTTGGATACATGCCCCATAATCAACATTGAGCCTAATAACACTACAGAAAAAGCAAGCTGTAGCTTACCACAAAATTCTCTCGGCTAAATGACTATACGTAAATAATCTTACCAAGAATAAGGACGTCATACCGTCGCTTGGCATTAGGCTTTTGTTTTAACTGCAAGCGAGCGCCATTCCTTAACTCAGCTCTCTCGGGGCCACTGCTGACCTCCAGCACACCACCTTTTCTGAATTCTAAAGTCATGGCTTGTGCAGGAAACGCCACTCTTCACACTGGTTCCTCTACAACCAATGTGTAAAACAGGGGTTGCCATGGATACAGGAAACTGAGAGACAGGAAGCAAGTTTATCTGTGCTTCAAAAGTATTGTTGAAAGGAAATCACAGGAAAGTATTTTTTTTCCAGAATGCATTCAATTTTCTTAATATATACACCTAAGCAGTTCCTATAACTTGAAAGAGGATTTTAAAGCCAAATGCCTGAAAACTTGAGGTATTCAAAAATCTAAATAAGAAGTCTCTAGTTCCCAACAACACACTATCTCCATGTGTGTTTGTGTGGGCGTGGAAGGTCAGAAACCGACACCAGTGTCCCTGTTACCCTATAACTTGCTTGTTAAGCCAGGTTCTCACACTGAATCTGAGCTCACTGACAGCTCCAGAGACAGTCTCTAGTCCCCAGAGATAGGATCACAGCTAAAATTTTAAGGTAGGAGTTCAGGATCCGAACTCAGGGCCTTATGCTTGCAAGACAAATGACTGACAGAGATGCACAACAACACAATTACTAAATGAAAAAGCACACTGAAATGAAAGTATATGAAATAATGTGATCTTTAAAAAAAAAAAAAAAAAGAAATTGAGGCAGGCTCTCACTATGTAATCTTGACCAGCCTGGAACCCTCTGTACACAGAAGCCAGGTTTGCCTTGAACTCTCAGGAGACCTGCCTAACCCTGCCTCCTGAGTCGAGAATCAAAGGCGTGTGCTGCCACACCAAGAGTTGTTAAGCGCATTGACATACTTATTTTCAAACACTTATTGAAGATTTATTCATTTTTAAAAAGTACATAAAGTCAACTAATAATTTAGAATAATGAACAAAATATTAATACAACATCCTGATATTTTCTGTTTAAATTTTTTAAAATGTTTTTCTATACAGAATACCGATTACTATCAATTAGTTGCTGAAGATATTAAGGCATGTGCCCTGGGTTGGAAAATAATATAAAGTTCCTTACCAAATTATTAACATAAGTCTATCTTTGTATAAAAAGATAGGGAGAAGAGACTGGGGAGATGACTAGGTAGGTTAAGTGCTTACTATGCAAGCATGATCACCTGAGTGATCATCACTAACATCCATGTCAAAAAAGTCGATGTGGCTCCATACACTACAACCCCAGCATTAGGAAGGCAGAGACAGGAGGAGATCCCCAAGGCCTGCTGGACAGCCATCTTACCTAAATCAGTCAGAGATCCTATCTTGAAAAAAACAAACTGGAGAAAGACTGAAGAAGACAGCTTTCAAACACATGTGCAAATGTATCCCCACACACAAACATGTTTACATATGAAACATGAACACACACACAAGGGGGGAGGGGAGGGAGAGAAAGTTGGGAAAGAGTAAAAGAGGTTCCTGAATTACTTTTCACTCTACATGAGTATCTGAATTAGCATGAAAAGTACTTTAGCATGAAAAGCAATCTGAATCTAATGTAATTTTTTATTTAAATAAAGATTTAGGGGCCAGCCAGCCAGCTCAGTAGGTAAAAACACTTGGTTTACAAGCCTGGTGACCTGAGTTGGATCCCAGCATCATGTAAAGAAGCTAGATGCAAGGGCATGCATCTGTAATCTCATCACTTCTATACTGAGAGATGAGAAAAGGAGAACCATGTAGAAGCTTTCAAGCCAGGTAGCCTGGAGTATGCAGCATGGCAAAAAAAAAAAAAAAAAATCAGAGACACTGTCTCAACAAGGTGAAAGGAGAGAACAACTCTCAAAAGTTGTCTTGTGTCTTCAACCTTACAAGTCAAATAGGAAAGAGTTAAAGGATGAGTCTATTAAATTCAAAATAACGGGAAGATGCACAAGATAAGATCAGAACAACATGAAGGTTTCCTTCTCCTCCGTAGCCTGTCTACTTCAATTGTTTCTGTGTATTGCTTTAACTACTAATTTCAGGGGGAAGGGTGTCACTTGGTAAGTCTACAAAATTCTCTTTCAGTAACTATAAATAACCTTAAGAAACTGAATAAAACTATTGCATTCTACCAAAAGAAACTTGTTCTTCATGTTAAATGTTTTTCCGAATCGCAACATTCCACTTCTAACAATAAAAATACAACCACTAAGTGAAGACTTTAGACAAATGTCCACAGAAAGAAAACAACTGTCTGTGTCTATACAAACTGACTTAAATTCAACTAGAACAGAGAAACCAATAGATTAGGGGCAAGATTAGGAGATGGCATAGCAGGTAAAAGCATCCACTACCAAGGCTGGCACTCAGCTCACAGGACCTACTTTGTAGGAGGATAAAACTGGTTCCCATGCTATCCTCTCATATCTACACACCTTCCATGGCACACATACTGGCACACAAAATAAATAAATTTAATTTATTAAAATCTAACAGAATACATAATGCCTTTATAAATGCCAAATCCAACATTACCTACTACTTGTCTACACAGGCACAAAATAGTTAAAGGTTTCTGTGAAAATGACACTGCATGCATCAGCAAGAGTTTAGAGATGTGGAAATAATATTAGGCACACCCTAATTTAAGAACAAGTTTCTTTTGGTAGAATACAATAATTATTTTTACACATGAACATTAAGTGTATATATTTTCCATTCTGAACAAAAAAGACAACAGCATAAACTGTAATAAATAATACACAATAAATACAGTAGGTACTGTGGCATTAACAAAAACAAGAAATGTTCACTAGCTCCCATGAACTGCATAACACAATTAACATATGGGAAGGATGCACCAAAGTCTTAGATGAATTGTTCCAACACCAGCATCAGTGCTTTGAACGATGCACTATTAGCCTAACTTCATAGCTAAAGAGACAGATATAAAGAAGCTCAATAACTCACTTACAGTGAAAGTGACAGAAGATCTGAACATGAGCATCAGGATTTGTAAACACCAAAGTATGCTTATGTATGGTTTTATGTCATTCAAAATATTCGACCAGTAAACAACAATCAATCAAATATAAGCCAGAAACTTTTGTATCAAGGAAGCTTCCCCAGGGAAGGGGCAGCTTGGCAGAATCACTTAAAACCTGCTTCTACCACAAAAAGTGGACTAGTCTGCCTGGAACATGACTCTCCACAGAGAATGCTGAGGGTGGGTGGCATCTCAGAAGTGGCATCTAGAGGCAGGTGATGAGGTCCTAAGGGACATTACCCTTGGAAGGGATTACTGTAGTTCCTTTGGACACCACTACTTAGTTCCCATGAGTGAGCTGCTATAAAAAGGAAGAGCTAGGAGAGCAGCTCACTGTTAGAACACTTACCTAGCATGTGCAAGGCCCAGGATTCCAGCCCCAAATAAGGACAGGAAGAGAAAAATAAACAAAAACTAAAAACAAAGAAAAGACAGCTGAATTTTGCCTCAAAATCTTTCCCTTGAACTTAAGGATTTATGGATAAAATACTACAAAAGATTTATTTTAGTTCAAAAGATGAAAATGGGGGAATATCTTCAAGTACATTATGTACTCACATGAAAATGGCCTTATAGCCTCTGTATAATTTAAAAAACAAAATGAACACAATTTTTTTTTAAAGATAAAGAATTAAGTCTACTATGATGAATATCCACTTAGGACCAATCATATTAATCCAACCAAAACTCATGAGGCAGGAAACCAAGGAGGGTCTACAAGATTTTGAACTTCAAGCTTCCTACACTGTGAATCAGACCCTGTTTCTTTTTATAAAACGTCTATCCTTGGTGCCTTTTTCATAACTATCAAAAAAAAATGTAACTTGCCGAGCAGTGGTGGCGCACGCCTTTAATCCCAGCACTTGGGAGGCAGAGGCAGGCGGATTTCTGAGTTCGAGGCCAGCCTGGTCTACAGCGTGAGTTCCAGGACAGCCAGGGCTACACAGAGAGACCCTGTCTCGAAAAACCAAAAAAAAAGAAAAGTAACTCTTTGGAACCCACTTTTCTACCTTACAATACTACAAGTCTAATTTTTTTTTTTTTTTAATCACTAAAACATCCAGTTGTGGTAGATTTCAGCAGTCAAAAAGCAGAGGTGAAGGGTCACCTGTGTTCAGTTCCAGCCTGGCCCCCGCACAGTCTGATCAACCTAACCAGGCTACATAGTCAGACACTGTCTTTGAACAAAAAACAAGCAAACCTTCAAGAGTTTATAAAAGTATATACATAAATTCCTACATACGAACACTGCATACACTGTTTTTCTGATGAGAATTACGACCAATCAAAGCAAACATAGTATATCTGATACCCACAAAAATTTATCGCAAAGCGTTTTCTCCAGGAAAGCAAGGAAAACATTTTGTGGCTTTATTAATCCCTGTTTAAATCAGCCAATGCGCTTACATTAGCCACTCCCCAATAGGACATACTTGAAGTTAAAACAAATAAAATTCAAAATTCATGTCACATGTCTATATGAAACTCTTAAAAACACACATACTAAATGTTTCTTACGTTGGAAAATGGATTGCCAATTTAGAGGAGACACCAAAGGATTACTATCAATTGTTTCTATAAGGTATAGTTTTGATTTAACCTAGGAGTTTTAAGAAAAATTCCTTTGAAAACATTAAAAGAAGGCATATATAAATAAGCCTACACATTATTTTCATTAAAAAAATCAGCTGAGGTAAATATTATCCTCTATGCATAAATAATATATGCCTTTTTAAAAGGCAGAAGAATTCAAACTGAACGTTCAGAATTTGTAAAATATTTTAGCTATGAAACTGTTAAAACAAAAAGAATATCTGAAATTATACTGAACAACAGCAAAAAAAAATTAGTGGACTTATGTCATTAATTTATCATTAGGTAATGAGTCCCTGAAAATTCCCTAAAATATAAAGATCTAATACACTGAAGTCATCTTTCTCACACAGTATCAAGTCTCTAGCGCTGCTTTTATGTCTTTAAAATTCAAACTAAAGTTGTGGGTGTTGTAGGGGTGAAGGTGGCAGTCTTTGCAGAGTGGCTGCAGCAAGAAACATGTAAAAAAAGGTATTTATCTAGAGATGGGGTGGTGACCCAAGAACTTACCATTTGTACTCACCACTGAAACTAAGGGCTTGGGAAGTATGCTTCTCAGGCACCCAGAGACATCTGAATAATCATTTTATTATTTGCTCTTTTTTTCCTTTAAGGTATTCTTGCTATAGCCCAGGCTGCCTTAGCCTCCAGAGTGTTGAGATTATAGCTGTATGACACAATGCCAAGCTATGTTATGCTTTAAAAGAAACCAGCTTTGGGCTAGAAAGCTGGCTCTTTCAGAGGTTCCCAGAACACACATGGTGGCTCATAGCCATCTGTAACTCCAGTTCCAAAGGATCCAACACCCTCTTTGTGGCCTTCAAGGACAATACACACACATGGTGAACACACACATATGCAGGGAAAAGACCCATACACATAAAAATATAGAAAAGGAAAAAGAAAGAAATCAAGATTTCATTTTCTTACCTATTATCAGAAGGCAGAAGAGAAAGTAAAGCCAAAGCTGAAAGTTTCTTTCTTTCGGGCTGTGTGATGTTGTCCATTCGATCAACCCACATTTCAATCACGTTTCCTAAAAGCTGGTCCATCTGGAAGAAAAGAGACATCTCACAATATTAGAAACTTCATTGGAACATGAGTAAGTGCTGTCGACAACTAAAACCTAAGAGATGGTTAAAGTTCAAGTATACAAATACAAAAGTTGTGAAACTTGGGACAAGCTTTGATTTGAAGAGAAATTTAAGAAAAAACAAAAATTGACCACAATTGATCATAAGAGACAAAGACAAGTATTCAAAACCTGTATGTAGACAATGGTATTTTGAGTAATATCATTTAATAAATAAATCAAGACCATCTTCCTGACATACTGAAAAAGTACACATATTTGTATTTAGAAGAGTTTCTTTCAAATTTATGATTACTGTTCAATGTTCTGTAAATCTGCCAGTCTGATTTGCTATGCCTCCTCTCAGAGGACCAGGCTAACTATAACCCCAACCTGTACTCTCAGAGGAAAACAAGTAAAACATTTCCTATAACAGCTATAAAAACCAATGAAACTGAAGGTAAACTAAATGCACATATTAGCAAATGGGAAAGATGACAGATCTGTATGCTGACTCAGCAGGCAAAGGCGCTCACTGATGCGTCCCAACACGAGGGTAGACACTGATAGGAAAAAAAGGCTTGTAGGTCTGAGTAATACCACAGTGATCTGCCTTTTGGTAGACATCCTCCTCTCTTTCCCTCTCTGGTAAACATCACGAAAACTGATCTGTTTATGAGGTTTATTTATAAATAGGTTTCTACTTCTACTTTAAGAAAATAAATATTGAATGGCAAACCTCTACCTTAAAAATCTAGACATATAAAATCCACTGTTCATTCTTATTCTTTTCTACTTTAAGACTGCTACATTTTTCTTAGTTAGTAATTAGACCATTTCTAGTGAACAGGCAAGCAGCTGCTAGTTGAAATCTATTTATATTTGAGTTCCCTACACGATGTATTGCACCTGAGATGGTCTATGAACTCAAAGAATATTTAAAATGATCAAAACAGCAACATCTGCATGGTGCTTCAAGACCTACTAAACTCAACACAGTTCCCAGTTCTAACACTGACATCTTCTTAACTCCTTTCCTTACAGTAGAACCCCAAAGTCGGTGGAATGGAAAATTAAGGTGCATATGTCTAATGCAATATCATGATTTAAGAATTTGAGTCTTGTCCAACAGACAAATACAATTTTATTTGTCAGTAATTGTGCCATTTAAAATGAAATAAAAATGACTTTAGATTTCTATGCATTTTTAAAGATTTGAAAATTATGTGTACATGAGGGCATCTGTGCTGGGGTTTGTGTACATATAAGCAGGCACTCAGGGAGGCCAGAAAAGGGCACTGGATTCCACAGAGCTGGAGTTACAGGCAGCTGTGAGCTGTCCATGTGGGGACTGGAAACAATACTCAGGTCCTCAGCAAGAGCAGTCTGTACTTTTAACCACTAACAAGTCTCTCTAGGCCCTGTATATTATTTTTAATAACTACTAAGGTATATTAGGACATAGATCAGTATGTTGTTTAAACCTAATTACTAAATAAGTAGAACAGGTGATACACCTTTAGGTTTAGAGGTATTGTAATATTATTACTACAACTCTTGATCAAGTCAGTTTAGTTTATATCTGGAGCATAACAATCTAATTTATACCACCAAGTCTTCAATTTAAAATAAATGGTACAGATGCTATATGAAATTTTACTAAAATTAATATATGGTAAACAAAATTTAAAAAGCAAATCACAGCCATTATAAAAGTAACTATGGAGTTTTTTATTATTAAAATGTAACTAATAAGACAAGTGTAGTGGGCTCTGCCAATAATCCAGTACTTGAGAGGTTGAGGCAGTAACTTGGGGCTAGTCTAGCCTACAAATGAGTTTGAGGGCAGCCTAATCTACAGAGCAAGATACTATCTTGAAAACAAACCAAACAATGAAAAGATAAAAACATAATTGATAAAAATGAAGGCTACATTGATATACAGAGTTTATATAAAAATTAAATCAGCAAAACTAAATACTTCAGTGTAATTTTATTTAAAACACATTTCATTTATTATAAAAAATATTTAATAAACAGCAACACTGAACAGTAAGCTGGGCAGCACGGAACTTACTCAGTAAGCAGCTGGGCTAGAGAAGTCAGCAAGGTTTTCTATAAAGGGTCAAGTATCAGGTATTTCAGTTTTGTGGGCCATATAGTCTCAGTAACAATTACTCAGCTCCATATCACCATAAACAACATGTAAACAAACGACATGTCATTTGTCCTCCTACACAAAAGCCATAATTTTCATGTCAGTATATATTACCATTGTGTTTATCTTTGAACTGACAAAATGTAAACTCTCTTCTTATTCCATGGCCTTTATAAAAACCAAGACTGCGCCTGGGACACAAGCCACAGCTCAGTCATTAGATAGGAGCAGGCCCAGAATTAGGATGAGCACTCAAGGGGCAGAGGACACAAAGTTTTAGGAAGTGTTCACGCTTCGTACTTCACTTGCCTTGATAATATTACTCCCAAAATTACTGAACAAGTGAGCAAAACCAAAGCTTAGGACATTGGAGCAGATTCCCAGAAAATATAATTTTTATGCTAGAATAAAAGTGATAAGAAATCAAAACAAAATGAGAGGCTGGGGTGCTCTGGGTAAAGGGTAACACACTATGAAAGGATTCTGCAGCACCGGAGAGAAAGGTACTCTCAAGAAACTGCTAAATAAAACAAACGGTTAATGGCTAGGATCATGGGGTCCTAAAAGGAACAAGAAGAGATTAAAAGACTAAACTAACTGTTTTTGTAAGGAAACATCCATGATTACTTAAAACTCAAATATAACTCCAAAAATAAAATACCCTGAAGAGGTTTCATACCATACAATCTGG
Organism: Grammomys surdaster; assembly: GCF_004785775.1. Taxonomy (NCBI): domain Eukaryota; kingdom Metazoa; phylum Chordata; class Mammalia; order Rodentia; family Muridae; genus Grammomys; species Grammomys surdaster. The sequence continues at coordinate 12,125,063 of NW_021604578.1, read as the reverse complement.
GTCCTAGAACAATACAGAAGTTTAAGTATTTAAGCCAAACACTTGAATAGCCTAAAGATGGAAAGCCCAAATTATTCCTTTTACATTTCTACTACAACTTCTGGTAAAAAATAAAATAAAATAAAATAAAATAAAATAAAATAAAATAAAATAAAATAAAATAAAATAAAATAAAATAAAAGAACTGTCAACAGGACAGATAAGGCCAAGGCCACATTTCCTGTTCCTATGTAAAGCAGGGCCAACAACAGCTCCAGCATTGCTATTGTTGATAAAATGCAGTGAAGGAATCTAACATCTAAGCAGACAAGGTGCTTACTTACACACCAAGACATTTTAAAGGGGTCAGACATCAGAATGAACCTCAATTGTGGCTGTCTGTCCCTCCAAAATAAACTGTACAAAAGAACACACACAAATAGAGTTAAAACTCAAACAATACAATTCAGGGCTGAAGACATTGTTCAGTAGGCAAGCACATAGGCCATTCTGTTCTTTCAGAGGCCGTGAGTTTGATTCCCAGCACCCACACACAGTAAAGCAGCTGGCAACTACTTGGCACTCAGCTCTAGGGGGGACTCTGGCCTCTGTGGGCACCACACTTAAGTGGACACAACCACACATATGCAAACAAAATTAAAAACAATAAAAATTTTAAAAATTCAAATTTTAAAAAAGGAAAGCAAAATTGGGAAACAAAGAAAGGAAAATTAAGACTAGAGGAAGCTAAAGATAAAGGTTAGCAGACTGTTTCCATAATAATACTTAAAGTCTCTTAAGTTTCAAAAGTACTTTCTTTCAAAGTTGCAAAGGGTGAATGAGATGGCTCTTACATGGTGATTTGATATGAGAACTAAAGCTGCTAGGTTATTTTGACTGTTCAATAAGAACTGTAATTTTAATGTTTCATATTTTAAAGCTTTTCAAAAAGCTCAGAACTATCTATGGTTTAATTACAATTAAATTACTTAATATCTTACTAAAATATATTTGAACTTAACCACATTCAATGTTGATACAGAACTACAGGTCATTTTATTTTTCTGCTGCTCTGTTAATGTAGTTGATAGCTTTTCTGTTTCTGTACTATATTGACTGTATTTTTAGTACAACGCTCACTCATATTATTAAAGTATTTAAGTACTTTTCTCCTTAAAAGAGACTAGGAGCTTTCTAGTGGACTCTGCCCAGTGCCTAGCGAGGGCTGTCTGCCGTGCGTGGGATGAGTAAGAGCCAAGTACTGTCCCCCTGGGACATCAGACTGAGACAGAGAGGTGGGCCCTGCACTCCAACTTGCCCATATACTCATAGGATAGACTCTCACCAGCTCTCTCATAGTCCTCATAGATGAGATAGAATGACAAATGTTATCATTGAGTTCTTGTAGATTTAAAACACTATTTGCTGAAACACATAAAATTTATGCTGTGAAGTATATTGCTAGAATCACTCAAAAAAATTGCTGAACTAAACTGAACAAACTTTTAAATAATTCTTATCTTGGTTAAAAACAACAGACTAATGAAAAAAAATTCTTCTAGCAATTCCCTGAAACAAAGGCTAGGACCTCAAATTTGTGGTTTACTTCTCCATGGTAAACTTTGCACTCATTTACCCTGGGTCTCCTAAAACAGATTTATTTCCATCATAGGTCACAGACTGCATCATTGTCTCCCTCCAGTCTAAATACACGCATTGAAAACATCAAATTCTTACACAATATTACATATGCTATTTGGTCACACAACTGATTTTTAAATACAGTTATGCTGTTTCAAAAGTCACCTTCCATTATAATGAGAATAGAAATGTCCTCAATCTATGGTTTTAAATTAAAACCATATTTCATTATAGGAATGAAATACAATAGCTCATAAATATATTTAAAGTTTTCTGTCTGAGATTATGACTTAGTAAAGAAAACTAAAGATATAAATAAATCAAAATTCTATTCTAAAGCTAAGTAAAAATTAAATTACTAATTTTGGATGAGAACAAACTACAAGACTTTTTTTTTACCTGTTACTTACACGACCACTGTTCTTACTTTTTAAAAAAAGATTTATTTATTTTACGTATATGAGTACACTGTTGCTGTCTTCAGACACACCAGAAGAGAGCACTGGATGCCATTATAGATGGTTGTGAGTTGCTGGGAATTGAACTCAGGACCTCTGGAAGAGCAGTCAGTTCTCTTAACTGCTGGGCCATTCCTCTAGTCCCATTGTTCTTACTTCTACTCCAGGCAACAGGTAAAATCCATATTGTTAAAAAATTCATAATGTAAAGATTTCAATGCTTCAAAAGAACTTATGTAAAGATTGACTATTTCATCAACTATCTCATATGTGTGTATATACATATATACATACATACATACATACATACATACATGGTCATAGACTTCCTTAAATTTAAGCATGCAGACTCTTACCTCCTGATTAAACTCATGTCCCATCTCATTAAGAAGTGAAGAAAAGAAACTGGTATTCTGTAGTAAGACTCGACCCATAACCGCAAGATAGATGGACATCACTACTGGATACCTCTAATAATTAAAATACAGAGCATGTAAAATGGTGTTAAGGTACAACTATAAATGATTAAAACTAAAAAAAACTCAATGATATAGTATCAACATTTAAAAAATAACATTTTCCTTCAGGGACATAAAGCAACAATTATCTTTGTGTTGCTCTGTGAAGTATAATCTGTCAATATTGCTTGAATTCTTACAAAGTTTCTAAACACTATATGTGTATTATGTGTTTATATCGCTACTACTTATTGTTACACAAATTAGGAGTTGAAACTAGCGATTAGAGATGGTTCACTGGGTAAAGTATCTGCTGTATAAGCATAAAGACGGGGACTTGTTCATAAGCCAGTCTAGCCAAATGGCAAGCTTCAAGTTGAAAGGGTCAGGCCGGAGAGGGAGAGGGGGAAAGAGGAAGGGGAGGGAGAGGGAGAGGCAGAAAGAGAGAGAAAGCCACTAACCCTACTTTAAAAAATAAAGTGGAAAGAAATTAGGAAAAGGCACAACACAGCCTCTGGCCTCCATGTGCACACAAGAACACATATGCACCAATACCCACCCTACCCACAAACAGACACAAAGACATCTATAGTTTTTACATGAGGAAACATAGCAAATTATATTATTATCCTCAAAATTTACTCAACTAAATATGATCCAAATAATAAAGCTTTCATTTCACAATTATCAACAACAAAAAGACGTAGTTTTTCTAATGCAAAAGAGTAATTAAAGGCAGGACCTGGAGTCCAATGCTATCCACAGAAGCTGAAGAGAATCTTACCTCGCCTTCAATAACACCTCTGAAAACATAGGGTAGAATTCGTTGAAACATCTGTGGGCCTAATACTGGATTCACTTTAAGGGCATTTTCCACAACCTAAATCCCAGAATACACACGATAATATTCAACAGTGCAATTCATTGTTTCACACAAAACACAGATTAGTAAACAAGGCAATAAATTAACACAGACCAACCTCGAAAGCATATGTAAATTCCTGAGATATGCAATATTCTGGCACTAGACACACTTTCACAAAATACTGTTATTTTTTATAACAAGTAAGCTGATATGAAATGTATAATATTTAGGCACAGATATATATACTTTGCAGTCACATTTAATCATACTATGATAATCCAGGTACATGCAGTTTATGAAGTTCTGGCCTTTGCAATATAAACAAGCAACCTTAAAATGCCCCACGAACAGAAGAAGCAAAGGGCATCGCGAGCATTCTTCTGTGATGGGTTTGAGTTTTATTATGTTTTGCTTTGATTGGTTTGCTTTCATTTTCTCCAGTTTAAGGCAGGGTCTTGCTATGTAGTCCACGCTGCCCTCGTATTATTGATCCTGCCTGTCTCCTGAGTGTTAGAACTACACGCATATTTCATCACACCCAACAAAAGCACTGCTTTTATTACTGGAAAAACTGGCCACAAAACCAATATTGTTAAGAATGAATCCACAGGCCAGGCAGTGGTGGCGCACACCTTTAATCTCAGCACTTGAGAAGCAGAGGCAGGTAGATTTCTGAGTTCGAGGCCAGCCTGGTCTACAGAGTGAGTTGTAAGACAGCCAGAGAAAACCTGTCATAGAAAAAAAAAAAAAAAAAGAAAGAAAAAAGAATGAATCCAGTTAGGTATATCAATAAATTATTAGGAGAGGGAATGTGTCATATATATTTCACCTTAGTGACTGATCAGACCAGACAAAGCTGAAACCCGAGGGACTGAGAAACACCCAAAGTCACCTCATATAACACTCTCCACTTAAAAGCAGAGGAAAGAGCAGAACCATACACCTTCAGGAATGAGAAAAAAGAAGCTAAAAACATGGTGAAAGACAATGAGGACTGAAAAGGAAGAAGGCAAGAATGCAGGAGTAAAGTCTACTGAATACCAAGAGCCAGATACACTAGGGTCTTAGTATCTGGACCACTGGCCTTCACCCAAAGGAAGAGCAGAGAATGTTCTGTAGAGAACAGAAATGAGTCTACAACAGGGACTCCTCAGTGACATATATAATTAAAAAAAAAAGCCATCTTCAGGCAAACCACTGTCAAATTTCAGAAAACATAAAGTAAGAAGGGCCACAACTCTGAAAAAGGAAGGTCTTGAAAGAAAAGGCCAATGGGAGGCTGGAGCGATGGCTCAGTGGTTAAGAGCACTGACTACTCTTCCAGAGGTCCTGAGTTCAATTCACAGCAACTACATGGTGGCTCACAACCATCTGTAATGGGATCTGATGCTCTCTCTTCTGGTGTGTCTGAAGACAGCGACAGTGTACTTACATACATAACAAAAATCTTTTTAAAAAAGAAAAGAAAAAGAAAAGGCCAATGAGGCTCTGGAAGACAGATTTTCAAGGACATTAACAGAATAGTTGCTGTGTGTGAACATAAGCTGAAGTGTCTGTCACAGTTTATTGTCTAAAGTATAAAAGAATCTTTACTAATCTCCTAGAATTCAAAGGGTTAGGTTATATGGAAAACAATAATCATAGTTAATTACCCATTTCATTTTGAGCAGGAAAACAAAAATCATAAACACTAAATACCGATCTAGCAAGAACGGAGGTGAAAAGTAGTCATCCTAAATATTTTCTAGCATCAGCAACTCAGGAGAGGATAGTTCAAACATATTGTTTCCAGACATGAAATACACAAAATAGTTAGCTACAAGCAACACCAGTGGCTACCCTAAATAAGAAGAAATGTCTGGCAAAGGTGTGGCTGATTAAGGCTTCATAAAGAAGCCTTTTCTATCTAGGTGACTGAATTATATCCTTTAATACTCATATTAAAGCTAACAGAATTAACAGAATAAGAAGTGTCATAGTCTTCTATATGAGAAGAAACAAATATTCCTGTGTGTGTTTAGAGGATTAGACTTTTCCATATAAATCACTCACATATATTAAATATAATCAACACTATCATTAGTACGTTGCCTTCATCAGTAAATTATAGTCTGTATTGTACAAGGAATCAATAAACACTTCAAGGCTAAATCTTTGAAATTAAGTTCAGAAACCACAGGTAGAGAAACAACTGTCTTAAAGTGTTTTATAGAGCGCTAGGCAGGCTGGTGCACACCCTTAATCCCAGCACTCAGGATACAGAGGCAGGCAGCTCTCTGGCTGGGAGTTCAAGGTCAGCCTGCTCTACATAACCAGTTCCAGTCCAGCTAGGGTTATAGTGAAACCCTGATGCAAAAACAAAACAACAAATATTATATAGAAAAATGTCATTATTTGACTTTATAATTCTTACATTTTTTCCTGTCCCATGTTTTAATAGAACTGGAAAACTAAGAGTAACTATGACATGTGCTCTGACATGTTGAATTTGAAATATACATGTGGGAAATCACATGGAGCAATCCTGTATTTCTCATAATGAAAATTACAGACTTTAATAATCTTATTTCTACTATACATATCTACATATACAGATACAGTCACAAACTTTGTAATTTTAAAATGATGCCAGCATTATTAAAAGCAGCAACATTATAAAATATCAATTTGATTGCTTTCTTTTATGTTATGACCCACTGTACTTACTATATACTATGTAACAAAGTATTCTTAGGTGACTGCCACAATATCACAATAAATACACACATTTTCTCTTAAAGTTTCTCTTAAATGTTTTAGGTTTTAATTTTTGATTTATTGTTTTGATTGTGTTCTCATAGTATTAGGATTAGCCCTTTGACTACTTTAAATCTAATCAAACATCTATACCAGTCTAAACTCTAGCTTCCAAGTTTTCTTCCATTTCCTGCTTGATAAGCACTTCTATTAATTTGGTTTACTGCTTCATTTCCATTTTTCTTTTACTTTAAAGAGATGAATATTATGGACAGTGCTATTGCCTTATACTTTAAAATCACTGTAAAGCTACGGAGGTTTTCTTCATTTGAAACTAGCAAAGGACTTCACTCATGGTTGAATACACCTCTTTTTTCCCCCCAGCCAGCAGTGTGCCAATACAAATAGAACTTGCCGCATTGTAGTTTTTAATCTTCTTATTTTCAAGATATACCTATAACAGACTTCTTTTAAACCAAAAATCTAAGTTTTTAACTTCCTCCTAAGACAACATTCTTGATTTGGCTTTACACTGAATAAAAAATTACTGACTGTGGATCTCTTTTTTTTTTTTTTTCCTTCGAGACAGGGTTTCTCTGTGTATCTCTGGCTGTCCTGGAACTCACTCTGTATAGCAGAATGTCTAGGCTTACATCATGACTCCAATACTTACTAGCTCTCTGACCTTGAACATTTACCTCTGTTATTTAATTTTTTATCTGAAAAAAAAATGAAAAAAAACAGTTTACATGTAGATAACGTACTCTACATGCTATGTGCTTAAAACTATGAAGGATACAGTAAATAATGGTGTCACCTGTTGTTATAGAATTAGTCAAAAATAGTCAATTCATTTTAAGCCTTATCATAATAAAGGGAAGGTTGGTTTAATAATGCATATGGATATGGCTGTGAGAAATGAGAATTTCCAAACTCAAAATGGTACATGTGTACAAATGCATCTCAAATTAATGCTAAGAACTTAAATTTAATTGTTTTTAGAATTACTGTGCCCATGTAAATAACCTGTACTGAGTCAAAGAGTTAACTCTAGTTCTGCTCTAAAACACTGACTCCTGACATGCTGGTCTCTTTGTTCAATTTTCTTAAAATTGAAATTTTATGCTTCAAAGAACAAAGAAGCTACTTGCAAACACTATCAGAAATTACTATAACAGTTGTGCTTAACCAAAAATATATTGGCTGGCATATTAAGAAACAGAATCTAGGAGATACTGAAAACTAAAGTAAGAAACTAATGTTAGGAGCTATACTAAACTATAAGAGTTCTCTCAGACTATAAATGAAAGTATAAAATAAACATATCATTTTCCTAAAATATGCCTTTACATCACAAGCTCAAAACGTTTACTAGTGTTAGCTAGTGTATTCCTATTACTCAATATCCACTAATTAAATAAACTCATTTCTGTGACTTCAAATCAAACAAAGGTTCACCTATGGCAATGCTTTCTTTCCAATTGCCTTAAGCACATATTATCAAGTCCTTAATATTAAACTCAAATATTTACGATCCATTAATGATCTACTTTGGGCACTACACTGTTTTAACCTACATTTTGTATAAAATGTTATAATATTTTACCATATTTGGATGATAACTGTATGCATGGATTCATTCAATGAAAAAAGCATAAAATTACAAGTGAAGCAGACAAATGGCGTCACTGTTTCCATTTTAAGCTCAATGAAAAAGAAACTGATTTGTTACTAAAGTTATGAAGCTAGTGTATAGTACTTATGTTTGAAATTCCTCATAACAAATTTTTTAAAAGATTGTATTATTCTCAAAAGCAATAAACAAATATAATTAATTTTAAATAACCAGCTTAGACACATAATTGTTAATAATATGCTACTGCTATATTACTAGCCTTGTCTTAAAAAGCAAATTCACTTAAGAGATTTTTTGTGTAATTCATTTTATTTACTTCCTTACTGTGTGTGTGGTGCATGCACTTGCACCACAAGAGTACACACACATGCAATAGCACATATGTGGAGGTGAGAGAGCAACCGCTGGGAGCTGGTTCTCCCCTCCCATCATGGGGGATCTGGGGTCCAATTCAGGCCATCAGGTTCAGTAGCCAGGGGCATCACCTGCTGAGCCATTTCAACCGGAATGCTTATTTTCAATAAGCATTTATTTAAAAGAAATCATGTAGGAAAAACATTTTATTTGGACTGTTTTTCTAAAGCCAAAAATCCAGCAACCAAAGAAATTAGTCTATACGTGTATTTGACCAGCTTTTTTGTTTGGGTTTTAGGGTTGGTTTGGTTTTTTTGTTTGTTTTGTTTTGGGGTTTTTTGTTTTGTTTTGTTTTGTTTGCCAAAGGCTGACTATAAAATGAGACAACTTTGTAATTAGATTAATAGCTTACTTTTATACTAGCTTATTATACTAGGCAGTGTATAATATTTTTACATAAATATCTAGAATTTAAATGTGTGTATCTACCCAAGAATAGACAATACATACAAACACACACACACACACACACACACACACACATACACTCACAAATAATCCATTCTTTGCCCTAGAAACTTGGCAAAGCTAATCCTGTTTCACAGACAGAAATGAGAAGGCAGTAACTTGCTCACCTCACCTAGCTCTGAGGTAACGAGGCCAATATTCTGATCTAGCTATTGGCTATGCTACCCTACAGCCATACTACCTTCTCTATTTCATAAAAGTACAATAAAAAGCACTATTTCCTAGAACTCCCTAAAATCTTCCTTTCTGAAGTTTTACAATGCCCACAACAAATAATTCCTAAGTCAGCTTTCAAGAGTGACTTCACTACTAATATTACAAAAAAGCTTTACTGAAAGCAAACAAACAAACAAACAAACAAAAAACCCCAAACAACTTCAATTCAAGTTTGGTCTGGAAAGTGTTTAAATATAAGAGAGAAGCTTTTGTCATAATCACTTAACATATGCTGAATATAATTAACACTGTTTTGAGGTACTACATAACAAGTTACTGCACAGCTTGGTGGGGAAAGGTGTTTTTAGTGACAGTTCAATTTCCTGGATCAAAATGGTATAAGGAACAAACTCAAACAAACTGTCCTCTGACAGGCCTGTCCCCTGCACACATACAAAATACACACACATACACTTATGTATATATATACAAAAAAGCAATGAAACCCAAGCCCCAAATATAGCCAAGAGCTTTTTAAGTAGTAGGACAGGGTGAGTATCTAAGAAATAGGTCAATATCCAGTGCTTGATACTGAACCTCTAAATCTTTAACATAAAAACCATCAGTACCGTGCTGTTAAAACCTGAAACAATAGAGCATATAGTAACTTTGAACTTTGGATAATGGAGAAACTTGCAGACAAACAGAGGAGTCTAGTAAAGGTCTTAAAATATATAGATACTATTAAAATAACATGACAATTTTCTTTAGCAGTGATAACTCACAGACAATATCAATAATGAATATTTGAAACAACAAATTAAATGTTTCATAGACTAAAGCATTTACTCAACTACTTCCAGAAAAAATTTCTAATTCCTGACCCACAGGGTAAATGACTGAATATACTAACAAATAATACCAAATATGACCAACTTAAAAGTCAAACCAACCATGAATACACTTACATAAATATCTAGAATTTAAATGTGTCTACCCAAGAACAGACAATACACACAGAGTGATAACTAGTTATTATTCCTATTAAATCTATAGCAGCTATGTATTGGTCAATAGGAAATAAACATTTTTATAGTGAGTTCCATTGGTAGAAAACCCACCTTTGGGGCTGGAGAGATGGCTCAGTGGCTAAGAACACTGACTGTTCTTTAAGAGGTCCTGAGTTCAAATCCCAGCAACCACATGGTGGCTCACAACCATCTGTAATAGAATCCGATGCCGTCTTCTGGTATGCCTGAAGACAGCTACTGTGTACTTATATAAATAAAATAAAAGTAGATAAAAAAAAAAAAAAGAAAACCCACCTTGAAGATATAACATAATGCCATAACTTTCCTAACAAAAATACAATTGCCAAGATAGAAAGACATTGCCAGGCATAATGGAGCAAGCCTTTAATCTCAGCACTTGGGAGACAGAGGTAGGTAGGTGGATCTTTGTGCGTCTGAGGCCAGTTCTAAGATAGCCAAAGCTACACAGTGAGACCCAGTCTAGAAAAAAACAAAACCAAAAACTAAAAGATAATTTAAAACGACTTTGACTAGCCAGAAATGTAATTCTCTTATTTGACATAGAACACAGCTAAGAAATTAGACATTTAACAGCTATAGCTTTCAAACTCCACGTGTAAAATATCTATACATATGTGTATATACATGTATATTATGATATAGTTTAATATAGTTATACATTTATGTTTACAGGTAAGCTATTACATTCATGTTATAATATTTCTTTCACAGAAGGTTATATAAAGATATACATACAGTTTACATGCTATTGTTCTTAACTACACATGATCCCAACAAATTCAGCACTCTAACTTCAATAGCTTACTAGAGTTAAAACTGTCTGTACTGGCTGGTTTTGTGTCAACTTGACACTAACTGGAGGTATCACAGAGAAAAGAGCTTCAGTTGAGGAAATGCCTCCATGAGATCCAGCAGTAAGGCATCTTTTCAATTAGTGATCAAGGGGGGAGGGCCCATTGTGGGTGGTACCATGCCTGGGCTGGTAGTCTTGGGTTCTATAAGAAAGAAAGCTGAGCATGCCAGGGGAAGCAAGCCAGTTAGAAACATCCCTCCATGGCCTCTGCATCAGCTCCTGTATCCTGACCTGCTTGAGTTCGAGGCCTGACCTCCTCTGGTGATGGATGACCAGCAATTTGGAAGTGTAAGCTGAATAAACCCTTTCCTCTCCAACTTGCATCTTGGTCATGATGTTTTGTGCAGGAATAGAAACACTGACTAAGGCACAGTCAGTGAAATTATTTTCCCAAATGCAGACTAACAAACTAAAAAGGCTGTCTATCCTCAATAGAACAGTGGTGACTATTGCTGTTTATCATCTGGAGACTAACATCTGAGTCTCTGTCTGGGAGGCAGGCTGCCATGGTGAGGGTGTAGCTCATTGGCTTGCCTCCCATGTGTGAAGACACAGGCTTAATACCTAGAACACTATCAAAACAACTGAAAACTTAAGATACACCAAATGTTGCTAGGTTTAGGACAAGTTGGTAAAAAGACTTTAATTCATTTCTATCCAATAAGGTTTTAGGATAGACATTATTCCAGTTAGCTACAATTATATTAGAAAGGGGCTGGAGAGATGGTTCATCGGTTAAGAGCACAGGCTGCTCTTCCAGAGGATCCAGGTTTAATTCTAACACCCACTGACAGCTCACAACTGTCTGTAATTCCTGTTCCAGGGGATGTGACACCCCCACTCAGACATACATGCAGTCAAATCAACATGGCACTTAAAATAAAAACTGTATTTATAATTCTTATATTTATAAAATTATAAAATAAATTATAAAAAAGACAAAACAAAACAAAAAAAATATTAGAAATCCAAAACTGCATTTTAACAAGACCTCCAGGTGACTTGTATACACATTCAAATTTGATGCCTTTGGTACAGAGGAATTTAAGCCAAACTGAGTCACCTCTCGGACTGTATGAGTTTCTCTCCTTTCCAACCATCCATACTCAGGAGGTCCAGCCTCACCAATAACACATGACAATTAATTTAAAGTGACACTACCTTGAGCACTTGGACTTGACCTTCTGTAGTAATCTCTGGTAGCAGCTCATAAAAGGACTGGCACAAGCCTGCTGCATATGTCTGAAACCCAATCAAAGGTGTAAGACACAGCTACATTATTGAAAAGGCATGAAACTCAATCTGGAAAGCCCCACACTCTAGTCAAGACTTGGTACTAAAGGTCTAAACAAACAACTTCAAGTAAGACCCCTCTTAGGAAGAATGAAGAAGATAGATTATAAGGTTACTGATACACTAATTGCTGAGTATATATTTACATATATAGTGCATTTTCTGTATTCAGTATCAGTGGAACTGGATGCTGATCTCACACTCCCTGCAGTGGGAATACTTACAAGGAAATAAAATTTCTACCCACTAAAGTAACAGACCAAATCTGAACTTTGAAAAGGCACTTCCTGATACCACACAAAACCCAAAATAATAATATATAATTATTAACAATGCAAAAGGTGTTCTGACATACCTGTAAAAATTCCGTTGATGATAAAAAGATATAGCCATTGATGATCTTAAAGCAGGTTCTGAGATTCTCTGAACTTAATTCTGCCAAAACAGTAATTAGTTTTTAAAAGAGCAAATTAACTAGCTGTTCAAAATATATGTGAAGTGATGATTCACTTTAAAGCTAAGTTGCTATGGCAACATGAAGCACTCAGTTTGTTTTTAACCATGATTACTAATGTGATTTTGACTTTTATGGTTTTCCTGAAGCAGCAAGCATGCAGCTTACCGTTTGCAAGGCAGCTGGATGGAAGCTCTAGGATAGAAGATCAGACAGGATTGATAATGTTTTATCATCAGAAAAAGAAAAAGAAAAATCTCTACAAACAAGTGAAAAAGAAAAAACTAAGTTACAGCAAGGGTGGTGACACACAATTATAGTTCCAGCACTCAAGAGGTTGAGGCAGGAGGATTGTGAGTTCAATGCCAGCCTGAGTAAAAAGAAAACAAAATAAAAGCAATTTACATGCTTTCTTTATAAATTTTCCTGACTTTAATCTAGTCAGTAGTCATAAAATAGTATCTAAAAACTGGCAAAACCCTTTAATAGTATTCTCTCATTCACCTTTTACTAATAAAAACCATTGAGAGAGACATTTCTTCCCTTTTGTCCATTCAGAACAAAGCTAGGAAACCATATGGCCTGAGACTTTTCATTTCAAAGCAAAATTTTAGTTGGGTCCTATGGTTTCCTGGTTTATAAATAAAAGTTTGTAGAAACCAAACACACTCAATTCTTAGTCGGAAAAGAGGGCAGAGTGGGGTTGCTGTAAGAAGCTAACATGAAAGCCTTTACCCTTACTCATGAGAAGGTTCAGATAATAGGTCTGGCTGGTGTTCTCACTCACCAGACTGGCACTACCTGAGATCTCCAAGTTAGGTAGAGTAGAGATAAACAAGGCCTGTGCCAGAGGACAAAAGGGCATGCTAAGCACGCTTCCTTTTTTTCCTTAAAACAACTAAAAGACAAAGTTTTCTAGGAAATCAGCAGGAAGTAGCCAGCACTGCCTTTGGACATGATTGCATGTCATGGGGAAATAGCAAAGGGCTGTTTATTGAAAAACAGACTTTGGGTTATTACTTGAGAATTCTTCTAATCTGAGGAGGAGTAAGAAATGGAAATTAAAAAAAAAAAGCTCTCAAGAAAAGAAAGTGGATATGGATAATGAAGGGGGAGGAGACAGAGAGAAAGGAAGGAGAAATGAAGTGATTAATGGCACTATCTAGCCATCATGGTCATCTACCCCCTGAAAGTTTCTACTGTAATCAATCACAGCTGTGTTAGCTCATATCTGCTCATGTTTTCAAAGAATCTCTACTTTTCTAAGCCAGAACTAGAATTCTTACTTATGATTAAATTTCTCAGTAAGTAAATTCTTAGCAAAGGGTCCAAATTTGGGGTTTTTCTACTTAAACACTCGCCCAGAACAATAGTCAACAAAGTTTTAACCAAGAATTAAAGATGCTTTATGGCTGAGTCTTAATGGGACTTGAGAGCTGGGGAGAGAGTTCAGTGAGTAAATGGCTTCCTATATAAGCATGAGGACCTACATGGGGACCCACACCGGCCCCCATAAAAAGCTAGTCATGGCAGTGAATGACTAACTGCAGTGCAGGGGAGGTGGAGCACTGAGGATCTCATAGACTTACTGGCCAGCAAGGTTAGCTGACCAGTGACCTCCAAGCTGAGTGACATACCCTGTCTTGCACAAAACATAAAGGTGTTACGAGATGACCCAGCAGCTTAGGGCAGTTGCCATTCACTCAGGAAATCCAGAGCTGAAGTCCTCGTACCCAGTAATAAAGCAGCGCACCGTGCAAACGCCTGTAACTCCAGCTCCAAGGGATCTGACAGCCTCTTCAGACGTGCATGTATGCATGGGAACATGGATGCCCCACACATACATGTGCACAAACATTCACACCAACACATACTCATTATATACATACAAGAGTAACAGAGACGATACCTGTCCCAGCCTCCACAGGTGCATGTACACATACACACACCAATACATATAAGCATACACCACAAGAATTAAAAATCAAATTTTAAAAAAATAATCAAAGGGCCAGTAAACTTCACTGTGTATAATTAATACATGTGTATAATTAAATATGCCATAAATTTAGGTGTGCAATTGAATTGGGATGACTTTATAATCAAAGCATTATTTTTAAGAAATTTTAAGCTAAGGATGTAAGCCAGTGGAAGGTTGCACTAACCAGGTTGTGGTTTAGCATTCCCCACCACCCAGACAGACAGACAGACAGACAGACAGACAATAGTGCTATTATATGCTTTAGAATGGTTCCGCATGTATAAGAAAAAGTACTGATTTACTATTATTAATTACTATGAAAATAATGCTGATACTAGAGAAGCATCTTGCTACATCTCTGACAGACAGAAAGAGTAAGTGCATAGATCCCTCAGACTCATGCCAGATGTGATGTTCTGGAACTGTGTAGTACTGAGGGACTGACAGTTCAGTGGAAAGAGGCAGTCTAGCATGTGTGAGGCCGCATGAGGATGACAGGGACAACACGCATATTATGTGTGTTTAGCTAATTTGTAAGCAATACTTCAGCAAACTATATATGACACTAAACCTTCAGTGGTTCCTTAGCCAAAACAAAAGTATGAACAATGCTTCAACAACTGACAGCCCAAACTCCCTGTGTAAAGTGAGCTGAGTGAAATCATGGTATAGAGAAGCAGTTTTAAAATGTATTCTTCAAGTAGCATAGAGTAGAGCTCTCAAACAAAATGCCTCAGGCAAAGTTCAAGCTCCACTTGTAATGAGGTTATATCTTAGTTTAGTTGAAAATTTTTCCATAAAGCAATGTTATTTAGTGTTTACTTTTAAATCAATGAAAGTTACTTCAAAAATATATGTAATGATTTCTATAAAATCACTATGACTTGTCAATATATGGGACTTATAATATTGACGGGGTAAGGAAAAATACTTTTAGGCTGTGGTTACATTAACAAATATCTCAGTAAGATCTGAAGACATACCAAGAAGAGGTGACATGTTCTGAAATATACGAAGCAGTTCTGGTGTGACACACGGGCTGTTCTCCAATGTCACTAACCTAGGGAAAAAAATACAATCAACACACTTCTGACATCCACTCATGCCATTAACACAACTCAACTATAAAAACACTTCGTTTAAGAAGCAATGAGCAAAGTGTGTAAAGCACCTGCCAACAAGAGCAAGGACATCACAAGTCTCCCTTGGAACTCCGCAGTCTCGTGTGCATGCATCCCACACAGGGGCCTGGGGCAACCTGGGCGACATTCTTCAGGGACTTGTCACCTCTTCTTATTTTTTCAGACATGTTCGCTCACTGACCAAGATCTCAGCATTTATCTTAGTTTGCTAGCCAGCAAGCCCACCCTGGATCCACCTATCTCTGCAATTCCTAGTGTTGGGGTGACAGCAAATGTGCCACCAAGCCCAAGTCTGGTTTCTTCCTTTCCTTCCTTCCTTCTTTCTTTTTTGTGTGTTCTAGTAATTGAATTCTCATCTTCATGCTTTTAAGTCAAGTAATTTACAGGCTAAATTATTCTTCAGTCTGTATAATAATATTTCTATATATAGTAAAAACAATACTGTATGCTAAAATAGAATAAAAATTACAATTTTACACAAAATCATCATTGTTATGCTGATGAAAGAGGGAAAAATTATTCTGTTCTAAATTTTCTGATCAATTCTGTGTTCCTCCAATGACAAACTGGGCTAATAAACTAGTAAAACAACTTATGCTACATGCTTTCTAAAGATGAATTTAGAAGCCAATTAGATTAGAAGCCATTATCATGCTTTAACAGTCTAAAACATAGTTTTAAGATACCAAATATATATAAAAAGAACTTGAAGCCGGGCAGTGGTGGCGCACGCCTTTAATCCCAGCACTTAGGAGGCAGAGGCAGGCGGATTTCTGAGTTCGAGGCCAGTCTGGTCTACAGCGTGAGTTCCAGGGCAGCCAGAGCTACACAGAGAAACCCTGTCTCGAAAAACCAAACCAAAAAAGAACTTGAAGAAGGAAAACCATGAGTGTCACAACAACAGTAAAAACAAAACAAAACAAAACAAACCTCGAAACAAACCAAAAGACAGGGGAAAAGGGCATAAACAAAATCTAGTATTTGATATTGATACAGTTTAGATCTACAAAGGCCCATCCACATGCTTGCACCCAAACTAAGCACTACTTTTTATAAAGGGACTTTACTCAACAAGTTAAGATCACTGGAGATATGCCACTGATGGGAATGGTGGTCCCCCAGTGCCTTCCACTCTGTTTTACCCACCTGCCATATATGCACGTGCTTCCTCTACCATAAAGCCCCACCTTGATATACTGTGTGCCAAAGCCCAGAGCAATGGGGCCAATCAGTTATGAACTGAATCCTCTCAGGGAGCCAAATACAAGCCTTTCCTTTTTATAAGCTACCTTTGGGGCTTGGTAAGGAATAAACCTAACATAGGTAAAAATAAGATGAATAAATAAAATCACTTAAACCTTTGAGTAAATACCCACCAAAATGTCATAGTAATACATTTTGTGACAATGTAAACACCTTGCATTACCTTGTCTATCTCCATATTTATTCAGTGCACATATGGAAGTTGCCTTAGTTTCTTTTCTTGTTCCTGTGATAAAATATCCTGACAAAAGCAACTTCAGAAAGGGCTTACACTAACTCACAGTTCAAGAGGACACAACATTGTTGCAAGGAAGTCAAGGTAGGAGGAGTTGAAACAGGTGATCACACACAGAAACACACATACACAGAGACAGATCAACTGACTTTCTGTAACAGAAACACTTAATACGCAAAGGGATATCAAAATGACAGATATAAAAATTACATCAATTCTCAGTGAACTAAGAAACAGAATCAATGTAATTTCAATTAAGATCCTTAAAAAATGGCACTGGAAATTATGCAAGCCATGGAATGATTTGGAGTGCAAAGGGTCAAAGAACAAACAAAACAATAACATCAGAAAACTTTTGGTTGTATAATGGTGCGGGGGCGGGGGGTGAGGGAGTGATTTTTGCTTAATCAGGTATCTTTAATTACTATAACACCTTAATAATTAACAGTAAAGAAACAGCATAATTAACTTTCTCCCTTCCAGTGAGTCCAGATTAAGTTTCTGCTTCCACAGTATAAATCAAGCTATACAAAACAGGAGAAAATTTTAACTTAAATGATCAGGTACTCAACTCCAGAGTAAATCAATAAAAGGTGAAGAAAGGCAAATAATGTCAAAACACGATTTGTGATTATTAAAAAAAAGAACAAGTTTCCATGTTGACTAACAAAGAGCTATATGTAAGAACATCTTAACTAGAAAACTGTAATATAAAATCTAGAAAAGATGGGGGGGTTTAAGATGCCTTGGTGGTTAAGGGCATTTGTGAGCAAGCCTCACAACCTAAGTTTGGTGTGCAGAGCGTGCATGGCAGGAGAGAGAAGCAAGTGCTGCTAGCTGCTCTCCAATTGCCACACGCACACTGACACCAAAGTGTTTTAAAAGACAAAAAAGAGAAAACATGGAGTAAAATCATTCACAAAATAAACATAAGACACTAAGATTCTACAGAATAAACCCTTAGTGAGGATAAAATGCAAATATAAAAATTTCTCCTTTATAGAGAACTACATATTAAACTTTTGCTCAATGCAAAAGTCAAAGATAAGGCAAATTAAACGAAGAATTTTAAAATGAAATATAACTGCCATAATTATTATATAATATGCTTCATGAAAAAAAACAAAGTTTAAATGGCATTTTTTTTCCTTTTTATGGTATTGAGGGTTAAACCTAAGGCCTCAGGCTAAGCTCTAACATCTTGCTACCCACTTAAAAGGCAGTAAGAGGTTGAAATATAACTCAATACCCCACTCACCAAAAGCATTTTTTTTCAAATTCTCAAAAATTTAAGATCAAATTTTGTTTGGGTAAATTATCAAGATGCCTAGGTTATTTGCCAAATTCCAAACATGAAATGCAGCATGATCCCTACTAGAATTTCTCTCTATTTCTATGTTTAAAAAGGTTTATTTGTTTATATTTTATGTTTAGGTATTTTGCTTGTATTTATGTCTGTGCACCATGTCCATACAGTACCTGTGGAGGACAGAACAGAGTATCAGATCCCCTGGGACTAGAGTTACAGATAGTATGAGCTACCATGTAGGTGTGGAGAACCTGGATCTCCTTTGGAAGGAATAGACAGTGTTCTTAACAACAGCCATTTCTCATTAACTGTCTATCAGGAGCCTACACTGAACAGAAACTAGAACAGGGAACAACTAGAGGATAACCACCTCACACGCTTATCTTTGAGTATTCAAAGCCGTTACGGGACCTCTGCTCTACTGGAACAAAAGTAGGGAAAGCAGCAGAGGGTAATTCACAGCATCCCATTCTCCCTCTTACCATAACTCTAGACCATCTTCCAGAAGGTAGACATGTGGAGGCTGGGAAACGTCTGTGCTCAGCTGGATAACTGGAAGCAGGAAGGGGTACAGGTTCTTGCTGTCTGCTCCTAATCCCTACAGGAGGTATACACACAATTTATGATAAGACTCTCTAAAATCCCTCCCTCCCTACCACCAGTCAATTACTTGCCTCGGAAAACAATTTATATTGTATAAAGTAGATAAGAGTCTTTTAGGACAGTCCTCATTATACTAGCAAACAAACTTCTATTAATTACGAAAATATAGCCGGGCGTTGATGGCGCACGCCTTTAGTCCCAGCACTTGGGAGGCAGAGGCAGGCGGATTTCTGAGTTTGAGAGTTCGAGGCCAGCCTGGTCTACAGAGTGAGTTCCAGGACAGCCAGGGCTACACAGAGAAACCCTGTCTCGAAAAAACAAAAAAACAAACAAACAAAATTACTAAAATATAAAAATCAAAATACTATCATCCTTTCTAGATGGCAATACTACACACACACACACACACACACACGCATGCATGCATGCCAAGGATATATGTATCTGTGCCTTTTAAGAAATTCCACATATATGTTGAATCTTCCTTATTTGATACGGTTAGAAAAGAAGAAATTAAGATTTTGAATTTCATTTTCTAGAATGGTTGTAAATAAATAATAAAATATCTTGGAAATGGAACCCAAATCTCAATATAAAATTCATTTATAATTCATATATACCTTATACATACATCCCAAAGGTAATTCAATACATTATTAGTGTATCTATATTGTTTAGCAGGCCAGTTGGGAAGTCCCTACTTCTAGTATCAACTGGTGCCAAAAAGTTTACTGCTCTGCAGCATTTTGAATTTTAGATTAGGACTGCTCAACAAATGTAGGAAATCCTTGTTTGCCCCATGCTAGGACTACAGAAAGAGTAGTTGACACTGATACTTTAAGCTGTATAAACACACTCAGCCTGAACTGTTCATTGCTGTCATAGTAGACTCATATTTAACAATAGTAAGCAGGCATGAACAACCACATAGTTAGAAGGGCAAAACAAAATTTCAAAATTAATTACATATTAGACTTATAGGAACAGAAATGTATATAACAATTCCACAGCAAACAATTTTTAAAGATACCTATGATTCTGTGTATTTAGTATATACATAAAAATATCTCCAAGAGAAAACTCATAGAACCGTCAGAATCAGTTAAATATATGAAAAAAAAACTGAGGAAAAAGGCAAAAAAGACTTATTTTGTATGTTTTTTAAATTATCTTTCATGGAGAATTTTTTGTTTATATTTAATGTGTCTGGAACACAGAAGAAAAAAGTTTTATCCAAAATTCTAGTTTGTCTGTTGCTTTCTTAAGACAGAGAAGTTTAGTATCTCACAGTGGAGATATTTTAAAGCAAACAAAAAGGACTCTTGAGGGGGGAATCAATCTCTAAGCCATAATCAATCCAGAAAGGAAATATCAAATCCCATTCTTGGGAAATCTCTCAAATGCGATACAGTTTTATAGCAAATGTGAACCATAAACCAAATGTGAACATAAACCAAATTCTCTGACTCCCTCTGTCCCCCTGTTCTGTCTGTTTTCATTCTGTCTCAGGAGACCCAGACTTACTGTAGAGCCCTGGCTGGCCTGATGTTACTATGAAAGTTCATTAAAAAAAAAAAAAAAAAAGCCAACTTATCAGTGATTAAGTAACCCACTAGAAGTGAAGAGAGGGAAAATAATTAGACAATGGAAGGGAATATAACTATCTTTGCAAATTTCCTGTGAAAGCTATTTTCCCCCCAATTTAAGGTATGGTGGTATGTGTCTATAATTACAGCACTTGGGTGGTGGAGACAGGAGGGTCAGGAGTTCAAAATCATCCACAGCTGTCTAGGTGAGTTCCAGGTCAACCTGGACTACATGAGGCTCTGGATGGAGAAGGGAGAGAAAGGAGAGGACGAGAATGACTACAAACGAGTGCACCCTACAGATGGTCAGCCATTGTTCTCGGGCTGGCTGAGCACACTATGGACAAATCTATTTTCTCCAAGCCAATTTTCGAAGTTCAGACACTCAAATGACTCAGGGTCTCATGGTCTAAAAGGCACCCTAACTACTAGTGTCAACCAACCTTTTCATACATTTCTTTTCTCTCAAGTGACATGAACAACTGTCTACCTGGTAACAATATACATCACAGCCCTTATGGTTCCTCTCTGTCCTCACTCTGCACCTGCACAAGCCACAATCCTATCTTTATCATGTTTTTCAAATTGCTTCTCTTCCTGCTGTTTGTTTAGTTCCTGCTCTGATCGGTGTTACTAGACGCTCCTAACCACGACCTGATATCACTCCCATTCCAAACCAGTGTTCCCAGTCCTGCTCTGGGTGGGGTTTTTTTTAATTAATATTATCTTTTAAGAAAAATAATCCTTTGAACACTATGCTGTTTTGCTTTCTTGATTCATCTCACATATGGGAGTTGTGAAGTTCATTGTCCAACTACACTAACTATACAATATTAGAAACACTATTATGGCATCTTTATAAAGCTGACTGAAATCACAGACTGGACAAATATGTTTACTATTTGTCTCCTAAAAACCAATGAAACAGTACAGAATTTTTTTTAAGACCTATGACTATAAACACACAAAGAATATTAGAAGAAATAAAAGTAATCAAATTTGGAAAGTGAGAAGTAGTAACTGACTTAGCAACACTAGAAACCAAAGCTCAAATTAAATAGAAAATGTGGTCAACAAGATGGTTCACTGAGTACATGTGTGTGCCATCAAGCCTGAAGACCAAGGGATCCACACGGTACAAGAGAACTGAGTCTCATAAGTTATCCTCTTACCTCTACATGCATGTTGTGCTTGCACACGCATGCACAAACACACACACACACAAACATGCACGCATGCAGAAATAAACAAAATTTGCATGTGACTTAGAGTTAGGAAGATGAAAAAATCGAGAAGTTACTGCTTGAAAAGCTGGAAGTAGACTCTTCTACCAAACAGAAAAGACAGCAAGAGAGTTCTATCACTCTTCATTAAAAATAAATTACTAACTTTACCCTATTTGTATCTAAAATTAATATTTAAAGAAAAAAATCACCCCATTGTGGCACTTAGAGTTGTTATTGGTTAATATAGCATGCCAATCACAGAAAAGCCAATAAAGGCCTGCTCCCTCACTGCTGGCACTCTTTGGAGAGCTGTGAAAAGCTTAGGAATCCAGGCCAAACTGATGCAAACAGGCCAATCCGGACATGTCCTAGGAATGGTGTCTTGTCCATGGCCCCTCAGGCTCTCACTCTGCCTCCTGTCCACCGCATGCTAAGCTCTGTCACACTCCTGCTGCCACATGGTCCATCTCCCCAGAGCCGCATCAGGAGACCCAAGAACATGCACCAAATCTCTGAAAGTGTAACCAAAACTAAATCCTTCCTCCCTTAACTGTTTATGTCAGGTATTCTGCCACAATGACAAGTTTAAGTAATATTGGAGCTTTATACATGCAGGTACATTTGTCTCAAATATCTTCATCATTCTCATCTCTAAGATACCATGTCATTAAGAACTGTTATCCAACAGTATTTAACAACATGATTTGGACATCAGTTCTGTCAGGACACAGATCTTCACTGGTGTCTGACATTACTTTGAGTAAATCAGATGGACTAGTATATGCCCCACACTATGATGATCTCAATACATCTGTTATGCACTTCCCGAGTCTGTTTTCTGCACAAACACTTGTCCTATTTACCTCTTCCCAGTATCAAGTACTAAACATTCACCTTATGAATAAATACTTACTTCTACTGAAGCCAACTACTGGAGAGTAGCATACTTATTTTTATAGGTATCAATCTCCACAGGTGAAGACTACTAGATACTAGATTTCCAGGTTTATAAGATACAAATGCAAAAATATACAGCTTCCCTAATGTCCATCGTACATGTTAATAGCAGAAAGATGGTAATGTTATCTGAGAGGTAATTTAACAATATACCTTAATATTCTCAAATTACTCCAAAGTATATTTAAGCTACAATCTCAATTTCTGTATTAAATAATATATACTTATTTGCAAAAAAAGGCACATTATTATTTGGTTGGAACTTTGCATCATTGGTCAATACCGGTAAGTTAAATGTAACGAAGAAGAAAAACAACCAAACATTCTACTACTCTGGACTACAAAAACTGCTGTGACTGACAAGCTATAAGAGACACAAAAGCTAGGGAACTTTACTCCTGTTTCCCTCACAAACTGAGCTACAAACACAAGTTTACAGACCTACAGTACAAAGAATCTCATGTTCCTCTTCTGTTATCTACAATATTAACAGACTAGTCACTACCCTATCCTGAGGTCATTACTGCTGTCTACCAAAAAAAAAAAATCTTTACAGAAAAATCCTAAGTATTAAAGTATAACCAGAAAGATATTTATTTTACAAAAGTGCTTTAGCAAGAACCAAAGAGTAGTTAAGAGTGCTTCCTTCTAAGAGCTCAGTTAGGTTCCCAGCACCCATATCAGATGGTCCTCAACTGCCTGTCACTGTAGCTGCAGGAGATCCAACATCCTCTTATGAAGCTTCTGTGAGTAACAACACACACACACACACACTGACATTCACACAAATACACATTCTCACAGACACACACTAATTTTAAAAATACATCTTTTAAGTGTTTTAGCAGATAGTTTTGGGAGGAATATTTTTGTTTAATGGGGTAGTCTAATTTTATCAGATAAAAGATGTATTGAGGTGGATTATGGTGGCTGTATATTATGAATGCATTTATTATCACTGAATTGCATACCTAAATTGGTTTGATAAACTTTCTGTCATAGGAATCTTACCAAAAAATTTAAAGGTGCAAAATTGCATTAGAGTTTGTATGATTAATCATCTATTTACAAGTCTCTTGAGAATTCATAACGATAAAACTCACCAAGCATTTATGGAAAGAATAAGTTCAGCCCAAACATAAAAGTATCTTGGGTTTTTTAAACTAATATTAGGAACTGCTAATATTAGATTGCAAACTGCTGTAATTCTTAACACAAAAGAATATCTCAGTGGAAATGTCTAGAATTTACATTTAATAGTTCAAGTAGAAGCCACAGTCTCCATCTCTCTCCATGAAGTTTCAGGTTCCTCTCTACCGACTTCACGTCAGAATACTTTAAAAATTAGAAACATCTAAAGTCAAAATCGCCAGGCAGTGGTGGCGCACGCCTTTAATTCCAGCACTTGGGAGGCAGAGGCAGGCAGATTTCTGAGTTCGAGAGTTCAAGGCCGGCCTGGTCTACAGAGTAAGTTCCAGGACAGCCAGGACTACACAGAGAAACCCTGTCTCGAAAAAACTAAAAAATAAATAAATAAATAAATAAATAAATAAGGTCAAAATCATTCCTTTCCTCAAAAGCAGTTCACTTGATTTTGTGACTTCTTGGGTTATGGAAAAGCAAAGTTTTTATTTTAAAGCCAGGAAAACCATAAACCATAAACTGCAGAGCAAGTTCATACTGAAACATCCTAGATATTAGACAGACTCCATGTGGGCACATGTGTCATGGGGCTAACACCACTAGAAAACACTAACAAAAGACAGACTCTCAGAAATACACTAAATAGATGGCAGGTGTTTTTGAAAGTGTACAGATTATACACTTTAAAAGTCTAAAAGTAGCATGAAGACTTTCCTGAGTATGAAATCCCATGAAAACAGTGAGCTGAAAAAATAAAAACAAACAAACAACCTAAGAAACTGGAGAGCTCACTTACCTGAACAAGATGGATAAGTGTTGTCAGAATAGCACATCGCAACATGTTGTGTTCTTCACTCTGCTTCCAAAGAAGAGGCAAATACTGTACCAAACACCCTACATATGGACGGATCTACAAGACAGACAAAAAGGGAAACAACAGGATTGCTTAGTAAGAAAGGTAATGTACTATGAGAAACCTGGTATGAACTGTGAAATATTGAGCAATAAATTACTTAATATTTACTAAATTAAATATATATACTAAATTAAATACTATATATGTATTATGTTTTATAATAAATATATATTATATAATCTATGAATCCTTGGGTCCAACCAACCTTAGACAGAAAACATCCAGAGTGTGTGGGGGACGCACTCTGCTATTGAATCACTACAGCGCAGCATGGCAACTGTTTATTTACATTATCCCACTATGACTTAAAGTACATGGGAGAATGTGAAGCCATCTTATACAACTAACTGGCATCCACAGGCTTTGGTTTCCTGCAGGATACACAAGAATGATAAAGCACACTACTCAGCATTAAAAGCAAAAGAAAATATCTGTACTATTCAGCAATCTAGATGAACCTTAAAGGTTTGCTAAATGAAACCAGTCATAGAAAGACAAATTGAATGATTCCACTTCCAAAAAATATTTAAAATAGTCACATTAGTGACAGAGTAGAATGGTGACTGCCAGAGGCTGAGAAAGGAAAATGGGCATTTACTAGTCAACTGGTGTGAAGTTTCAGTTCAAGATTATTCATCTTGGTATACAACATCACATGAATAGTCAATAGCATGAACTTTACCAAGCACCTAACCTCATGTTAAGTTGTTGGGAGTTGACCCCTAGCTGAAAGCAACTATCATCTTTGCAGCCATCTGGAGCCATATACTCTGATAAGAGACTTGTTTTCAACAGCCCACAACAGCTGATCACACTCTGAGAAACATCTTGTTTTTCTCACATATCTTGTTTTGCTGTTTAGTGTCGCCAGCAGTTAGGCGCACGTAGTCTCCATGCTGCCACTGCTCAATATTAGAAGCTGTTCTCAGCAATAGCCCTGGAATTAATAAGCAACTGCAAGATGTCCGAATTAATCAAAAAGTAAATCTAAGAGTAGACTCAGTCGGTGAACTCCAAACACCGTCATTCCTAGAAATATTTCTCTGCTTTCAAAAAATATCCTGAACCAGGATATAAAACGCCAGAGAATAATTATATCACTGTTTCGTGGCTGACTCATTTTTCTTGGAAATCAGGGTGGAGGGGACAAGGAAAGATAAATAATTTAATTTTTAAGAACTTTACAAATCATTTTTATATTTAATCATGTACATAATGCCAGCAAAAATACTGTGTGTGTGTGTGTGTGTGTGTGTGTGTGTGTACGCGCACGTGTGCACGCACAGAGATGGCTCAGTGGTTGAGAGCACAGATTGCTCCTCCAGAGGTCCTGAGTTCAATTCCCAGCAACCACATGGTGGCTCACAACCATCCGATGCCCTCCTCTGGTGTGTCTGAAGACAGTGACAGTGTACTCATAAATAAAGTAAATAAATCTTTAAAAAAGAGTAAAGTCAAAAATATGGCTCAGTTGATAAAAGCACTTGTCGAACTGATCCCGAGAATCCATGTAAGAAGCTAGAGGTCATGGTGAAGACCTGCAATCCCAGAACTCCTTTAGCAAACTGAGAGGCTGACATGAGAATCAGCTCACAGTTCACAGGACACATCAGAGGCACACACAGAAACCCTGCCT
The DNA here is from genome assembly GCF_004785775.1 of Grammomys surdaster. NCBI lineage: Eukaryota > Metazoa > Chordata > Mammalia > Rodentia > Muridae > Grammomys > Grammomys surdaster. The sequence continues at coordinate 12,098,603 of NW_021604578.1, read as the reverse complement.
CTCTATATAAGGCACAAGGTAGAGAACAGACTCCCCAGCTGTCTTCTCACCTACCTGGCACGCATACGCAATACGTGTACAAACACAAAAATCAATCTTTAAAGCAGTCTATGGACATATGTAAAAAAATACAAAGTAAAAAATAACAAATTCCTAAGAAAACTTAAATGTGCTAAGATGCATCTTGCTTAGACACTAAATACTCTGAACTTTAAAACTATTGAGCACAGACTAGATCTTTAAAATTTTGAAAAAGATTTATATTCTAAATACCTCCACACCATAGATATAAATTTAATATTTAATATTAAAATATTGTTAAGTCTTTCACTTTTGGTATTTGGAGACAAGGTTTTACTATCATTTGAACTCTCAATCATCCTCCTGCCTCAACTTCCCAGTTGCTAGGTTATAATCATGTACCAACACAACTGGCTTCTCTTAGTCACTTTTAATAAATTCAAATACAAATGTCAATTCTGAAAAACAATAAATGAAATGATAACATGTATGTTAAGAGCATTTTAAGAAACTTTATCTTTGCCATAATATAAAGCAAAGATATTAAATATATATATATATGAAATCTCATCTGACACTTATTATGTACATTAATTACCTGTACATTGACTCTTTCAATCACACAGGAAAGGACATGCAAAACATGCATCTTTGTATCACACTCTGTAACTTGCTGCAGCAACTGAAAAAGCAGTGTGAACATGGTTTCCAGATACTGCAAGAAGAAAAAACAGAGGTTACAAACTGTAAGCTTCTATGTACATAAACACAAATCAGGTGGAAGCAATGAGACAAATTACAAAACCTAAGCAATACTTAAAACAAGCTGCCAGCATAGAAGACACCATTTTTTCTTTATTACTGCTAAATGCATACACATTAGAATCTTAATTATCCACAAACTGAAATGTTTAAAAGACTAGTCTAAATTGTGCTTTTGTCAACTTAGCTATTAACTGTGCCCTGTAACTACACTTCCATAAAAACCTGTTGCAGATAATACGAAAAGGCTGTGAATTAAAGCAATAAGAACATTAAGTGTTGTTCTCAACAGGCCATTGAACTGATGCAGTCTTTATCAGATGTTGCATGTAAATACAAAATTCTGTGATAGATACCTGTTATTCTAATATAAGAAACCCAAAACCTCAAGTTCTCCTCTGACCTTCACAAACATGCCAGACGCATGCTCACACACACATATATATATAAAGTAAGTCATGTGTATTTTTTAAATTAAAAATACATATCAATTACAGTTATAAACCAATATATATACTCTAAAGACATAAATAGAAATTGCTACAAAATGTGGAAATCAGTATTCTTACCGGTAAAAACTGATCTGTCCTAAATTCAAAATCATCAACAGGTAAAAAGCAGTTAAGGAATATTATAAATGTATAAAATTTATCAAGATAAAAATACATCTATAGTAAATTAATGAAATAAATATATGTTTTTGGAAAAATACATTTTAACCATTCTAAAAATTAATTTCACAAAATAACCGATTTTAGAATGTTGAACTTAAGGCTCAGTGTGATCCAAACACTAGAAGGCAGAGAAGGCAGAGGAGGCAGGAGGACCAGAGTTGAAGGCCAGTCTCAAGTGTGTAGAGTTCCAGGCTAGGCTGGGCTATGTGACACTCTGATTCAAAACAAGTTTAACTTCTTTGTAATTAAGTCCTTTAAAAAGTTTTTTTTTTAGGTTTTAATATTATTTTTTAATTAGAGAGATGGGTCAGTGGTTAAAGTTAAGAGCAGAGCTATTCTTCCAGGTTTGGCTTTGCTTCCCAGCCCCCACAACCATACATAAATGACTCCATTTCCAGGGATGCTCTCTCTTTTCTTGCCCCCTCAAACAATCAGGCGCATATGTGGCACTAACTTATAGGCAAAACACTCATAACATAAAAATAAATAAAACAACAAATTAAAATTTTTAAAAAATTACAAAAAAAAAAAAAACCTTGCAAATAGAAAAAAATTGAAGGATATTTAACTTCAGAGTTGTTGCTGTTTCAATTCGGACCTAAAAAAAAAAATCCAAGTACAGTATGAGTTTTTAATCATTCTGAGAACTACTGGACATCATTAATGCATAATGACAGCAAAATTACTCCAAACCATCTTCTTTCCTGTTTTTGTTAATATTAAGTCATAAGGCATGTGCCATGTAAAAGGATGTTATCTTTAGTTTGTAACAAGTTACAAAGAGATTAAGTATTGTTATCCCTGACCTGTGTAACTTTTCCATAATTGCTTAAGAATCCTTTGTGGCAATAAATATTTCCAGGAAGAAAACTAATTTGCCACTAGGTAGGTGGAAAGAAAGTAGCATGCAGGAGACACCAGGGAAAGGAGAAAATAAAGACCCAGGAAAACAAGGAAGCTGGTGAGCTGGAAGTGAAGGGTGGCCAGGAGCCTGCGCAGCCCAGAATGGGCTTGAAGAGGGACACAGCGTCAGACATGGCTTTAAAGATTGATGGTCTCTGGCCTGCTAGCTCTCTAACTATACTGAATGCCTGTAAATAACATCCGAAGATTCTGAAAAGTTCCCTGCTTATTCTATGATTTTTCTCTTTAACTCTGTGCTTTATTAAACATTATAACTCTGTGCTTTATTTAACTCTTTATGCTTAAATAGACCTAGGGAAACTTAACTCTCTTACTGTTCTGGGCTTCATTAAGCCCTAAAAACAAAACTCTTTCTTGACTCTTTGTCACTTGTGCTTTGATGAGCACTAGTATCTGATGAGGAACACATGCTGTTTAGCAACAGGGGATTAAGTAAAAGGATTTATTGCTAGGGCTCCTTCCTCTGGTGTACTAACCAGAGCCTCTCTGGTTTAGCTGGTTAACCCTTTGTGAACCAGAGAGGAGGGAAAGACAAAGAATTAAGATGCTTTGTACAATGCAAATATGCATAAGATGCAAATATGCACAAACACATATACATTCAACCATTCATACACCCACGCTCTGGCCAAGCCCGACCATCTGTCACATTCAACTCCACAAGTATTCATGCATGCTTACATGCATATACCCTACAAGCAAATAGATAGACAAATGGACAAACATATTTGGATGGATGGATGGATGGATGGATGGATGGATGGATGGATGGATGGATGG